>NC_064616.1:809999472-810307313 GCF_023898315.1 Schistocerca nitens
TGTAGTCATCAAGCACGCTGACGCTTGTTGATGGCCCAGTGTTGAAATCCGCAGAAGCTACCATTCTGTCATTTTGAACGATTCTCTTCAGTCATCGGTGGTCCCGTTCTTGCAGGATCTTTTTTCGGCCGCAGCAATGTTGGAGATTTGATGTTTTACCGGTTTCCTGATATTCATAGTACACTCGTGACATGGCCGTACGGGAAAATCCGCACTTCATCGCTACCTGGGAGATGATGTGTCCTATCGCTCGTGCACCGGCATTAACACCGCGTTCAAACTCACTTAAATCTTGATAACCTGCCAATGTAGCAGCAGTAACCGATCTAACAACTGGCCCAGCCACTTGTTCTCTTGTATAGGCGTTGCCGACCGATACATCGTATTTTGCCTGCTTACATATCTCTGTATTTGAATACGCTTGCCTAGACCAGTTTATTTGGAGCTTCACTGTAAATACAGGATGTATATACATACTTCTGACATGTATGGTATATTTTAGTTACTGTAATGTCTTTCATTAGCAGAAATGAATGTATTTGGCTGTTTGTTAGCTGTCGTAGCGTAATGTATGCAGATAATTCCCACGAGTTCCTGAATATAAGCTGTACTGACGAAATAGTACATGGGTGACAGGCTGGATGTCGATGTCCAACGGGTGCAATATTTCGGCAAGCGACCACTTTACCACTATTAGGCGCACTGACGAACATATCATCAACGCACTTTATGGTGACAACGGGGTCGCCTGTCGAAATGTTGTCCATTGGACACTGACATCCTGCCGTTAACTTGTGAACTGTTCCGTTATGAATGACGCTGGAAGAAGTTGAAGAGTCACACTACTCTATACTGCTTAAGTTATACTAATCCACATTTAATGGAAAATGTACTGCAATAATAAGTTAAATCAGTAAGCTTGTAATTATCTTCATTAACCAGCTGTAGAGCTATGCAGTGGAACAATAAAACGAACGTGTAGTATGACGACTCTGCCGTTAAGTAGGAGCTACGGGCTTCGAAATACACTGTACACAACAAATGTAGTAGAAACGTAACCTCATGTATTGGTATGGTTCAAAATGGCTCTGAGCACTATGGGACTTAACATCTATGGTCATCAGTCCCCTAGAACGTAGAACTACTTAAACCTAACTAACCTAAGGACATCACACAAAACCCAGTCATCACGAGGCAGAGAAAATCCCTGACCCCGCCGGGAATCGAACCCGGGAACCCGGGCGCGGGAAGCGAGAACGCTACCGCACGACCACGAGCTGCGGACATGCATTGGTATGAATAGACTGAGTGTGATATTGTAGTCCTAGGATACTAAGATTTTTTGTTTTGTGGATTAAATGGTTTCACATTTTTGAAGATTTAAACAAAGTTTTCAATTTTTGCACCACTCTGAAATCTTCCGATTATCTGCCTAAATATTTGTGCACTTTTTTCGAACAGAGCTTCATTATAAGCAACTGTATCATTTGTTAAAAGTTTCAGGTTATTAGCATAAAACATGAACAGCAAGAGTCCCTTCATACTTCCCTGCGGAACACCTGAAATAACTTCTGCATTTTTATAAAATTATTTTACTGTTTCAGTTACTTTTTACTAACATTTTAGCAAGCCACTTTTCGACACCATGTAGCCATCATTATGTGCATTACAGTTCCACGTGCATTAATCTTAAGTGTGCCGAGGATTATTTGCTGGGTGAGCCAGTGAAGTAATGCACCGAAATTTAATCCTGTGCAGAGAGATTAATTAATTTTAATGTATTTATTTATTTTATTTATTTATTTACTTAAACTGATCAGATTAGGGCCATCAGACCCTCTCTTACATCGGACCAGTGTTCCACACATGCAGCATTTCACACATCAGACACATTAAATGAGTTGTATGCTTAACTCACATCACTGGGAATAACTGTTGTCACGTCCACAAGTTTAACCTCCTCACTATCAGCATGTGTCTTCTGGGTGGTGTTACACGAGCAACAAAATACCACCAACCACACAATCCTCAAGTTCTCCTGGATAATATTACGTCACACACATTACTCTTAGTGTTGCAGCAATACACTAAGCAAATAAATAAATAAATCATTCTATTAATATCTTTACTTATATTTTTGCCTAAAAATTTATTTATCTGTCCCACAGAGCACAGTAGTAAATAGAACATTCAAATCTTTAGATCCCAAAGACACTTAATTGCTAAAATTTACTTATTTCAGTTTGCTAGGATAGTACAAACAATGGAAACAGAAAATTTTTATACGGTCACATTTACATCATCATATATATTAAATAGTATGATTATTGGTAATTCTTGGTTGTTCAGCAAGATTAAGAAATTTTTCTCTCAGTTAACTCTTCTTAATAATAAAATATATATCCCACATTGTATTTTTAATCTCAATCTATTGCATTACAACATCGAAAAATTTAAATTTAACTGCTACATCCGTCAACGAATCTCCAACCAAGACATCGTATTGTGTCGTTCCTACCAGGAAATCCTCAATCCAGTAACATATTCCCCATGATACTATATACGATCGCGCTTCAGATAATAAGCGTAACTGTGGCACTGAGTCAAATACTTTTAGGAAATCAGGCAGTACTGCATCTAGCTGATTGTCTCAATTAATGGCTTTCCAGTACGCCGTACGAGAAAAGTGCCAGTTGGATTTAACATAATCCTTGTTTACGGCATCCATGCTGTTGTTATGGAGGAGGTAATTCTGTTCGAAATACATCATTACTTTTAAGCTCATAATATGATCTAAGATTCTACAAGAAATGGATGTCAAAAATAATGTTCAGTAGTTTTGTGGATAACGTCTGCTACCCTTTATCTAGACTGATGTGGACCGAGCGAGGTGGTGCAGTGGTTACACAATGGACTCGCATTTGGGAGGACGGCCGTTCAATCCCGCGTCCGGCCATCCTGATTTAGGTTTTCCATGATTTCGCTAAATGGCTCGAGGCAAATGCCGGAGTGGTTCCGTTGAAAGGTTACGGCCGACTTCCTTCTCCATCCTTCCCTAATTCGATGAGACCGACGACCTCGCCATTTGGTCTCTTCCCCCAAACAATCCCCCCCCCCCCCCAAACCCTACCACCAAGACTGGTGTGACCTGCGCTTTCTCCCAACAACTGAACTCGCTTTTTTTTCGAGGGATCTGCTGTAGATAATTGTTAAAAGAGTTTCTAACTCAGGTGCAAATGCGGTATGTAAGCTGATAGGGACACAATCGGCGCCTGGGGATTTTTTTGATTTTAACGATTTCAGTTATTTCTCAAAACAATTGTTACTAATAGCAGTATCACTCACTTTTGCAGTGGCGTGGGAACTAAATTGGGACAATACTGCTCGATCTTCTAATCCAAAGGAAGATTTGAAAACTGAGTTACAGATTTAAGCTTTTGTTTTACTACCCACAATTTCAGTTCCTTTGTCATCCATGAGTGCATGGACACCAAGTTCCGTCTCGCAAACAACGTCTATATACGACCAGAATTTCTTTAGGTTTTGTGAGAAATCTATCGATAATCTTCTGCTATGGTAGTCGCTTCACGTATTGCCCTCTCGACAACCAAAGGCGTTTCATGCATCATCACCTCCATCTTTGGCCCTGTGCTTTGTTTCACACCTATTACACAGAAGTGCTTGTCTCTATACAGGTTTGTTTACAGTTACTATATGTCATATAGCGTCCCTGCCATCATGAACTGTTCTACTAGATACATATCTGTCCAGCGAATGGTTAACTACTCTTATGAACTTGAGCGACAGCTATATGCTCCTCTAAAGAGCTAAATCCTTAGAGTTCGTTATTGAGATACGACACCACTGCCCCATTATATCTGGCTTGCTGAACACATAAATCCTTCTACTTGTCTTTGTTGCCTTTTTTACTTTGGTAGTCATTGTTGCTACAACCGTTGCATTGTTGCTCTTACCAATTTAAAAAAGAACATCCTCAAAGGTGTCAGATCCATTTGTCACAATTACAGCCAATACATTTCCATCATGAGTTGGCTTTCGAACTATCTGTTGTAGGTAATTTTCAGAGAAGGCGTAGAGTAATGTTTCGCACAGTGTATGGGAGAATGCAACAGTTCTGAAATTCTATATGTTTCAGGCTTGTTTCAGAAAGGGTAATAGGGGAATATTCACAAAATTAGAAAAGTGTTACCTAACACTTATGATGACAATGACGCCGTTTAAATGTCTGGGCGTAACGCTGCAAAGCGAAATGAAGTAGAACGAGCATGTGAGGTTTGTAGTAGGAAAGGCAAATGGTCGACTTCGGTTTATTGGGAGAATTCTAGGAAAGTGTGGTTCATCTGTAAAGGAGACCGCCTGGACGCTAGTGCGACCTATTTCTGAGTACGGCTCGAGTATCAGATTAAAGAAAAACATCGAAGGAATTCAGAGGGTCGGCCGATGTGGCCGAGGGGTCCTAGGCGCTACAGTCTGGAACCGATCGACCGCTACGGTCGCAGGTTCGAATCCTGCCTCGGGCATAGATGTGTGTGATGTCCTTAGGTTAGTTAAGTTTAAGTAGTTCTAAGTTCTAGGGGACTGATGACCTCAGAAGTTAAGTCCCATATGCTTAGAGTCATTAGAGCCATTGAATTCAGAGGCGGGCTGCTTTTTTTTGTTACTGGTAGGTTCGAACAACACGCGAGTGCTATAGAGATGCTTTGGGGACTGAAATGGGAATCCCTGGAGGGGGGGGGGGTGACGTTCTTTTCCAGAAACACTATTGAGAAAATTTAGCGAATCGGCATTTAACGCTGACTGCCGAACCATTCTACTGCCGCCAACATGAATTGGGCGCAAGGATCACGAAGATAAGATCCGAGAAATTAGGGCTCACACAGACTCATATCGACAGTCGTTTTTCCCTCGCTCTGTTTTCGAGTGGAACAGGAAAGGAAATGACTAATAGTGGTATGGGGTACCCTCCGCCATGCACTGTATAATGGATTGCGGACTATCGATCTAGATGTACAAGTATACATACCGGTATTAGTAAATTATTAAAATGTGTGCAGTGGTGTTGCCATTGGGATATTGTTATAAGACAGAGTAAATGAACTACTTGCAATTTATTTAACGTTTTTCTTGAGAGAGACAACCACTTTTTGCTGTTTTATTAAATAATGACACTACTTGAGAACTGTGGCTGCTATGTGATACAGGATGCTCACTGGACACAAAAGCTTTTATATGGCTGTGTTACCGGTTTCATATTATTCATCCATCTTCAGATTACTTAAGTGTTTTTATTAAGACACCTAGTCGTCGGTTTAAAGATGAGTTGCCCTGGGATAAGAAAAATTCATAGTTTCAGAAATGTGATAATGCTGATGACCCTACAAGTTGTAGTTATAAAGGAACCCGCACTGTTACACCTTTGAAACTAGGAATTATTGTTTACCACGTGCTAATTTATCTTAAAGTCCACGTCCACGTATTTGATGAAAATCATGCAGACCGTTTGAAGTTGAATATACATTTAAAAACCTGCAGTGGTGCTGTTTTAATACAGTAAAGCAAACAGAACTGTGTCTGGTTGCTGCTGTTGACTACCGAGAATCACTTTTAACGCGTGTTGTGTTTTACAGTAAATTTGTTAATCATTGTGTAAATAATGGAGTTTTCCCTTGTCAATATCTCAGCTTTAACTAAACTTTGTAGTTTTGTTAGATGGGTAGGAAAAATTTTCTATGTACGTTGACTAAGAAAGTCATTTACATGTTAATATCGAGATGAGTCACACTATGTTGCTACGCCGACAGATAACTGGAAGTTCTGTTTAAGAAATGATTAGTAAGCAGCTCCTCTGAGTCAAAGTTT
Organism: Schistocerca nitens; assembly: GCF_023898315.1. Lineage (NCBI taxonomy): Eukaryota > Metazoa > Arthropoda > Insecta > Orthoptera > Acrididae > Schistocerca > Schistocerca nitens. The sequence continues at coordinate 810,005,353 of NC_064616.1, forward strand.
GTGACAGTTTACGGAAAGAGACGCAAAGAAGACTCTAAGTATCATAATGGCGTTGTCTAAAGAATGTGCGTTTCGAAGAAATATGTAACCACATTTGCGACAGGATCCAATGCTTCCTACCAGAAAGAACATAACACGTTATCCTACATGAGGAGGCATCTATAGATGCCTAAGATATGTCTGATGTGCCGCATGGGAGTGTATTATTTCCATAGCATAGATGGTATACCTTAATTAACAGCGGAACATATACGATAATAGAAGCAAAAACGTTACAGTACACTCCGATCTGTAGACGAGCCGTTAGCGAAATAATAGCGAATGGGTGGTTATGAGAAGCCACTGACTGCAGTGTGGGAAATTTTCCTTATTAGTAGAAATTTATTGAAATACAAACGCATCGACTAGGTCACCATCTAACTGAGCTCAAATTTCACAAATGGCTCCGGACAGACTGTGTACTAGTCAGTACGTGCTACATGTTTTGGCTTTCTTCAAACTAAAAGTGAGCTGATAGCTTTGTTTCATTGGCGAGGCAAGATTCGAGCTCGGTTTGCAAAGATCATATTTTCTCTCCCACAGAGGAGCGCAAGCAATCATTCTTCCCACGCTCTGAAACGTGAAGAAAGTTAAATATACGGTACAATAAAAAGTGCCCTCCGCCACACGCTTCAGTGATTTGCAGAGGACAGATTTAGATGTAGATATAGAACGAAACCAAAAGGACGATGTTTCGAGTAAAATTTATGTTGTTATTCAGAGCGTAGTGCCTTAAAACGATTAATGTACGCTTTGGTGGCGGCAGATAGTTTAATGCTGAACACGATGCGCACGCTGCGGGTTTTGCATTGCAGCTATGCGCGCACGCGCTGACATCGGCGCAAAAACGACATTAACTCAACTCAGCCGGGGCTCGAAACCGCAGCGCCTACCCTCGCATACCAGCAGTGCATTCTGTCGTGAGCTATGGCGGAGATCACATCACACTATATTTCCACCGTGGGCTCGGACGATGAATCTCTGTCCAGCGGGGAAGCTTCATTAAACTCCAAGTGATATATCTGAAGAGTTGATCCGCGGAAAGAATCCTTCCGAGTGCAGCATTTAACACGATACGAAGGGTAGATATAAAATTTTAATTATCATCTAGAAAAGAGCAAGCAGCGACCGTGGAAACTGATGATGGTGTTATTTCTTCTCAACATATTCACCCTCTATTGCAACACATTTTTCCCGATGGTGGATGACTTGGATGAAGCCTTTGTTGTAGCACAGGGTGTTCCAGAAATGTTGCGAAAAGTTCGAGGTTTAGTAGAGGGTGTCTCGAGGAACAAATCGAGGATAGGAACCAGTTTCCGGCATCCAACGACGCTAGCAGCGTCGAAGTTGTAGGTACCAGCCCCTGCCACTAGGCTACCCCTTCGGCAGCAAACGTGACTTAGTAAACTGAAGGACAGTAAGCGGAAGATCTCGCAAAATTGTTTGTTATTCAGTGATCGCGACTGATCGCCGCGATCACTAGTGGAAAAGATGGAGCTACCTGTAGTGTATACAGACCTTATCTCCTGTGAATGCGATGTTGTGTTGCCTTGGTGGATGACACACAACATCGCATTCATGGGAGACAAGGCCTTTCTCCACAGCAACTATCTCCATCTTTTCCACTGGCGATCGTGGACATCAGTCGTGATCATTAAATAACAAACGACACTACGAGACGTTCCGCCTGCGGTCCCTCTGCGTACGAAGTGTCGTTTGCTTCCGAAGGGGTGCCGTAATGGCAGGCGCTGACGTCTATAACTTCGACGCGCAATAGCGTCGTTGGATGACGTTTCCGGAAACTGGTTCCTATCCTCGATCCAGAGAAAGAATTCGTTTTACTCGTCGGAAGTTGGACAATGTTTCTGAACACCTGTATCATCTGCATATGAATTTAGCAGCTGTTTTATCTCCTGACTCATGGGACTGGATTGTTGGCACGACATGAGCTAAGTCTGACTGGGTTCGCGAAGTGGCTACAAAAAGACAGATTGCAGGTACAGCCGATTGAACCAGCCTTCTCAGGTGGAGTCTGTTGTACGACGTCCTGTCATAAATTTGACGGGTAAGGATCTGGTCGAAGCTACGTTATCTGTTTTAAGTGAATGGCTAAATTTTTCCCTACTCCAAAGACTTTGCCGATATTATCTTTCACCAGCGCCATGGAAGAAGCTGTCCGACCCCTATCAGAGGAGTCTGATGAAGAAATCAAACGTTAAACCTGTCGAGCAACTACGAAACATCGTCCAAAAAAAAAGTAATGTTTCCAAGGAAGAAAGATGTGCGATACGAAATCTGCGTGAGGATACTGACACAGTCGTCCTGCGGACTGATAAAGGTAATGCTACCGTCCTTTTGCCTCAGGAAGTCTACAAGGAAAAGATATGTGGTCTACTTAGTTCTGGTGTATACTGGAAGATTAACAAAAACCCTACCAACAAGGTGACAATCAGGACTGCTACCTTGCTGAACGCTTCATCACTACCAAAGGAAGTCATAAGAACTTTAAAAGTGCGAGGTGCAGTACCACCGAGATTTTATGGTCTTCCTAAAGTTTACAAGATGGGTTAGGATGAGCGTCTAGAGGACTTGTCTATGAGACCTATAACGAGCACTATTGGTTCATTAACGTATTTTTCTGCCAAATATCTATCTTCCTTATTAAAACCATTGGTAGGAAAATGTAGTCACCACATTCGTAATTCTATGATTTTATTCAGAGACTAAGCAATGTCAGGCTAAATAGTACGGATGTGCTTGTTAGTTTTGACGTGGTATCATTTTACACCAAGGTACCTTTAAAGGACTCTATCTCTTATCGGGCAACATTTTGATAAGAACATTACGGCCTTATTTGAACATGTGTTTTATCATCTTATTATCAGCTTAATAGTGAATTTTATGAGCAGATTGATGGCGTTGCTATAAGAAGCCCTCTCTCCCCTCTGGTAGCTAATTTATTCATGGAAGACTTCGAGGACAAGGCACTTGACTCAGCAAGTTTTAAACCAATGGTCTTCTGGAGATACATGGACGACACATTTGGTGTATGGCCGCACGGGATGGATGTATTAAATCGATTTCTTGAGCATTTGAATTCTATCCATGGTAGTATCAAATTTACTATGGTAATAGAAAAAGACTGCTGCCTTCGCTTTTTGGATGTTGTCGTTCGCCGCAAAGCTGATGGCACATTAGGACATGTCGTATATCGGAAACCAACACACACAAATCTATATCTAAATGCCAGTAGCTGCCATCACCCTTCACCGATCATAGGTGTTCTTAAGACACACTGTGTTACGGTGAACCTCCGAATCCCCCCGCCCCTCCTCCCAACGAAGATTGCAGCTTTAATCGGCTCTGTAAGGGACGATTTACCGTTTCGTAAAACGCGTGTGTATCAGATTCTTTGTGGAAATTGTGGGAAGTCATACATAGGTCAAACAACACGCACCGTTCATGAGAGATGTGTGGAGCATCGAGGATACACACGCTTATCACAGCCAGACAAGTCAGCTGTGGCCGAACATTGTATTAATACAGGGCATTCTATGAATTACAGTGATCTGAAGACTTTAACATCCACCTCTTCCTTTTCGGAATCTGTCTTCAAGGAAGCTATAGAGATTACATTAGCTAATAATTTTATAAATAGAGATAATTGTTTTAATTTGGACAAAGCATGAAATCCGGCTCTTGGGGTAATTAAACTGCAGGGAAGTCGTTATGGTGTCAGCGCCGCCGATCATACATCGATAAGCGAATCGAATGTCGGTACGCCTTCGCCACAGGCGGCGCATGTGTAAGCCTATTTCCTTGCCGCCGACCAGCATATGTGACCCACATGCGCAGTACCGCCGCGGTGGAGCATATAAGGCCGCGCTTGGCATCCTGTCGTCAGTCTTGTGACTCACTCTGAGGATGGCCGGACGATACGTGGCCGAAATCTCAGTGGAGGAAATTCTATTTGCGCGGATGCATACCCGAAATTTAATGGACTATCCGCGATTTATTTCTCGAAACACCCTCTACAACCCCTCGAAGTTTGTCGCGACATTTCTGGGACACCCTAAAGAAGTTACACCTCGAAAATCACTTCATCGTTATCCTAGAAATGCATGCCACGTATTATTTTCTTTTTCCGGCTCAGGGTAACACGGGGGAAGGGGGAGGGCCGAGAAGCTTGAAAGCGTAAAGAAGCAGCCTGCGCGACTATATACTGGGAAAAATGGCTTGGGCGTTTTCGTACAGTTACACATGCTGTTGTAAAGCTTCCAGAAACGCTACGTCTGCTGATGTCAGCAGTATGCTCCTGTGGCAGTAGCTACCTACCACGGTAGTCCCAAAAATAACATTGTCTTATGTTGGCTGGTGATTCGTCCTTTTTGGCGGTAACAAATCCACACCCTTCCACTGCTCGCTTTACTGCCTTGTCTCGTGGTCAAACGAGTAGCGATGCACCCAGCTCTCGTCCACGGTGTTAAGGTGGCTACAGCCGTCATCTGACTCGGCGTGACACAGCTGCAACATTTTCCCTGTTGCTTCATCTTGGCGGGCTTTCTGAAATGAGAGCTGTCGCGGAACACAGCTGGATGCGACATTCGCCATGTTGGAAACGTCTCGCATAATTTTGATAATTGATACATTGGGCGTTCTTCACAAGTAGATGGTTTGCAACTTCGTTGGACGTCATTAATACTACTTTGACCACACTGTAAGCGTCTGCACTTAACCACTGCACAAGGTGATGGTGCATTGTTGCTGTACACATCCGCCAGCGTAGCATGGATTGTTGCAGAGTTCTTACCCGTCAGACTGATATAATGACTTACAGGACGATTCTTCACTTTATCAGTGGGCTGCAAGTTCTGGCTTCTATAAAACAGTTTTTTTTGTTTATTTATGTGTCCCACTACAAGTCTGTCTGCCTGTCTGGACCGTAATGTTTGTGTTGTATGAAGACAATGGTGCAAAGCTGAACGTCCCCATCCGACAGACAGATCAGCATCAACAGTGTCACATGCCCTCACTTCATGAGGCACTGCAGTCGGGTTCGGCATTTAAACCAGTACACTGGCGCAAAATCTGGTGATGAGAAACTTTACTCCATCATCTCTCCTCCCCTTGTTGGCCAAATACTAGCAGTGAAAACTTTTTATCACCTCCAGAATTCGAACCGGCTTGGCCTCGGATCGAGCGCCACCGCAAAAGCGTGCGTTAGCGACCTTTGGCTACGGAGGCAGTTTTCTGTACAATGCTGAGACTGCGATTTGCATGTGTACCAGGATCATGGGCGACTGCAGGAATTTTTCCAAGAGGGTGCCAAAGTGTCAGTTTCATATAACTGTGACAAGACGTGTCTCGAAAACTAAATGTGACAATAAATACAAAAAACTTATTTTTTCTCAAAAGATCGATAGCTGCTTAACATTTTTAAAGTAGAATGCTTTGATAGCTAAACATTACGTATAATTCAATTTTACATGCAAGGCACATGTTTTATGTTATTCATATGAATATGTATGCCACCTTTTTGACTGACAGATCTGAAGTTACATCCACGTATGATTTGTATTTTGTTAATGTTTAATATGTCCCTCAGTTCCGAATGTTCGCCTGAGCAAATATTTTGACTCACATGATTAAATCCAGGGAATACGTGTTACGAAATGAAGCCGTAAACATTCACAAAAAACGTATTCCATTCCCATAATGTTAGAATGAAAATGAAAATTTAAAGTCCAAAATAGGTAAAAAAGTCAACTCTACTGAGAAACTGCCATGTTTATTTTTCTCGAGGTATAGAAACAGGGGAATGAATTTTTAGAAAGGCTTATTACATTTTGATGCCACCTAAAAAAATTTATTTTGTTATAAAACTGATCATATTAACGAATTTATGACATTACATTCATGCTTCATAGCTTCTATTGTGAGTGGCGTAACTGAATTTGAACAAAATTTGTCTTTAAAGCTAAATTTTCTTATTGGTTAGGTAAAACGTAGTGCAGTGGCAGTATACGACATGATAAATGTGGGAAACCTTCCAAAACTGCCCTCACATTGGCCGGTAGAATCGACTTTAGAAAGCCAAGAACTGAAACAAGGTAATCTTCATATATCCAGTTTGTCACTTTTTTGTGCAGTCATATCATCTCTAAAGCAAAGTTCGTAGCTCTGTGACTGCATGTGGTGCTGTGTTACCCCATAGACTTTGGGAAGCTCCCAATCTTGGAGAGGAAATCTTGCCGCACTTCGAAGTTAACACTTTTTCCTTCTCTTCCAGCGCAGAAAAATACTTCTTTTCTAGGCTGATATTTTTGGGATTAAGATTCGAAGTACACACCTGTAGTATAGAATCGACGTGTTCTTATGAGTGTACTACAGTAGCTCTGGATGAAAATTCAGCACGCTTTACAGGTTTTCCTTGCCCGCAGACAAACGGTAAACTACTGTTGTCGCTCCATTGTGCAGCAAGGAGGGACGTCCTTACGACAATTGGCGACGGATGACTTGCACATATACTGGTGACACATTTATGGTGTGTTGGGGATTAGAGACGGGATCCTTGCACCAGAGGTTTGAGGCGGCACCTTTCTGCAGCTCGGCGAGGGCTCAACAATGAAACGACAGAAAAATATTGAAAACACTGCCTCGGGCTGTCTTGTAGAGGATCGAATCCAGCTTGATTACAGAATAGCAACGAAATTGCAGCTGCAGCAAGGAATCACCGTAATGAACAGCGTGACAACCAAGAAACGCCAAGATGTATTGTAATCGATAACACGACAGTATTTTCTGTCGCAGTCGGCAATGTTAAATCTGCAGTTTAGCCGAATCGCAGGTGACGATTCCTAGAAATTCGAGAGAATTCTGTAATGACCAAAATGCATATACCCATATTTCAGAAGTGGGCAAGTTTTTTAGTGTTAAAAGTCCTACTGACATACCAGAAATGAGAGAAGCTTTATCTGTCATAGTTACGAAAGTGACAGATGACAGTGAGTGAAGTGTATCCGAAAATTTAGGTTCTGAGTCCCAGTCGTTGTGAGACCTTGCACATAGCCGACTACAGACGGCAGCCAAATTGTGCCCTGCTGAACCGCTAGCTGTTAATGCCGTAGCATTTCACGAAGTTCGATCCGTATTGGCAGTTACAGATTATGACGCGTAGCCGATTTACTCGGGAGTATTTAGTGCGAATGAGTACCGACGCTGCGATTGAGATCAGGGCGTGGAAATGCCACGAGGCAGGAATTTAACGCAGATCTAATTAGCGTTCTGTCAGGACAGCATTCCTCTGCGACTTCAGCTTGTTAACACTAAGCTGTTATAAAATGATCCGCGTGCCAAAATCCAGTGACGCCAAATTATGATGAATACGTAATATCCTGAAATGCATTGACAAAGCTAAACACTGTGACCGCGGCTGGCAACAAACGGCACTTAGCCGCAGAGAAACTGACCAGGGAGAGCAGTGAACGTAATTGAGAGTGGTCAGTGCCGCATCAGTTGTCTGTGGCTTGAACGCGCTAACTCTAACAAGGGGAGACCACAACGTTGGGATCATGGATTTACTTGAAACTTTGTATACCTTTAGTAGGCCATTAAAACGACACAATGTGCAAGTAGAAAGGTGCGCTACGCTGACAATTCCGAAAAAATCGCAAGAGAAGTATTACGCATCTATTTCGTAACCGATGCGTCTGTGCATAGGTGCTGAACGTTAGAGTTCGTGGTAGTCAAGTCGTTGGTGTTCGAGCTTTGTGAGACGAACTTGTATCAGGCGATGGTTTGACACCAGCTCAAGCCTTCATTTTTGTAGCATAAGTGTAAATTCCATGATATTAAAAAAAATTGCACCTACACTTGTAACGGCTCCATATGAGCCGCTACATGACTTGATACAACAGTCACATGCTCAAAACACACCTGGGTGCTCTTCTGACACTCAGGGAATTTTTATCCGGAATTATGTAATATTATCACTCTTAGTATAGTCTGCAGATGTGAATGCTGACGTATGCGTGGGCTGTCTGCTGTGGGTCCTGCGAATGTGGAGATGCAGTTTAGCCAACCATTGTATTAAGTAGAGTGCGACTGCACTGGACCAGAGAGACGTAAGTTCCTCGCGCGTTAGCAGGCCCCGTTAGGTTGGCAATTAGCCGCTTTGCAGAGTCTGTGAGCCCTTCCGGCCACCGTGTGTCGACCCCGGAGGAGGGGAGACGGTTAGGCAATCCCTGCTGAGACTCTGGTGAGTATAGACGCTCTGCGTGATGGCTCCTACAGTCATCTTAGTTAGGAGAGATAGTCAGGTTGCATAAAATTACTATTTCTTTTTGACGGGCCAGCATTCCATTTAACAATAATATTAAGTAAAGTGAGTGATCAAGGAGTTATTTTCATGATTTTAGTAAATAAAATGTTGTAAAAAATTCTAAAGTTGGTCTCACAGCAACGTCTTATTTCCGTTACCATTCCAGTTAAGTTATTCAAACTTTCAACTTAAAGTTAGCCAGTAATCAGAAATTTTATAGTGGCATTTGTTCATGCAAACGGTCGTAGGGGTCTTTCACAAAAGATACAGGTGCCGTTTTCAAGTTGAGGATGACTGCCAAGGCTTTGCGGAAATCAATTATCATGCACTCTATTCGTTCTTGCTACATTAGCGACGTCTCACCGCTACGCAAGTTAACTGCCAAATGGCGCCTGCATCTGTGTCTGCAGCTCCAGGCGTCGAGGTGCAAAGTATTTCCAGGTACCCTACCAAACTGCACGTGTAAGGGATTTCGCAAATCACGATAGGCATACATTTTCAGGAGAACTACGCGTCACTTCATTTATTTATCGAGAGCTATAAATATTTTTGTTCTAATAATTACATCTAATTAAAAATAGTAAGTACTGAAATAACATTAAATTCACTAAAAATTCATGCAAATACACGTCGTTTTTTAAAAATTGTATCACCTCTCAAATGTCATATAAATTAAATAATATGACCAGTGACGAAAAAGATATAAGCCGGAATCGAACCGTCACATGGTACACGTTCGTCTTACATAGCTCAAACGCTAACCTTTCTTTTATCTAATTTTGTTCGTTATTGTTCGTTGCATATATTCGGGGTGGGAGTCCCATGACACCCCTTCACCGTTGGTCCATTCACTCGGGGTTTTTATTATTATTATTATTATTATTACTACTACAGAGGGCAGCTAACCCCCTGGCCCAACACGCTGAACTGCCGTGCCGGCAAGCACTGACCATCATGAACTGTAACGTCCAGCACCTACGCCCAGATACATCAGGTACATAATAGAAGGGCAAAAATTTCTCTTGCGGTTCTCTCGGAATTGCCAGAGTAATGTACATTACTACACTACTGGCCATCAAAATTGCAACACCGCGAAGACGACGTGCTACAGTCGCGAAATTTAACCGACAGGAAGAAGATGCTGTGATATGTAAATGATTAGCTTTTCAGAGCATTCACACAAGGTGGGCGCCAGTGGCGACATCTACACCGTGCTGACATGAGGAAAGTTTCCAAGCGATTTCTCATACACAAACAGCAGTTGACCGGGGTTGCCTGGTGAACCGTTGTTGTGATGCCTCGTGTAAGGAGGAGAAATGCGTACCATCACGTTTCCGACTTTTATAAAGGTCGGATTGTAGCCTATCGCGATTGCGGTTTATCGTATCGCGACATTGCTGCTCGCGTTGGTCGAGATCCAATAACTGTTAGCAGAGTATGGATTCGGTGGGTTCAGGAGGGTAAAACGGAACGCTGTGCTGGATCCCAACGGCCTCGTATCACTAGCAGTCGAGATGACAGGTATCTTATCAGCATGGCTGTAACAGATCGTGCAGCCACGTCTCGATCCCTGAGTCAACATATGGGGACGTTTGCAAGACAACAACCATCTGCAGGAACAGTTCGACGACGTTTGCAGCATCATGGACTATCAGCTCGGAGACCATGGCTGCGGTTACCCTTGACGCTGCGATGGTGTACTCAACGACGAACCTGGGTGCACGAATGGCAAAACGTCATTTTTTCGGATGAATCCAGTTTCTTTTTACAGCATTATGATGGTCGCATCCGTATTTGGCGACATCGTGGAGAACGCACATTCGAAGCGTGTATTCGTCATCGCCATACTGGCGTATCACCCGGCGTGATGGTATGGGGTGCCATTGGTTACAGGTCTCGGTCACCTCTTATTCGCATTGACGGCATTTTGAATAGTGGACGTTACATTTCAGATTATTACGACCCATGGCTCTACCCTTCATCCGATCCCTGCGAAACCCTACATTTCAGCAGGCTAATGCACGACCGCATGTTGCATGTCCTGTACGGGCCTTTCTGGATACAGAAAATGTTCGACTGCTGTCCTGGCCAGCACATTCTCCAGATCTCTCATCAATTGAAAACGTCTGGTCAATGGTGGCCGAGCAACTGGCTCGTCACAATACGTCAGTCACTACTCTTGATGAACTGTGGTATCGTGTTGAAGCTGCATGGGCAGCTGTACCTGTACACGCCATCCAAGCTCTGTTTGACTCAATGCCCAGGCGTGTCAAGGCCGTTATTACGGCCAGTGGTGGTTGTTCTGTGTACTGATTTCTCAGGATCTAAGCACCTAAATTGAGTGAAAATGTAATTACATGTCAATTCTAGTATAATAATTTGTCCAATGAATACCCGTTTATCATCTGCATTTCTTCTTGGTGTAGCAATTTTAATGGCCAGTAGTGTATTTGCACGTTATGTTGTTTTGATGGCCTACTAAGGGAGTATAAAGTTTGAAGTAAATCTGTGATCCCAACGACGTGGCCTCACGTTGTAAGCCAGCGTGCCGGCCGCACGCACTGACACCCAGATCGCAGCAGCGTACCACCCTATGGATGATACAGCCGTCTTTGTAAAAACGTTCTCTCACTTCCAGAACATAACTGTACAGGGCGTCCCGATGGACGTCAACATCAAAGCGAGAGTATTTTTTTTCTTCCGTATCTAGTTTGTGCGTTAACGAGCATTTCGCTCTCATTTAAGTATATGACCGAAAGAGACAGCCTTCGGAAATTGTGAAACGAACCCTGTCATCCAGGGCCATGTGTCACAAAGAGCGCAAATTCGCCACGATATGGGGAAATTCACAGGCGTCTATTGTGCCGAATGAGGCCTAAGGGCTGTAGGGTGCGGGTGAGACAGACGAGAACCTACGTCATAGAGAAACACCGTAGAAGCTGTTTGTGGCCAGGGAGACGCAGGAGTGTTAGATTTGGAGGACCTAAGATCGGCCATAAAGGGAAACATTTATGAAAATTATTTAGTTCTGTAGTAATTCAGGGAATGCAGCAATAGTAATTTTAATTGACCATCCTCCATAAAGTTTCATGGTGATCCGAATAAAACTTGAATATTGATGATATCTATAACAGTTTAGGATTTACTGTTAAAGTGAAATTAACAAGTTTTGGAACAGAGGCCTGAATGCTAAAATCTGAATGCTTTGCTCGATCTTAACGATTGACATTTCATATAGAAGCGCATCATTAAAATGACAAATGTTGTAAATATCAACTCTGTAACTTTATTCGTTTAAAAGATGTAGTAAATTTATGTTATCAGATTTTTCAGTTAAGCATCAGATTATCATTTCCTCCACACAAAACACATTGAACGATGGCAGCATGATACCTTATTGAATCATTAGGTAATAGAATATTTGTTGTAAATTTTAGCGCATTATTGTTAATTTTGTTCTTTACTTATTTATCAGAAAGCACATTGATTCAAAGCTACTGACTGTGTGATTCAAAGTTAAGAAGGAAATTGTATTGGTTTTATGTAAAAGAATTTAAAGTTTATTATGTAACGAATACTATTGTTACTTTGTTTAGAACGTGAAAGTGGACAAGCTTTGATTATTTAAATATGTTAAAATGTAAAATAATGTAGAATAAGCTGTAGGCAATCAGATGGACGGCTTCAGAAAAGGGAACTGCCCTAGTCAGTTGTGCAAGAATGTTTGGCGCGCGGGAAATGCGGCCGGGGACGGGCAGAGGGACAGTGCTGGTAGAGACGCGAAAGCAGACGGTCGGCCTTTAGGTAGTTAGGAAGTGAAACGACTTAGAAAATTTCGCGTTGTGTGGTATCGCGGGACTTAGTCTCTGAGCGGTGAGCAGCCGCTCGCCTGGTGTGAACTCTAACTTGTCGCGTAGCTAACAAGGTGGAGAATTGGACTTGTAATTCGCGATGAGATTTTGAATGATCGAACTGTGTCAAATGGATATGCGCTCGAGTGTAATAGTAATTCTAAATATGGCCATTTTCGCTATGAGTTTGCTTTCTGAATAGACATTATTCCAACCAAATAACAACTGTCTGGCCTACATCATTTAAGCGTGGTTAATTTAGCTCCCGATATTATTATTACTGTTGTTATATATTATATTAACGTTGCACGTTTCATACAATTTCGCAAACTTGACTTCAGCCAGACAATTTAACCAAAGGGTCACAAGTGTCTAATTTAGGGCGTGTAATGCGACACGTGCGGTTCAAACACTGACCGAGTTTGAGCCGAGACATTTCGACGAAAAGGAACTGCATGCGAGCACGAACATCTTTGCGATGTTAGCTCGCAACTGGGGGCTCGTCTGAGGTAGAAATTTGGAAAGTGTTACTTGAGGGATAAGAATTTTGCAAAGTGTTAGAACAAGATTGTATTTTGGAAAGTTTTAGTTGCGGTATATGAACTCTGGAAAGTTTTAGAATTGGATTTGAATTCTGCAAAGTGTTTCCAAAAGTATTATCTAAACTTCGGTAGGCAGGACCTCTCGCCAAAGTTAAATGTGATATTGCTACTGCTGATTCTAGAATTAACAGAAGTATTTGTCCAATAATTAATAGTGAGATTAAGTTTATTCAGGACTGAATATCAGATTTCTTAAATAGTTGTGAAATTGCAGTAGCAATTCTCACAGTTAGCGACATTCTGTGATCGAGGTCCCAAGTCTGTGGCAGTTTAGGCAGTGTGCGTGGGGGCTGTGAGCTACGAATTTTGCAACAGTTGTGTGCACCGAGTTTTAGCAATGGTTAGGAATGATAAAAAAAAGTAGCGCGGAAGAAGAGGCGACATCGAAAGGACGTGGTTTATGCCAGCAGGAGCATCTTCAACGGCGATTCATCGCGCAGCGGCGGTTGCAGTACCACAGCAGAACCTACGAGATCTTCAGCGTCGGCTTCAACTACAACATCGGCAGCAATACCATGGCAGAAGGATCCAGCACGACAAACCTAAGTACCTGCGCTGATAGCGAGATTATGTATGATTTTGTAGTTCAATCGGCAATATAGGGTGGTGGTGGGTAGTGTTTAACGTCCCGTCGACAACGAGGTCATTAGAGACGGAGCGCAAGCTCGGGTTAGGGAAGGATTGGGAAGGAAATCGGCCGTGCCCTTTCAAAGGAACCATCCCGGCATTTGCCTGAAACGATATAGGGAAATCACGGAAAACCTAAATCAGGATGGCTGGAGACGGGATTGAACCGTCGTCCTCCCGAATGCGAGTCCAGTGTGCTAACCACTGCGCCACCTCGCTCGGTCAATCGGCAATAATAGACGTCGCTAATATTAAACAGTCGGCCAGTTTGTGTGGGTCCGAAAATGCTAGCGAGCCGCTTAGCCCGAAGTCGGAGCGGGAGAGCGTAATCGGCGGTGAATTTAGTAGGGTAAATAGTTCGAAATCAGGCAAGGGAGATGAATTTTGGGGAGACATGATGTCGCAATTAATGCAAAAGATAAGAGGACTGGGATCCAAAATTGATTCTGTTAAAACTGATATGGGATCAAAAATTCATTCTGTTAAAACCGATATGGGTGACGTAAATTTAAAAATTGATTCGGTTCAATTCGAAATAGCTTCAGTTGTGAAAGATGAAGTAGGTAAAATTTCTAGATTGAATCGGGGAATTGATAGACGGAAAATTAAAAACCATTTGGGATGAAATGGGCAAAATTTCTGGTGAAGTTGGGATACTTGACTCTAAGGTAGATGAAGCGGAGAAAAATTTCAGTGATAAGGCGGAGAAATTGCAGGCAGATCTGGGAGGTAACGTAAGGAATTGTATGAGTAGGCAAGACGCTCTAATGGCTGAGACGACAGAGGCTATTAGCAACTTACCGTCAAGTAGAATCTGGCATTATAACTGAAAATGGTGAAGTTAAAAAGGAAATCAATGAAATAAAAAACGAGTTGAATTCTTTAGCTGCACATCAAACCTCTACAGTGATCAGTGTTCCGTGGATGAACTCGCGAACGATCAAATGTTTTGGAGACGACGGGAAATATCACCCAGTAAATTTTCTAGTAGCACAAAGGAATGGTTTTATAAGGGGAATGCCCGCGAGGTGAAAGTAAAATTCGTGAAAAGACATTTGGAAGGTGAGCCGCAATCGTGGGCAAATATACACAGTGATACGTTCACTACCAACGAAATATTTGAACGCAGTTTCCTGAAAAAGTTCTTTAGTGAAGCGAAGCAAACGCGACGCCCAACGGAGTTTCTGAATGGTGCCAAAATTTAAATACGGCCGAGAATTTTGTAAACGTAAACTTGCAAGATTAATGTATGTGAAATGTCCATTGGGAGTGCTTACAGAAATTGGGACGTTGAAAAGGCGGTTACGGGAAAATTTGCAGTGGGATCTAGTGCACAGTGCTAGCAACTCAGTAGACGAATTATGAATTTTGTAGAAAAATTAGAAAGGGAGTTCAAATTTAAACCGCTAAGTAAGCAGGGTAAGGGGTAATTCGGATGTGGCGATGGCCCGGTGTTACACTGCAGCGGAACGTGTGGCCTGGCAGACTGGTCGTCAAGTTCCCGGGCCACCATGTCTGACCACCACAAGGCGAACTACGACCCAAGCACATTGCAACCCCTGCCATCCGAGAACAATTAATGGACTCCCGGAAACTGTCATTCCGCACCATCGGTCGACGACTAGGAGCAGCCAGACTAGAGAATTGCTGTACCATGCGTAGGCTGCCAACCACAATACACCAAACCGAAGGAACAAGGAAGATTGGGCTTAACGTCCCGCCGAAATCGAGGGCATTGGAGACGGAGCACATTCTCGATTTGTGTCAACGATGGAGAAGGATATCAGCCGTGACCTTCCAAAGGAACCATCCTGGAATTTGCCTGGAGCGATTTAGGGAAATAATGGAAAACCTAAATCTGGATGGCCGGACGCAGGTTTGAACCCTCGTCGTCCCGAATGCGAGTCCAGTGTGCTAAACACTGCCCCACCTCGCTTGGTGCCACACCATAAACGGCTGAGTTGAGAGTGTGCCGTGACTGAGGAGCATGGACTTCTCATGACTGGTGTTGCATTGTGATCAGCGATGAATCGAAGTTGTGTACTACCCTATCTGGGAAGAGACTCAATTCCTCCAGTGTTTCGGAGGGGCACTCAGTTGTTACTTCTGGTGTCATGGCGTGAAGAGCCATCGGGTTTGACTTCAGGTCACGGCTGGTGGTGATTAAGGGAACTCTGACGGTACAACAGTACGTCAAGGATATTCTGCTTCCTCATGCGTCTTACCTTTTTGCGACAGTTTCTTGAAGCCATTTTTCAAACGACAATGCTCGTCCACTCTTGATATGTTTTCCTATGATCTGTCTCGCTGGAACTGAGGTACTCCTGTGGTTGGCAAGATCGCCGGATCTATCCCAACTGAACACTGGTGGGAGGGGGAGCAGCTCGGACGTTAACTTCCTCCCAGCAGCCAGTATGTCATGGACCAGTTTTAACAGTGGTGGGCCACGTTGTTTCAGGAGACGCTACAGAACCGAATCAACGCATGCCTTCAGGCCAGGCGGGGTGCAACGTCGTATTGATAATCGGGCTCATGCCTGTAAGTTCTTCATAATTTTGACTCGATTTTGTAATTGCTTAAGTAACTTGAAATATCGACCCAGACCGTAAAGTTTCATTTCGTTTTCTCTTCCTTTTCTGGATGCTTCAACTCTTTTTTGTCCGACAGTTTACTATCGACAATGAGTCACTACCGTCATTTATACCGAGAATTCCATCTAAAGGGTGCCTCAACGTTGTAGGGTCAAATTATGCACGGAATTTCTGATGCCCCGCCTAATGTTAAATTAGACCATATCCTAAATGATACGGCGTAAAGTCAAGCTTCGGCACCCTAGTCGGAAACGACAGGGAAGAAAAGGCAGCGAGAAGAAGTCAGCCAATCGCACGCTGACCCTAGTTCCCTCCAGGACGACAACGCGACAGCAGCGGCCCCCATGTGAAGAGCACATAAGCGCCCATTTCAACAGCAGTTTCAAGATTGGAGACTTCGATAGCAGCGTCAACCCTAGATCACTTCGCTTGTACACTCTATGTAGCACAGACTTAGGAATGTTTATCCTGAAGAAGAGTGATTACTTGTATATCGCCCTTTCCTAGCGACGTATCTGTGTAACTGCAAAAGCAAAGTACTGTACTTTTCTTAATTTAATAAAACTCATTAATACGACAATTTCATTGTTTGTCTAGCGAACCTAGTATGCAGGCTTCCTAGATACCACACTAAACGCAGTCATCATGACGATCTTCAGAGATTTCGTGCGGATTCAGGATAAAAGACTCGTGTCGAATACTTAATTCCAACAATGTATCTCGCAGCAGGTAAGTTCCACCTTCGCAGATATCTGAAATGCATTCGATACTGTACTCCCAGTTTGTTGCACTGAGCAGCGAACGTTTAACAGAAACGAAAGGAACAGCTACCATGGTCCACGGGAGCGCAATAAGAGCTTTCATTTTCTCAGTACACAAAAAAAAATTGTCAAATAAGATCAGCGGCGCTCTCAGACGGTTTAGTGTGCGAATGGTAAGCTTATTTCAATGCACGATAGTACCTCTAATAAAGAAAAGGAACCCGATGATTACTAGCGAACTTCTGTCCTACGTTACATTGTAGAAATATTTAGAGGATATGAAGCGATATGAAATAGGACAATCATGTAAAATCACTATTAGGGAAGATGTATGGAAGAACCAGACTCAGTCGTAAGGCCATAGGAAATTGCAGTGCATTTGTAGAGGAAATCTCATACAAGACGCTAGTGTGACTTATTGTTCAGTATTGTTCCAGCCTACGGAATCGTTATTTAGTAAACATGACGACGGGAGTCTGATAATTTCAGTTACGCCGAGCTAGCATCGTAACTAGTAGATAAAGCCCTAATTAAAGTGCTGTAGTGATGTTTGGTAAACTTCAATGGGGAAGCTTGGAAGAGAGACGCATTAGTTTTCGCGAAACTCAGTTCTGTAAATTTAGAGAGGTGTCCTCAGAGTCTTTCGCGGCGGCATGTATATGGAAAGTAAACGAATTTACTTGTATAGTAATCTTTGCTTCTCTGGATGTTCTGGAAGACTACTGCTGATACACATCTGGGACATGTTTTATTAGATTCACCAGATCAATAACAACATAATAAATTGAAATCGTGCTTTACTTTAACCTCATACATCTTTGCAATGGCTTCATATTAGCGAAGTTACTAAATTTCAGGGCCGAGGGGTTCTAGGCGCTTCAGTCTGGAACCGCGCGACCGCTACCGTCGCAGGTTCGAATCCTGTCTCGGGCATGGATGTGTGTGATGTCCTTAGGTTAGTTAGGTTTAAGTAGTTCTAAGTTCTAGGGGACTGATGACCTCAGATGTTAAGTCCCATAGTGCTCAGAGCCATTTGAACTTAATTTCAGGCAAAATCTTTTATTAGCCGTAACTCCGTAACTAAACATTTGCGTACCTACCTTTCAAAAATGGTTCAAATGGCTCTGAGCACTATGGGACTCAACTGCTGAGGTTATTAGTCCCCTAGAACTTAGAACTAGTTAAACCTAACTAACCTAAGGACATCACAAACATCCATGCCCGAGGCAGGATTCGAACCTGCGACCGTAGCGGTCTTGCGGTTCCAGACTGCAGCGCCTTTAACCGCACGGCCACTTCGGCCGGCACCTACCTTTATAAGAACATTTTTCTTTAGTTTTACTTGTAGAATAACATGTTAAAATATTTGCATATGTTCGTGAATCACCCTGTATAGGGGAAGGTCATCATAGATCCAGAAATTAGTCGTCCTTAAGTTAGTCTCTGCAGAGACAACCGAAACGTCGATATTTCTGTTGTTTTTAGCGTTCCATAATGACGGGGTCTAAGACCCAAAACGATTTTACTCAAACGTACACTAGTCGTGAAAGCCTACGAACTTGTATCAAATGCGCTTGTTTAAGTTTGAAACTGCTATCTGAGTCTATATAGCTCGTGATGATACCTCAAGCAGTACGAGATGAGCCATTTGGCACAGAAATATGGTTCGAACCAAGGCCTAGCACAAATCAACCAAGGTGCAAATACCGGCCTACACTGTGCGAACAATATTTGGGTTGCTACATTTTCTAATGAAAGGGGAAAGGAGAGAATGGTGGTACAAAATGATATTCACAAAGCACTACGGATTGACTGGGAGAATACGGGAGTACTTGAGGAGTTTTTCTGGCTTAGAAGAACCTGCAAAACGGTTCGGCACAAGGATGCTGAGAGCGTCAAACACGGCTGTGAAGTAACTCGTGCCGTAGGAAAATGCTGAGATTTCTTACAGCGTGAGGGGGGCCTTTGATGTCCCGCGCGTGCCACTTGGGGGTGGCGACCGTCGCGGTTCGCATTTAGTCGGTGCAGCGTTTCACGTCGCCAACCAGCGCAAAAGCAGCCGCCAGCTCGCCGTCCGTACAAAATAACACATCCTTTACCGACATGAGAAGCGTGCAACCTACTGAGATACACAGCTGGCAGCAGAGAAATTCGGTTATTCATATGCGTTTATTTATTACTTCTGCCATAAACGGATACTGTATTCCCATAACAACTGACACACAAAGCGGTCATGAGGGTGGGAGGGGGGGGGGTCGTCAGGTTCATCTGTACATACAGATACAAAAGACCTTATAACGTACATTCAATATGAAGTAGGGGATGGTGTTGTACCTTGGAACACTTTTTAAATGATGGTATTTACTTTTGGTGTGCCTCAATATTCTCCTGAAATTAAAGGAAAAATACTCCAGAAAAGTGTGAAAAAAGTGTTCCTAGGGAAAATAACTTATTGAATTTTAAAAGCGTTGCAGCTGGAAAATCATGCCAATAGTATATTTAACAGTCAATCTGTTACAGTATTACTCTGCTACACACCAGTAAGTGAAACCAAATCAAGCAGAATTATTATCAAAAACCAGTAACTAGTTAAATACATTATGAAATCGAAGCTATTCCAAATTAACATAAATATCTGTTTTCGAAACAGGTCAAATCTATAAGACATTAAGAAATACAGTTCATTTGCAAATATCATAATGTCCCGTTGTAGAAGACCTCCTTCCGTTTCAAGGTGCAACATGGTGCACGATCGACGAAGGAAGGTTTCACCGCCCACACGCTATAAAAATAGTTTTAAAACTACACGGAATTCTATTTATCATGAAATTCTGTAACTGAAGACTTAACAATGTCTTCCAGTTACCGTTAATATATCATACAGCACTTAAATATGTGGAACTAAAAATATTTACAAATGCTGCACAAAACACAATCTCATGTTTCACAACAACACAAATAGGAGAAATGTCGGAAACTGCTTATGGCGGTCTTTAGTGCGCATTCCTTAATGTTATTCTAAAGTTGGTCACTAAATGGAAACGGCGACCAGAAGACACCATGCGTTCCTAGTCACACTATCCTCTCCTCTACTCTTCAAACAGCCATCAATTTTGCAGGCCACTCAGTCCATAGAGGGAAATTTTTCATTTTCCTTTGGCTATTTCCATTTCTGGGGGAGATGGTGCGGTAAGTTAACATCAGTATTTCTTTTATTAATTTATTTTGGTTTATTAGGGTGTTTTCTGTGGCAAAATTGAGCTCTTCAGTCTCTTTCTTATATCGTGATCAATATCTTAAAATCTGAATCGTAAATACATATACTTTTAGGCAACAACTGACAAAAATCCCTGATAGAACGTTATACAATGCAGAGCCAAAGAAACTGGTACACCTGGCTAGTATGGTGTATGGCCACTGGGAGCACGCAGAAGTGCCGCAACAGGATGTGGCATGGACTCCACTAAAATCTGAAGTAGTGCTGGAGGGAACTGACACCATGAATCCTGAAACTTCCTGGCAGATTAAAACTGTGTGCCCGGCCGAGACTCGAAGTAAAGCTGTGAGTACCGGGCGTGTGTCGTGCTTCGGTAGCTCAGTTGGTAGAGCACTTGCCCGCGAAAGGCAAAGGTCCCGAGTTCGAGTCTCGGCCGGGCACACAGTTTTAATCTGCCAGGAAGTTTCATATCAGAGCACACTCCGCTGCAGAGTGAAAATCTCATTCTGGAAACCATGAATCCTCCTGGGCTGTCCATAAATTCGTAAGAGTAAGATGGATCTAGATCTCTTCTGAAAAGTACGCTACAAGGCATCCCAGATATGCTCAATAATGCACATGTCTTGGGAGTCTGACGGCCAGCGGAAGTGTTCAAACTCAGAAGAGTCTGAGTTGAGCCACTCTGCAGCAATTCTGGACGTGTGGGCTGTCACACTATCCTGCTGTAAGTGCCCACGTCCGCCGAGTGCACAGTGGACAACACGAACGTATGCAGGTGATCAGCCAGGATGCTTACGTACGTGTCACCTGTCAGAGTTGTATCTAGACGTATCAGAGACCCATATCACTCCAATTGCACACGCCCCACACCATCACAGAGCCTCCACCAGCTTCAACAGTCCCCTGCTGTCATGCAGGGTCCATGGATTCATGAGATTGTCTCCATAGCTGTACACGCCCAGCCGCTCGATACAAATTGAAACGAGACTCGTCCGACCAGGCAACATGTTTCCAGCCATCAACAGTCCAACATCGGTGTTGACGGACCCGGGGAGGCGTAAAGCGTTGTGTCGTGCACTCATCAAGTCTACACTAGTGGCCTTCGCAACCAAAAGCCCTTTTCGATGACATTGTAAATTTGTGGTAAGTTCCTATGTGACCAAACCGCTGAGGTTATGGGTTGCTAGGCTTACACACTACTTAATCTAACTTAAACTAACTTAAGCTAAGGACAACGCACGCACCCATGCCCGAGGGAGGACTCGAACCTCCGACGGGGGAAGCCGCGCGAACCGTGGCAATGCGCCCGCGACCCTGCGGCTACCCCTCGTGGCATATCGATGATGTTTCGTTGAATGGTTCGCACTCTGATGATTGTTGATGGCCCAGTGTCGAAACACGCAATAATTTGCGGAAGGGTTGCACTTCTGTCATTTTGAACGACTCTCTTCAGTCATCGTTGGTCGCGTTCTTGCAGGATCTTTTTCCGGCCGCAGCAATGTCGGAGATGTGATGTTTTACCAGATTCCTGATATTCATAGTACACTTGTGACACGGCTGTACGGGAATGTTCCCACTTCATCGCTACCTCGGACATGCTGTGTGCGCCGACTATAACACCACATTCAAATTCACGTAAGTCTTGATAATCTGCCATTGTAGCGGCAGTAACCGATCTATCAACTACGCCAGACACTTGTCTTATGTAGACGTTGCCGACCGCAGCGCCGTATTCTACCTGTTTACATATGTCTGTATTAGAGTACGCATGCCTACACTAGTTTCTTTGGCGCTTCAGTGTATATGGGACCAGGTCGGACGTTAATTCTTGGCTCAGGAGAGAAGGCAGTGACCTTACTAAACCTTTCTCAACCTAATCAGTTCAAAAAAAAAAAAAAAAAGGTTCAAATGGCTCTGAGCACTATGGGACTCAACATCTTACGTCATAAGTCCCCTAGAACTTAGAACTACTTAAACCTAACTAACCTAAGGACATCACACACACCCATGCCCGAGGCAGGATTCGAACCTGCGACCGTAGCAGTCCCGCGGTTCCGGACTGCAGCGCCAGAACCGCTAGACCACCGCGGCCGGCAATCAGTTCGTGAATCGATGTCGGAAGAGGTAAAACGTCAGACTGATAAGTGTGTTCGAACTGCGACGTTCTTTGTAAATTTGACTCGATTTTGTAATCACTGAAATAGTATGAAATACTTTCTCAGGCCGTGAAGTTTCATTTCCTTCTTCCGCTCTGGGTAATTAATTTTTTTCGCCAGACAGTATATTTTATGGTAATCGCACCATAGTGTTGTAGGTAATTAGGCTGCAAGGTGTCTTATAGTAACAAAACTATAGGATGCTGCGGTATAATAACAGGATATTGTAGCGTGGGCGTATCACACAGACCACAGTGCGAAACTGCATGAATATTGAAGTCGATGTTGCTTCGAAGTCGATAGCACATTAATTAGGACGATAAATACATGTGAATGGAAGAACAGCAGTAAAATAATGGCCTTTATTCTCCAAAAAAGAAAAATATCACAGCGGTATGAAAATAACACGACATCTCTTACTGTTTTGAATAGAGGCAATGACTTCAAGTTCTTTTAAGACCGCAGAATATTCCGTAATTATTGTGTCTCCTGTGATTCGTGTATCTGCGGAATTTTCGTATTTCCCATGGAGGAACAAAGTGCGCTGTACGTCCAGCATCTGATATATGTATCTGAAACAATAGATGATATTTCCTTGCTGCTATAAGGGAAATCTGCAGCTGTGTCAACAGCTAAGTATTACAGTTATTTTCCTACTTGTGAAACGTCGCACTCACATTTTTGAGGTGATTAGTCAATATTTTCGAGTCCTGAACATGAACTTAGAGAGTTTTGTCTGAATTACGAAAAGTAATGGAAGAGTATAATTTTGAAATATTGGTGCGTAAAACAATCTCCGTGGTTTCTTGGTACAGGTGAAAATTCTCTGTATGTTGATTGTTGATAACAAGAACGTTAAATAAGTAGCGCTGTTTAGCTTCTCTGCATGTATATTTCCGTTGTCTCATGAAATTAATGGAAAAATATATCGAGAGATTTAACTGTAATGAAAAAAAGAGGGAATAATATTCGAAGTTTAGAATACTAGGCGGTTCCTTTTGGATTGGGTGATGCTAAATGATAATTCGTACTAGGAAGATAAAAATTAATGTTCAGAGGTTGTGAAAATGATTGTTTAATCTGTTGCAGAGGTAACAATATGAGATGCTATAAAAACTGTTAACACGCCAGTCACTCACATTTTACAGCTTCAATTACAAAATAATAAAATATCGCCGTAAGTACACGTCGATTGAAGAGAAGAATTCTGTGCGTTTTCCAAAGACAGGGTACATGTTTCAGGGCAGAGGATTCCAACAAAGAGGAAATTACAAGCACAAAAATAATACCAGATAGTAAAGCATAACCAACACTAAGACAGTAAGGTGAGGACTGAGAAGGAAAAGGAATAGAAAATAGTTACCTAACACTAATATGTTAAGTATGGATCGCATTGTAACTGAAATAATGAAAAAATTGTTTGTTATATAGATAAATATTCCTCTTTTGTGTTGCTTACCTGGTGAATTATTTTGAGAATGGTGAAACGGACTAAGGAATCAAAGTACAGAGTAATTTGTAGCTGTTTCCCTGGCTCTCGGCTTCTTGTCTACGATGCAAACGCACGTAAAAACGGTAAGCCCAACAACAAAAACTTCTTCTTTTCTCAGACTTGTTACTATACATTAGCAATCACTTTTCATGATGTAAACAGTTTTACTATTGTAAATTTACTGTTCACATGCACTCAGGTATCGATCGAGAGAAACCGAAAGCAATGGGTGGAAACACAGATTAATCATAGTGTGTTAGAAGGCATGTGTTGCTGGCCCGGAATACGATTGGCCCGATACAGTCGGGTGGGTGGGGAGCGTCAGGTGTGGCTGACAACGTAATTATGGCTGCCTATGTCGCTCGCTGTGCACCAGCGTTGCCGGAGATGTATCAGGCGTTTAGCAGGGGCCACGTATGTCAGACAAAGGCACGATGTTATTCGCGTGTTGTGTACCTGACATCACTACTGTGACTTACCTACAGGATAATGCCTAGGACTTAGAATTCAATAACTAATAAAACGATATATTGTAATAAATTTTTGGAGTTGATAATTTCAAATTTTTTGGATGACACTACCAATTACACTGTCAGCAAAAAAATTCGCAACACCAAGGAGTTGTGTGGCAGAAACGAAAGTTGGCAGGCGTGTTTCTATATCTGAAAGATGATGTCCATTCACATTTCCCGCCAGTCGCATAGGATTGGCGCTAGTACTGCCATAAGGTGGAAGCACTTTAGGTTTTCCTTCTTAAATACACGCTGTAATGATCGTGAGCGTTTGTTACCTTTCAGGCTGAACGTGCTGAGTTGATGTTCGTAAGGAATGCCTTTGCCGGCCGCGGTGGCCTAGCGGTTCTAGGCGCTTCAGTCCGGAACTGCGCGACTGCTACGGTCGCAGGTTCGAATCCTGCCTCGGGCATGGATGTGTGTGATGTCCTTAGGTTAGTTAGGTTTAAGTAGTTCTAAATCTAGGGGACTGATGACCTCAGATGTTAAGTCTCATAGTGCTCAGAGTCATTTTTTGAATGCCTTTAAGGCGACCAACACGCCATTATCAACACCTCACCGAGTTTGAACAAGGTTGTGTAACAGGGCTACGAGAATCTGGATGTTTCTTCTGCGATATTGCAGGAAAGCTTGGCGTGAATTTAGCCACTGTACATGTCTGCTGTCAACTGAGGTCACGAGAAAGTATGGGCGCAAGACGACCGGCCTCAATAGGGCTACATGGCATTACCGAGAGGGAACACTATCGTGTTCGGCATATGACTGTTGCACATAGTACATCTGCAGCAGCAAATCTGATCAGCAGTTGGCACCACAGTGACACAACGAACTGTTAGAAATCCTTAGTTAAAGTACATCTCCGATCCAGACGCCCTGTACCGTGCATTCCACTGACCCCAAACTATCGCCGTTTCCGATTTCAGTGGCGTCAAGCGAGGGATCACTGAAAGGCAGGGTGGAGGTCTATGTGTTTTGTGATGAAAGCTGTTCTGCTTCTGTGCCAGTGATGGTCGTCTGTTGGTTATAAGGAGGCCAGATGGGGGATTGCAACAAACCTGTCTGCGTGCTACACACAGTGGACGTACAACTGGAGTCAAGGTCTGGGGTGCGATTTCATTCGACAGCAGGAACTGCAAATTTGTACGTCATTCTGCTGATTCGACTTGTAGTGCTGTCATTCATGAAGAGCATTCCAGGGGGTGATTTCAAACAGTACAACGATCGCCCACACACCACTGTTGTAACGCAACATGTTCTGCAGAGTGTCGACACGGTGCGTTTATCTGCTCGAACACCAGATCCGTCTCCAGTCGAGAACATGTGGAACATCATGAGATAGCTCCTGCGTCGTGCACAGACAGCATTAACCATCACTGTATTGACGGACCAAGTGCAACAGGCATGGAACTCCATCCCACAAACTGACATCCTGAAACTATACAACACAATGCATATATCCAGAATGAGATTTTCACTCTGCAGCGGAGTGTACGCTGATATGAAACTTCCTGGCAGATTAAAACTGTGTGCCGGACCGAGACTCGAACTCGAGACCTTTGCCTTTCGCGGGCAAGTGCTCTACCAACTGAGCTACCCAAGCACGACTCACGCCCCGTCCTCGCAGCTTTACATCTGCCAGTACCTCGTCTCCTACCTTCCAAACTTCACAGAAGCTCTCCTGCGAACCGCCGGCCGGAGTGGCCGTGCGGTTCTGGGCGCTACAGTCTGGAACCGAGCGACCGCTACGGTCGCAGGTTCGAATCCTGCCTCGGGCATGGATGTGTGTGATGTCCTTAGGTTAGTTAGGTTTAATTAGTTCTAAGTTCCTAGCGACTGATGACCTCATAAGTTAAGTCGCATAGTGCCCAGAGCCATTTCTCCTGCGAACCTTGCAGAACAAGCACTCCTGAAAGAAAGGACATTGAGGAGACATGGCTTAGCCACAGCCTGGGGGATGTTTCCAGAATGAGATTTTCACTCTTCAGCGGAGTGTGCGCCTGAAATGAAACTTCCTGGCAGGTTAAAACTGTGTGTCGGACCGAGACTCGAACAATATCCTTTCTTTCAGGAGTGCTAGTTCTGCAAGTTTCGCAGGAGAGCTTCTGTAAAGTTTGGAAGAGATCTGGAGAATGTGCTGGCCAGGGCAGCAGTGGAACATTTTCTGTATCCAGAAAGGCCCGTACAGGACCTGCACCATGCGATCGTGCATTATCTTGCTGAAATGTAGGGTTTCGCAGGGGTTGAATGAATGGTAGAGCCACGGGTCGTAACACATCTGAAATGTAACGTCCACTGTTCATTGTGCCGTCAATGCGAACAAGAGTTGACCGAGACGTGTAACCAATGGCACCCCACACCATCACGCCGGGTGATACGCCAGTATGGCGATGACGAATACACGCTTCCAACGTGCGTTCACCGCGATGTCGCCAAACACGGATGCGACCATCATGATGCTGTAAACAGAACCTGGATTCATCCTAAAAAACGACGATTTGCCATGAGTACACCATCGCAGGCGCTCCTGCCTGTGATGTAGCGTCAAGGGTAACCGCAGCCATGGTTTCCGAGCTGATAGTCCATGCTGCTGCAAACGTCGTCGAACTGTTCGTGCAGATTGTTGTTGCCTTGCAAACGTCCCCATCTGTTGACTCAGGGATCCAGACGTGGCTGCACGATCCGTTACAGCTATGCGGATAAGATCCCTGTCATCTCGACTGCTAGTGATACCAGGCCGTTGGGATCCAGCACGGTGTTCCATATTACCCTCCTGAACCCACCGATTGCATATTCTGTTAACAATCATTGGATCTCGACCAACGCGAGCAGCAATGTCATGATGCGATTAACCGCAGTCGCGATAGGCTACAATCTGACCTTTATCTAAGTCGGAAACGTGATGGTACGCATTTCTCATCCTTACACGAGGCATCACAACAACGTTTCACTAGGCAACGCCGGTCAACTGCTGTTTGTGTATGAGAAATCGGCTGGAAACTTTCCTCATGTCAGTACCTTGTAGGTGTCGCCAGCGGCGCCAACCTTGTGTGAGTGCCCTGAAAAGCTAATGCATATCACAGCATCTTCTTCCTGTCGGTTAAATTTCGCGTCTGTAGCACGTCATCTTCGTGGTGTAGCAATTTTAATGGTCAGTAGTGTATGTTAACTAGACAAATGTATTCCCTAAATTTCATTACTCTACATTTATTATTTGTTGTTGTTGCGATTTTTCCATCAGTGTTCATTTTTTTTCCATTACAGTTTTATAGGAATAAAAAATGAAGAAAGAAATTAAAACTGATAAATGAGAATAACAGAACGAACTCATTACCTTCAGTCGGCTTCACGAGTTTTTAATGGGCTACGGCCGGCTTGAACCTATCCACTGTGCCCTCTAAGTGGCAAATTTTTGAAATTCATGTACGATACACATAAGAGCATCGATATAAGCTAACTGAAGAATGCAGAGTGGTCAGAAACGGTGTGAAAAGCATGTAAGAGTGTTGCAGAGAGAGTTGTGATGAGAAATAATTGTTGAGATAAAAATTATATACGTTGCGTCGTTTCCGAGTTAATTAGCGTTGGAGTTAGCCAGTCAGGCCGTTCTGCACGCAAATTAAAGCGGCCCGTGTTATTTGTTTGGTTTCCTAAAATCCGGCAAGGAAGCGATGCAGAAATTGGACATGAGATGGTAGTACGGATCGTACCCGAGCCAAGGACTGAGCAGTCTCGTGTGCTATCACCTACGCTATGGGAGCAACGGACACTAATTGCATCATGGCGAGCGTAACGGCCTGATTGGCTAACTTCAATGCTGACTAACTCAGAAACAGCGCAGCTTACTGGATGTTTTTCTTAACAGTTATTTCTCAGCACAACCCAGGCTGCAAGACCCTTAGAAGTACTGTACCGTGCGCCTCTAGTATAGATAAACTTGAAGAATCAATAAAACGTAAATAGTTTCCTCCGTTGAAGACCACGCGCTGCTGCCTGGACGCGATGTCATCATCTACACTAGCGTATTTTATGCTTGTGGTCAGCACACGCTGTCCCAGCCGTTGTCAGCTTTACGAGGCTGGAGTCGCTGCTTCTCATTCGAGCAGCTCTTCAGCTGGCCTCTGTAGGGCTAGAGCGTCCTCTTCCGTCCTACCACCACGGCGTAATCCCTGGCAGAGCTGCCATTCAACGCGGCCACTTCGCAAACAAGGCAGAATCGCCGCCTATCGCTCAGCCACGGATGCGGACGTCACAAACAGTGGAAAAACTTAACAGAAATAGTTTGAAAGTAGGCTTGTTAATACACTGAAGTGACAAAGAAACTGGTATAGCCATGTGTAATCAAATACAGAGGTATGAAAACGGGCAGAATACGGCGCTGCGGTCGGCAATGTCTATATAAGACAACGAGTGTCTAGAGCAGTTGTTGGATCCGTTACTACTACTACAATAGCAGATTATTAAGATTTAAGTGAGTTTGAACGTGGTGTCATAGTCGGCGCACAAGCGATTGGAAACAGCATATCCCAGGTAGCAATGAAGTGTGGATTTTCCTGTACGACCATTTCACGAATGTACCGTGAATATCAGGAATCCGGTAATACGAGGGTTATTCGGAAAGTAAGGAACGATCGGTCGCGAAATGGAAACCACAGTGAAAATCCGATGAAGTTTAGCACAGGTGTGTTGGGCAGTGTCTCTAGTATGCCCGTCGATCGCGTTACGTCATTCTTTTTAGTTCTGAGCACACATGGAGCACATAAAGATACCTAGAACTGTAGTGTCTCCCGCCAAGTACGAGGGACTGGTGAGAAATTTCGCCTGAAGCTATGCGGCCAACATTACATTATTGTCGTGCGTTTCATTCTTCAAGATAATTCACTGCCGCATTCTGTAGGGGAAATGAAGATGCTCCTGCATCGTTTTCAATTGGAAATCTTTGATTACCTACAATACAGCCCGTAATTGTTTCCCTCTGAGTTTCATCTCTGCTCACATGAACCGTTGGCTTTCGCGCAGGCAGCGAGCTGTAGGCCAGTGTTGAGAATTGGCGGAGAGCACTAGCGGCTGCCTACTATAATGAGGGTATTGGGAAGTTGGTACAACGTTACGACAAACGTCTAAGTCGGATCGGCGACTATGGAGATAAGTAGCGGGAAGTTGTAGCTAACTGTTGCAAATAATACAGTTTTGATTTTCACTGTGGTTTCCATTTCACGACCTACCGTTCCTTACTTTCCGAACAGCCCTCGTACATCAAATCTTCGACGTCGCTGCAGACGGAAAAAGATCCTGAAAGAATGGGACCAACGACGACTGAAAAGAAACTTTCAGCGTGACAGCAGTGTAACCCTTCCACAAATTACTGCAGATTCCGTTCCTCGGCCATCAACAAGTGTCAGCGTCTGAACTATTCGATGAAACATCATCGATATGGGCCTCCGAAGCCGAAGGCCCACTCGTGCACCCTTCCTGACTGCATAATACAAATTGTTACGCATCGCCTGCGCCCGTCAACACAGAAATTCAACTGCTGACTGGAAACAATGTTTCCTGGTCGGAGGAGTCTCGTTTAAAATTGTATCGAACGGATGGACATTTACGGGTATGGAGATAACCTCATGAATCCATGGACCCTGCGTGTCAGCAGGGGACTGTCGAAGCTGGTGGAGGCTCTGTAATGGTGTAGCCGGCAGCGGTGGCCGAGCGGTTTCAGGAGCTTCAGTCCGGAACCGCGCTGCTGCTACGGTCGCAGGTTCGAATCCTGCCTCGGGAATGGATATGTGATGTCCTTAGGTTAGTTAGGTTTAAGTAGTTGTAAGTCTAGGGGATTGATGACCTCAGATGTTAAGTCCCATAGCGCTTAGAGCCATTTGAACCATTTTGTAATGGTGTGGCACGTGTGCAGTTGGAGTGATATGGGACTCCTGATACGTCTAAACACGACTCTGACAGGTGACACGTACGAAGGCTTCCTGTCTGATCACCTGCATCCATTAATGTCCATTGTGCGTTCCGACGAACTTGGGCAATTCCATCAGGACAATGCTACACCCCACACGTCCTGAGTTGCTATAGAATGGCTCCAGAAACACTCTTCTGAGTTTAAACATTTTCGCTGGCCGCCAAACTCCCCAGACATGAACATTATTGAGCACATTAGGGATGCCTTGCAATGTAATGTTCAGAAGAGATCTTCACACCTTCGCAGTATTAGAGATTTATCGACAGCCCTGCAGGATTCATGGTGTCAGTTCCTTCCAGGACTACTTCAGACATTAGTCGAGTCCATGTCAGGTCATGTGGCGGTACTTCTTCGTTGTCGCGGGGACCCTGCGCGGTAGTAGGTAAGTGTACCAGTTTCTTTGCCTCTTCACAGAAATAATAAGACTAAAATAATATTACGTTCAACACATTGTAAAAAGAATAATATAAACTGACAATGAGACAAAAGATACAGTTGATGATTTTTTGTGTTTAGGTCAGCTGAAGACAGTGAGTGGACGGACAGAAAAAGAATAAACAGATGAGTCAAGACGGCCTGGAGTTCATTTAGCAAATTTAGTAGGATTTTAACAGAATGAAATTTTCACTCTCCAGCGGAGTGTGCGCTGATATGAAAAATCCTGGCAGATTAAAGCTGCGTGCCGGACCGAGACTCGAGATGTGAAGACGGGCCGTGAGTCGTGCTTGGATAGCTCAGATGGCAGAGCACTTGCCCGCGAAAGGCTAGGGTCCCGAGTTCGAGTCTCGGTCCGGCGCACTGTTTTAATCTGCCAGGAAGTTTCAGGATTTTAATAACTCAAGTTGCAATGCGTCTGAAGTGGAATAATTTGTGATTGTCGTGTACTGTCAGCTTTCACTTAAGACGGTGAGATATGGAGTCTCGATACAAAAACCATACTATAGTGGTGGTTGGTCACCGAGCAGTGAAGAGGTATTTGCAGAAAAGTACAAGAAGATACAGAAAAGCAAATGCAGCAGCAAACGTTTGGGACTGTAAGAGATATTTATGACAGAAATGAAGATGAAACAGAGGTGCAACGGACTTGCAGTCAGGCGAATGGATAGTAGATGCCTTGAGGAAATGGTCGACTGAGACGACGGTCTATTGGAAAATGGGAACATAACATAAGAGGACATGTAGAAAGAGCGTGCACCGATATAGTTAAGATCCGAAATGCATGGAGAAATCTTGGGGATATCTTCATTCTGCAGCGAAATAAAATGGATAAAAATAACACAATCTTGACACATTGTCTCAACCGACTCTCGAATCTCAAACACGACATCTAAAATACGACCCCAAATTCTGCCAGAATGAACAGTTCATAAAGCGAGCAACGAGGTACATGAACACACAAAATTAACTCAGTGTTAGGTGTTTCCATTTCTGCGAGTATAAGAAATTTTCATCGCCAGTATTTGGCCGGCAATGGGAGCAGAGTAAGTGATCCAATCATCCTTTGTACTAATCATTGCACCAGTGTCTTGAGCTAAAATTCCAAACATGGAAGAAGTGTCAAATGCACTGAGAGCATGTGATTCTATTGAAGATATATGTCCATGAGATGGGTACATTATATGCTGGCGATAGGTTCCATCTTCTTCAGTCTCTTACACTAGCAACACTAACACGACAGTAGTATGAGCTAGTATGTACAAATATATACATTACAACCACCAAGACGATGCAATTCACTATCGGATACTACAGACACACAAACAGGAAGATCTAATGTCCAGTTGATGGACTTGTGCCAGACTGTGAGCCGTCTGTAAAGTAATTAAATCAACGCCAAAAACGTTGCGCGATTAATGTGACAATCTAAATTTGTTGTTATACTTCTCGTACATTAAAATTGTTCTAGGAGAAATTCAAACTACGTATTAAACTCAGCTATGTCCGTTTAAGGGGTTAACAATTGTTTAGATGCTTCAATGAGAATTATTTGTTCTGGATTAAAGAACTGCAATCAAAGCAATTTAAATCACTCGAAACCGGTACATAAGTAGATCATGATAGAAAATGCGCAAAGATTTTACATCCTGAAAAGTAAGAATTGGAATAGGCTAACTGCTTCAAATTTTCTCAGCTAAACAAAGAGAAGATAGTCAGGTATGCTCGCAATCTGATGATAAGCTTCGAAATATTTGAGTATTTTGATGTATTGCGGACAGAGATATCTCGAGTGTCATGAACTATTCTTCAAGGTGGTGCAGGAAGAACGTGCGCTGAAACAGCATTTTCTGACCAAAGTCAATTTCAGTGGCACAAGACTGGAAAAAACTTTAAACACTGTTAGTAAGGCGCAAAATATGCTGTTGTGTGGTCCTGTACTGGGCGTCACTTGGAGTTTGCCATTATGTTTGCGGTCGTTGCGAACTGCTGCAACTCCCATCGGAGGTGGAACAAAAAAATCTGCCTACGATGGTAGATTGACGGCCGTGGTTTTGCTTTTGTTGGTTTTAAACTCGTGGGCCGCAGATGGTTCATCACGCTGCAGTGAGCGCTCGCCCGTGGAAGATGTGTGTTCTCCCAGCCCGCGGATTTCCTTCCGTCGCTGCTGCAACCAAAGAGCTGTACATTTTCGCTTCTAAAAGCGATTTCCATTTCATGTTATTGCCCCAGAGAAAAAAACCGAGGCAGGCTCTTTTAGTTGGAATAACAGATTATGGAGGACTGTGGTTCAGGGAAGCGATGGGAGAAAAGTTTAATTTTACGATAGTATTATTTTGTTAATATCTTCATAGTCTTTTCTTCAGTTGATAGTCCAATACTGCTTATTTTGGATATAAAAACAACTATTACTCGTCTTTTTCAACTGAATTTTCGTTTTCTTTTCAACCCAACACATGTTACCAAATTGTTTTAGGCATCTTCAGTGTTTTCTATATCTGATTTGTTACTTGTATGACGATTGGTTCTTATGTAGGAGATTTTTTTATTACAGATTCTTGTTGTTTGATTTCAGAAGAACCTACAGAAAAAAAAACGTGGGAGATGGTCGAAACAACTAGATGAGATATATATGTTTAAATAAATGGTCGCGAAAGATGAGTATTATATGATCTTACCTACAAGATAAACAGTGTTGTAGCAAAATCTTCATATATTATTATTATTATTATTATTATTATTAGCGAATGTCCCCATAGGATAAGCAGGTGAATTTCAATCTTTCTTAGGGTTCTTCTTATTTTCCCAATATTTCTTCATTTCCTAACAGAAGGCCTTCTTTCTTTCTTTGGTCCACTTTGGTCGGAATGGTTTTAGTTCCATCTCTGGAATAAACTCCCAGTTATCAATTTTGCTTCTGAATGTATCCCTGTCTGATGTGTTTGTGACGTCAATTTTTGCTTTTTTCAAATCCTTCTTAACATCAGTTCCCGAGGTATTGATGCTTTACAGGATGTCACACAGTCCAATAGACGTTTAGTTAGTCTGTTTCGAGGTAATCTGTCTAGGTGTCCATATAACTTCATTCGTCTCTTTCTGGGGTCGATTTCATTGTTTGATACTTTTTCTGTTGTCTCGATGGTTTGCAGTCTGTACCCACCTTGTGTGTATCGTGGTCTCAGAATTTTTCTAATAATCCCTCTCTGATTTCTTAATTTCTTGTAAATCTAGTTTTCGATTCAATGAGAGTGTTTCACTTAGTTATGTTACTGTCGGTTTTATTACTGTTTTGTAGTGTCTGATTTTAGTGCGTTTTGACAGTCATTTTTTGTTATAAAAAATCTCTAACAAGTCTGGACGCCTTCTTGATTTTTTTCAATGTGTTTTTTGTGCTATTGTTTAGATTCCTGTTGGTTCAGTAATTTCACCAAGATACTTAAAGTGTTTGATTCTGTTGATTTTAGTGTTTTTTTTTAAGTTTCGGAATATCTAATTTGGAACACATGAATTCAGTCTCCTCAATGGAGATTTGCAGGTCTCGATTTGTTTTACTGCTGTTTCTTCACTGTCGGTTTGAATCGCCAAGTCATCTGCAAACGCTAAGTATGGAACGTTCAATTTTCCTTGACCTCTTTCTAGTTGAATTGGCTTCCAAAATTTCTATTTTCTTCGTTCCATTTCCCATTCTTTCATTACTTTTTCTAAAATTATGTTGAATGATAGTGACGAGATCCAGTCTCCTTGTCTCATTTCTATTTTAACTAAGAATGTTTCCAAAATTTCATCTATGAATTTAGTTTTTGGTTTGGTTTTTGACAGTGTTTGTTCGATCAGTTTTCGAGTTTTAGTGTCTAGTCCGCGTACTTCTAGGACACTGCATAGAGATTTTCTATCTATAGAAACGTATGCTTTTTTAAAATCAACAAATGTGGAGACTATTGGTTTCGACCTTATTGCTTTAATTTTTAAAATAGTTTTAAGATTAAAGAGCTGTTGTGGCCACGATCTATTAGGTCGAAACTCTGCTTGGTAATCTGAAATTGTATGTTCTAGCTGTTCTCGTGTTCTCTTTAGAAGACACGAGGATAAAATTTTGTAAGTGATCGGCAAAAGTAAAATGCCTCTGTAATTCTCATGTACGGTTAAAGTAATTATTCAAAATATATTATCTTCAACTATATTTACTGCCCTTACGAAGTACTGTCTGTTCAAAAGTCACACTTGCATTCCACATCCACAGGTGGCCGTCGGTCATTGGAATCTTCCGTTTGGTGCGTAACAGGGGATTCATAGTACACTGCTGTCACGATGGCCCCATCCTACACTATTCACACATGATGCGCGGACATGTAATTCTGAGTACTTGCAGTTTTACTGTCACATTTATTACGGCCCTTGTGTGAAACAGAACGCTATGTAGCCTCTGATTTATATTGAAACGTGGGCTCCCCTAATTTTAAGAGAACCTGTTTATATGACGCACAGCGTCTGCAGCATGACCCCTACTGAAAGTTCAGAATGGCTGCAGGCCGAGCTCAATACTCATTTTGCCTTAGTTCATAACTCTGCTATTACACAAATGGAACAGGTGTTACTTTTACGGCTACTGACTATTGAGCGTAATCTAATACGAGATATAATGGAAACTAGAATCTCTTGAGGGTTGTACTCATTGTCCTTCGCAAATTCGGTGCTTAAACTAGATGAAATCATTTAAATAAGTACTTGCACTTGTCACGAATTATTATTCTGGCCAGTCCCACCGGTTTCAAATGACAGCCGTTAGTTTTTACTTTACACTTATAGATCAGAGGTATAATTTTTAGTATGTTATGTTGAAATAACTGGATTTGAAAATCATGATGTAAGTACATATACCTCATGAAAACAGCACTCATTGGAATAGATATGCCGGAGATGCAATGGACGGCGCAAATGACCCTTGATGGTAGTAGCTGGGCGGACTGAATGAAATGGAGACTGGAATGAAGGAATATTTGGAGTTACGTACAGGTACAGCCATGATACTGGATGTATCAGATAATGTCTCATTATGGAATGATGATAGACATTAGACATGCAAAAGGAGGCACCGAGGAGTCCAGTGGCTAAGAAACCGGTAAATAAAACCAAGTGCGTGAATATCACGTCACGTATCAACTCGAATAAAGTGAGATTTGGAAAATTGCTTACATGATGAAACATCCGAATATTATGCTCGTATCTTACGCACTCATTGATGATATCTCGAGTTCACTGTAGTTTTTGTTGTTTGTGTCTTGTTGAACTAAATCATAGTTATAGGTATTTGGCAGGATTAATATGTGCACTAGTTTCGTTTTATTTCAGATGGATGTTATAAATTTTTTAACTGCATGAAGGCAAGACGTATTTCTTACATTCTACAGTTTCTCCATTAAGGACCACGAAGATAAGATACGAGAAATTAGGGCTCATACAGAGGCATGTAGACAATCGTTTTCCCTCGCTCTGTTTGCGAGTGAAACAGCAAACCCTCGGCCACCCGCCGTGCGATGGATTGCGGAGTATCTATATAGATGTAGACATAGACGTAGACGCAGAATTTATACATACATCTAGCGTTACGCAATTTTCTGATAGGATCTGATAGAGCGGTGGGTTAAAATATACGAGTATGGAAGTAACTGCTGCACGAAAATGTTCACCGATTACTTCTCGGTTCTGTTTAACTATCTGCACTTCATTTTGAGACCTAATATTAGTGACCATTTTAATATTGAACGAAAGTCACCATTCATGATTGTACTGGCAGCTGAACTTGTTTAGTAAGTATAATTGTAATGAAGCTCAAGGACATTGCTTTTCTGTCACGTACCAAATACTCAAATTTTGCCGTAATGAAACATTACGCATCGTGATGAAAATAAATACTGACAACGGTAATTTTATTAATTATTATATTTGACTACCAGTTTCGGTGACGCATTGACACCATTTTCAGGCACAGAAACTGGTAGTTAAATAAAATAATTAATAAAATTACGGCTGTCAGTATTTATTTTCTTATAATATTTGACCAGCCGCAGCCCTATTCCATTTACACAAGACGTAACTACAGAATATTACGAAAGTTTTATTTCCCACAGAAATTCACACAGTCGTTATCGATAACGATATAAGGGACGTCACTGCGACAAATAATCTGTAAAAAATTACAATCTTTGCTGCTGTAGCTGAGAAAGTAGAGCTTTTTGTCCCTACTGTGTGAAAATTTATAACTAAGCGGCAAGTGGGAGAGACGAAAATGTGGAAGTGGTTGGGCTAGGCGGAGATCAAAGTTTTAGCTCTGAGAGAGAAGTTGAGGCCGAGGGATCAGGCCCTGATGAACAACGCCGCGATAGCAGAACTCGTTACACCGCCGCTTCATTTATCCGCGCGCCGCCGATATACTCGATAAAACTGATGTCCACGCCGCTAATCGCTTGTTTGCGGACGAAACGCACAATCCCCTATTTGCCGTTTCGGTATTTGATTTGAAATTAGAAAGTACAAACTGCAAACTCTTCAAACACAGGATTTTTTTTTGTTAGTTGTTTTCTAGATTAGAGTTTTAGGACAGCGGTCATACTATCATACCGATACCCGTATTATGACATTACGTATCCCAGCTGAAACGAGATGCTATGTGCCCTTTTGTTTAAGACACTGGTTCTTTAAAAAAGTTAGAGCTCGTAGTAAGTCTCTAGTGAATATGGACAAGTGACTAGCTATCGTGCTCATCGATCTAAATGGCTTCTACCACAAAAGTTGTTGGTATTACATTAACTTAAGTGAACTCTGTATATTTCTACTTGTATATGTGATTCTATTAGTATTCCCAGTCGTGGTTTTTCGTCCGAAAAATTATGAGACATGTACATTTATACGCGGTTGTGAACTATAAAGTACCTCGTGAAAGACGTTTTTCATTTTACCAGAAACTAAGGATTATTTCTATTCATCCACTGATGGAGTGCGAAATGAATGAATGTGTGGTGTCACCGCTAGACACCACACTTGCTAGGTGGTAACTTAAATCGGCCGCGGTCCTGTAGTACATGTCGGACCCGCGTGTCGCCACTGTGTATTCGCAAACGTAGCGCCACCACAGGGCAGGTCACAAGACACGGACTTGACCTCGCCCCAGTTGTACGGACGACATAGCTTGCGACTAGACGTATCAAGTCATTCTCTCATTTGCCGAGAGACAGATTAAATAGCCTTCAGCTAGTCCATCGCTACTACCTAGCAAGGCGCCATGTGTATCATTGCTAATTGCTTACTACTATGCAAGAGATGTATTTCAACAAGAACAAGACTACATTAAAGTTAAGTATATTAAAATCTCTCTTCTTTTCTTTATAGTTTTCATCCAGTCTCCTGTTTCAGAATTTACGCCCGTCTGCGTTAGTTTCGCGTGCACCTAGCCACTCATTGTGTCGAGACCTTAGGGAATCGACACAACAATATTTTGGCGCCGAGGAGTGGTGCCGCGCCCACGTTGCAGTCTTTGTGTTATACTTGCTCTAATTTGCTTGTGTCATGGCTTCGCCGCATTCTCCAGATGTACTGTCCGAATTTTTTCGCTTGCAGAATCAGCAGACGCAGGCGTTATTGGAAGCCCTTGGACAGCTCGTCCAGGGTCAACGTGCGCTGCAAACCGATGCGGCAGCAGCCGCTTCATCGCTACCGCAGCCACACACCGCTGTCGCACCGCCATTTAGGCCCTTTGAAGCCACAACCGAAAGCTGGACTGAGTGGGCCGATCAGTTCCGGTTCCACCTCACAGCTTATGGAATTCAAGGTAAAGAGCGGCAGCCGTTTTTGCTTTCTTGTGTCGGTGTGTCTACCTACCGTGTGATAGTGAAATTGTTTCCCCGACGCGACGTAGCAACTCTGACCTACGAGGAAATTTTGTCGGCTTTAGATGCCTATTTCAAAGAAACAGTAAATGTAGTTGCAAAACGGTATACGTTCTTTCGTACAAAACGTACGGCCGGTCAGACTAATAGGGAGTGGGTAGCAACTTTGCAAGGCCTTACTAGAGACTGTGCGTTTGCCTGTGAATGTGGCCTCCCATATTCAGATACTATGGTGCGTGATGCAATTGCACAGAACGTTTCTGATGTTCGCATAAGGGAACAGATTTTGAAGCTAGTTAATCCCTCCCTGCAACAAGTGATAGACATATTGGACAGGCAAGACACACTTGACTTTGCTCAGGAATCATTTGAAACTTCGCCAGCAGTGTGTCACGTTAATCGGCCCGCCCGGCCCGCTGCACGGGACGCTGAGCGGCCCTCGCGCCCGACTTCGCAGCGGCCGCCTAGCTTGCAACCACGTGCGCCGCGTAAGCAAGCAAATGCAGTGAAATCTTGCCCGCGGTGTGCAACTAGACATTCGCGTGAAAATTGCCCGTCACGCCAAGCTATTTGCTTTTACTGTCAAAAGAAAGGACATGTACAAAGTGTTTGCCAGAAAAAGCTTAGGTCAGACAATCACACAAATTCCAGGCCCTTTGCTTCGCGCCGGAATCGAACCCAGGACAATCAGGCTCGTGGACCTTCACCCATGGACATCCATGTAGTACATTCCCACCCGTCCAGTGACACTTTAGC
Organism: Schistocerca nitens; assembly: GCF_023898315.1. NCBI lineage: Eukaryota > Metazoa > Arthropoda > Insecta > Orthoptera > Acrididae > Schistocerca > Schistocerca nitens. The sequence goes on from NC_064616.1 coordinate 810,044,557, forward strand.
TAACAGTGACTGTGTTCGTCCCACCCAAAGTGTGCGTCGAAGTCGCCGGAAATCCCGTAAAGTTGCAAGTGCTTCTGGACCTGTATCAGTTCAAATTGCACGAGACAGTCGCTCTTGTCGTCAACAAGACAATAAACTTTTTGTGGACTTAGACTTTGCAGGAAAAGTGATACCATTCCAGCTCGATACCGGAGCTGCAGTTTCATTGCTCAATCACGACACGTACAAACAACTGGGCGCCCCGCCATTGCGTGCCGCAAATGTTACGTTAACTAGTTACTCAGGACAGCATATACCTGTGTTAGGACAGTGCAGCCTTCTTGCAACATACAAGGGACAGGCCAAACTTGTGTCATTTTATGTTCTTCGTTCCTCTAGTGCAGTGAACTTGTTTGGTTTAGATTTGTTTCAATTGTTTAATTTGTCTATAGTAAATCAGGTCCTATCAGTGAATCAGACTGTGCCTTCCGCCAGTGTTTCTAGTCTTTGTGAAGAATTTGCAGACATTTTTGCACCGGGCCTTGGTTGCGCTAAGAACTATGAAGCGCATTTGGAACTGAAAGACAACGCGCAACCGAAATTTTTCAGAGCGCGCAATGTTCCCCACGCATTGCGTGATGAGGTCGCAAGAACATTGGCCGATTTAGAATCTCAAGGTGTCATTGAACGTGTGTAGGCTTCTCTCTGGGCCTCACCCTTAGTAATTTTGCCAAAACCTTCCGGAAAACTGAGACTTTGTGTGGACTTCAAGGCAACTGTGAATCCCCAACTAGTGACTGCTACTTTTCCTTTGCCCCGCCCGGAAGATCTTTTTGACAAACTGTGCCCGGGAAAATATTTTTCAAAATTGGACCTAGCAGATGCGTACTTGCAAATACCTGTGGACGACGAATCCCAGCGCGTCTTGGTGGTAAACACGCATCTTGGCTTGTATCGCTTCAAAAGACTGCCGTTCGGGTGTGCATCCGCCCCTGCTTTGTTTCAGCAATATTTACAAACTATTTGTACGTCGGTCCCTACGGCTGCGAACTATCTGGACGATATTGTGATCTCAGGAAAGACAGAAGCCGAACATTTGCAGAATCTCCGGACATTATTTCAGGTCTTGCGTCAGAATGGTCTTCGCTTGAGGAAGGACAAATGTGTGTTTTTTGCTCGTGACTTACCGTACCTGGGGCATGTCATAAATGCCCAAGGTATACATCCGAGTCCAGAGCACCTTCGTGCCATTCAGGACTTGCCGTCACCGCAGAACTTAAAACAGCTACAGAGTGTGCTGGGTAAGGTAAATTATTATCATAGGTTTGTGCGCAATGCTTCTTCCATTTCAGCTCCGCTTCATCGCTTACGCCGTAAAGGTGTTCCGTTCGTCTGGACGACGGAATGCGAACGCGCCTTTCGCCAGTTGAAATCGGCGTTACTTTCAAATACTTGCCTTACGCCATTCGATCCCCGAAAACCCCTTTTGTTGATGGTAGATGCATCGGATTTCGGGATCGGTGCTGTGCTTGCGCACAAAGATGGCTCGCATGATCGCCCTATTGCCTTTGCGTCAAAATTGCTCTCATCTGCGCAACGAAATTATTCACAAATAGAGAAGGAAGCTTTGGCTCTTGTGTTTGGTGTAACAAAGTTCCATGATTTCTTGTATGGTCGTCACTTTACCATCATCACGGACCACAAACCGTTGACATCACTTTTTCATCCGACCAAGCCTGTACCTTCACGTACAGCGCAGAAATTCATTCGCTGGTCACTTTTTCTCTCGCAGTACCGCTACGATATCTTGTATCGGTCCACTGCTAAGCACGGAAACGCTGATGCGTTGTCCCGTTTGCCTGTTGCTGAGGATAAAGCATTCGATTCTTCCGAACTTGCTTGCATGTTCATTGATTCGGAAACCGATGACGTGGTCGCATCGTTTCCGATTGATTTTCGTCGTGTAGCTACAGCCACAGCTGCTGACCCTGTCCTTGCTCCCGTTTTGCGTTTTGTTGCTACGCAATGGCCCTTGTCAAAGTCACGGATCGAGGATCCTTTGGTTCGCCGTTTTTTTGCTCACAGGGAGAGACTTTTTGTACGACGTGGTGTTTTGTTGTTGCGTTCCGATAATGATCAATCCCGAGTAGTGGTCCCACGTTCGTTACAGTCCTCTGTCTTAAAGCTTCTTCACCAAGGACATAGGGGTATAGTGCGAACGAAACAACTTGCTCGACAGCACTGTACTTGGTTCGGAATCGATGCTGCGATTACGAATATGTGCTCCTCTTGCGTGGCGTGTGCCGAACAACAATCCGCACCGCCGCGGAAATTCTTTGCATGGCCGACAGCCACTTCCCCTTGGCAACGCTTGCACATCGATTTTGCTGGTCCATTCTGGAATGCTCGATGGTTGGTTGTGGTCGATGCTTTCAGTAATTTTCCTTTTGTTGTCCGGATGTCTTCCACGACGTCTTCTGCCACCATCCAAGCCTTGTCTGCTATCTTTTGCATTGAAGGTCTTCCGCAGACTATTGTTTCCGACAATGGCCCACAATTCATGTCCGCAGAATTTCAGTCGTTCTGCAAGGCCAATGGTATTCAACATCTGACATCCGCGCCGTTTTCGCCTCAGTCAAACGGTGCCGCTGAACGATTGGTCCGGACTTTCAAGTCGCAGATGTTGAAGTTGAAAGAGTCGCATTCTCGGGAGGACGCTTTGTTGCTCTTTTTGTCTTCTTATCGCTCTCAGCCCCGCGATGGTCGCTCGCCGGCTGAATTGCTCCATGGTCGTCCTCATCGAACTCTGATGTCTTTGCTGCATCCGCCACATCCGGTTCCTGTGCAGCGGCAGACTCCTGCTTTTGCTCCTGGCGACGTTGTCTATTATCGCAATTATCGCGGTTCACGGCGTTGGCTCGCAGGGCGCATTCTTCGCTGCCTCGGCCGCGCGATGTATTTGGTTTTGGGGGCCTCTGGTGAGGTGCGTCGGCATCTCAATCAGCTGCGCCTCTGTCGTCGCCTGGGTTCTGCCGCTCCCCGTCTGCTTTCAGCGACGGAGCCGTCGTGTCAGCGCCCTGGGGACCCATCTACTGGCTCGCCTCATCCCCAGGTGTTACCGACGATGCCTTCCATTTTGCCTCATGGCGTCGCGCCGCCGCAGCCGCCGCCGGCGCCGCCAGCAGCGGCCGCTTCGCTGCAGCCGCCTCGCGCCTCCCTGGGTCACGCGCCGCCGCTTGCTTCCCGTGACCAGCCGTCCTCCGCCATGGACCTCTTGCCCGCTCCGGACCAGATGTCGTCTTCGCCCGTCGGGTGCTCCGACCACATGGAGGTCGACCCCGCGGCTCCTCTTATATCATTACGTGCACAAACACCTCATGTTGACGTGCACCCTGGACTAGGTTTGCAGGCGTTTCCTAGCTCCCCTCGGACCGAATGGCCGGGTGCGGGTGGCACAGCCTCGCCTGTTGTTAGGCTCCCCACCTCATCGCATACGTCAACATGGGGTCCTCCCCACGGCGGGCGGAAGCATTATCTCACGACCGTTCGCCGATTTGCGGGGGAGGAATGTGGTGTCACCGCTAGACACCACACTTGCTAGGTGGTAACTTAAATCGGCCGCGGTCCTGTAGTACATGTCGGACCCGCGTGTCGCCACTGTGTATTCGCAAACGTAGCGCCACCACAGGGCAGGTCACAAGACACGGACTTGACCTCGCCCCAGTTGTACGGACGACATAGCTTGCGACTAGACGTATCAAGTCATTCTCTCATTTGCCGAGAGACAGATTAAATAGCCTTCAGCTAGTCCATCGCTACTACCTAGCAAGGCGCCATGTGTATCATTGCTAATTGCTTACTACTATGCAAGAGATGTATTTCAACAAGAACAAGACTACATTAAAGTTAAGTATATTAAAATCTCTCTTCTTTTCTTTATAGTTTTCATCCAGTCTCCTGTTTCAGAATTTACGCCCGTCTGCGTTAGTTTCGCGTGCACCTAGCCACTCATTGTGTCGAGACCTTAGGGAATCGACACAACAGAATGTTTATAAATCTTTATGGGAGTTGTCGTTATCTCATTTTACCTTTCCAGTGTTCGTAAGAGCGACATGCTGGCCGATGAGGAATATATCTTGATTGCACCCCATAAGACAATTGTTGCAAGTTAGGTTTTCGTGAGATACTGAAAGCCATCTGCTATAAGTCTATCATGTTAGCCATCAGTGCGTGAGATGCGTATCACTTACATGACTCAAAGACGCTTTTCGTCTGTCTTATCTTGGCTGAGTTTTGGGAAAGCTGATCTTCAAGTTGTACTTTGAGCGTAGTCAATCAGGTTGCTTGGCGCAGGGTTTCAAGTATGGAAGGGCCATGTGGACAACCAGATACTCTTGTGTTGGTCGCCACCTGAACCTATTAACATCGTACTGACTCCTGACGATTTGTAAAGTTCAGATATTTGGCATGTCTATTATTGAGATAAACACTTCTAAGCTGCAGCGTCCAGGATTATTCGTGAGATCGTTGGTCAGTTCCGTTTCAATGGTGTGAGTCAATATTTGGCGATTTTTCATGTATGTTTGGGGAGCATGCTTTAGTAACTGCGAATCCATGTGAGTAAGCCTATGTCGGCCGGTGTGGCCAAGCGGTTAAAGGCGCTACGGTCGCAGGTTCGAATCCTGCCTCGGGCATGGATGTGTGTGATGTCCTTAGGTTAGTTAGGTTTAAGTAGTTCTAAGTTCTAGGGGACTGATGACCTTAGAAGTTAAGTCCCATAGTGCTCAGAGCCATTTGAACCATTTGAGTAAGCTTATGTCTTTATTCGAACAGCGTCTTTGTTTGACTGTACCAAGATCAGTACCTAATTTTCATTGAGTCATCCCGGTCGTGTTGAAGTCGTCTCTTACGTTACTTTCCAACTCTCTAAATAGTATTACAGGGATTATAAAACACATGGGCCTGTTTTCCTGCTTTCTGTGAATGTGTGTACCGCACCTGTTTCCTTAGCAGATACACGCTTATAACGTCCATGAATTTCCGTGTCTCTTTTTGAATGATAACTGAAGTAAAATTAAAATTTCTGACAAATTTTTTTCTTCTGAAGTCATTTTTTGGTCCTACGAACCTGCATGCGCAAGCTATACATGTGCTCATATCCCTATATTCGTAGTAACAACAGCAGGTGCGAGCACAGCATACACTGGCCGAAAAAAAATCACAGACCCAAGAAGGAGTTGTGCGACAAAAACGAAAGTTGGTACGCGTGTTTTTACACATGAAAGATGATGTCTATTCCAATTTCGCGCCAGTTGCGTAAGAGTGGCGCCAGTAGCGCCACTATGAGGATGCAAATAAGGTTTACTTTAAATACACGCTGTAACGGTCGTGAGCGTTATTTACCTTTGAGACTGGACGTAGTGAGTTGATGTTAGAAAATAATGCCTTTAAGGTGACAAAGACACCATTATCAACACCTCATTGAGTTTGAACAAGGTCGCGTAATTTGGCTACGAGAAGCTGGATGTTCCTTCCGCGATATTGCAGGAAGACTTGGCACGAATGTAGCCACCGTACATGATTGCTGGCACTGATGGTCATGGGAAGGTATGGTCGCAAAAAGAGTAGACTCTGGGAGGCCACGTGGCACTGCTAAGAGGGAAGACCATCGTGTTCGTCGTATTGGTCTGGTGCATTATACCGCATCTGCAGCAGCACCACAGTGACATAACGAACTGCTACAAATCGGTTGCTATAAAGACAGCTTCCAGCCAGACGCCCTGCAACGTGCATTCCACTGACCCCAAACTACCGCCATTTGCAACTTCAATGGTATCAGGAGAGATTACATTGGAGGGCAGGGTGGAGGTCCGATGTTTTTTTCTGATGAAAGCAGGTTGTGCCTCGGTGCGAGTGATGGCCGTGTGTTGGTTCTAAGTAGGCCAGTTGAGAGCCTGCAATCAACCTATCTGTGTACTCGACACAGTGGAACTACACCTTGAGTTATGATCTGGGTCGCGATTTCGTATCACAGCAGTAGCACTCTCATGGTTATGCCATGCACAATGGCTGCAAATCTGTACATCAATGTGGTGATTTGACCTATTGTGCTGCCATTAATGAACAGCATTCCAGAGGCTGTTTTTCAATAGCGTAACGCTTGCTCACAAACCGTTGTTGTAACCCAATATGCTCTAGAGTGTCGACATGTTGCCTTGGTCTGCTCGATCACCAGATGTGTCTCCAATCGAGCACATTAGGGACACCACCGGACTACAACTCCAGCGTCATCCTCAAAAAGCATTAACAGTCCGTGTAATGTTCGACCAAGTGCAAGAAGCATGAATCTCCATCCCAAAAACTGTCATCCGGCACCTGTACAACAAAATGCGCGCATGTTTGCATGCTTGCATTCAACATTCTGACAGCCATACCCGTTATTAACGTATGAGCATTTCACATTTGCAATGGGTTATCTGGCGCTTACATTAACCTGTGATCCTGCAATATGCACCACTTACATACGTTATCTAAACAAATGTGTTTTCGAAATTTCATTACTCAACTTTAATTACTTTTTGGTGTTGCTATTTTTTCCCGTCGGTGTATTTCGATGAACTGCTTTCATCGAAATGAACATCCGATGAACTGCCTTATGTTCAGTATTTACTTATTTTATGCTCAATTTTCAGCTCAATAAGGTAAGTGGGAGTTGCAGCAATAGTCAAGACACGTCCTGCAGCAATGAATGGTTCGAAACTTTCCATTTAAGTTAATCATTTTCTTGTCATTGGGTTTTAGGGTGTACATTGTGGAGTTTCGTGTGTATACACGTATAATTTTTACAATGAGAGACGCATTTACAGGGGTAATTTGGATTAAAACGGCTAAAGATCTTGCTTGCAATTTGTCTTCCTTTAGTTAATCTTTGTGATAGGTCCCTTTATTTTTTCCGTCCCACTATGTAAGTTTCTTCAGTACCTCATGTTTCAGTAATAGGCACTCATCTGGTTCGTCGCTTTCGGGCACTTGCTGTCAGATAACCACCGTATCGCTGGGACGTAGCACATGGTTGAACTTACTTGTACTGCCGTTGAACGTTACCTTTCACACGACGTCTTCACAACTGTCATCAAATGATGCTATGGGTGACAATGAACCTTATAACCTACCTCGTACTGACTGTGGATGCAACGTAATCTACAAAGGACACATGATGTCCTCATCAAATGTTTTCCCTGTACCATCGTACTCTACTATTTCTCGAATACTGTGTAATGAACGCACCCTGGACGCAGTTACTACCACCTTACCTAACACATCTCCTCAAACTGGTTGTTTCAACAATATTAAGTAGTCTCGTATTAGGCTTTCAAGAATGCAAAGTGTTTTTTCCTTTCAGAGATTAGTTCGCACAGTTTTGTCATGATGGCAGGTATTCTCCCGGATATTGAATATCGTCCCACTTACAAGCAGCGATGCTGACGTGCTGCACTTGATACCTGGTAGAACAACGGACTCGCATTCTGGAGGACGACGGGTCAAACTCGCATCCGGCCATCCTGACTTAAGTTTTCCGTTATTTCCCTAAATCACTTAGGGCAAATTCTGGGATGGTTCCCTCGAAAGGGCACGGCTGCTTCCCTGCTTTCCTTCTCCATCCATCCCTAATCCGAGCTTATGCTCCGTCTCTAACGACATCGTTGTCGACGGGACGTTAAACATTATTCTCCTCCTCCACCCTCACGGACATGATACCTATCATTTTTGCAGATTTTCTTCGTGATTGGATATCACGAAATAGGTGTGTTATCATTATAAACCATCCATGTGACTAACTCAGCCCGCCGGAGTGGCCGAGAAGTTTAGGCGCTACAGTCTGGAACCGCGCGACCGCTACGGTCGCAGGTTCGAATCCTGCCTCGGGCATGGATGTGTGTAATGTCCTTAGGTTAGTTAGGTTTAAGTAGTTCTAAATTCTAGGGGACTGATGACCTCAGAAGTTAAGTCCCATAGTGCTCAGAGCCATTTGACTAACTCACCTGAGAAATAGCACTGTTAGTGCTCACGTCGTCACAAGGAAGGTACATACATCGATTTTCAGCTAAATTTATACTGTGTCTGTGGCGAAATATCCTAATGTGAGTAGTTTTTCAAGAATTAAAGACTGAAGGTAAGATATGTATATTCGCGCACATTAATAGCATAACGAATAAAGCTACTAAAAATAGCGAGGCCACTAGCTGTAAATAACTTTTCTGGCGTGTAAGATGTCTAAAAATCATATGTGGCCAAATGTCATTGAAAATGGTCAAAAACCGTAGAACATAGTTTTTGGTAGTATCCCACCATAGTCCTCTAAATTCCGTCCTACAGAAACAAATTAATGGAGGCCATTGTGAGGCCATCGCTTCTACTGACGTAACCAAAATTTTGACATTGCGCTCCTGATGCATCAAGTGATCTATGCAGTGGGGCACGGTTTCAAAGAAAAGGAAAGTTTTCCGGAAGGATTGACTGTGCTCATGTACGAAAAACGATAGAAAATTTTTACCGCAAACGAAAAAATACACGAAGGACTAGCCCGGTACGTATTTGATGGTAGTTTGCAGCTTCTGGAGCTCCGACACCCGAACTCTGAGCCTCTTTCGTGCGGCACATACGCGAAATATGGCTTCATCGGAGCACATAGACGCCGACAGAAAAAATTCTCTCTCTGTCGACTCGGTACCGAATCTAAAACTTTAACAGTCTGCGGCGTGAACAACTAGTCGACCAATTTAGAGAATCTAATTAAAAGTGATTGTGGCATCGGCTGTCGCCGCGAAGCCCTATAAATAAACCTAGGCTTCATGGAAATCGAGCATTCGGCGCCAGCGTTCTCGGCCCCTTGCTCGAGCATTCAAACCACCCGTACTAACTGCCTCCGAACATTCGCGGCACACTCTAACTCCGGAAGCCGTACGACGACTGGTGCCTTATTTATAGGCTGCCGTCGTCTTTGCACGGACCAACCGCAGCGCTCAGTGGCAAAGGCTGAATGCAGGTGGAAAAATTGTGGTGCGTGGCGGAAATTTAAGCTCTTCTGCGTACAGGAAGACATGCATACGCGATAAAATTGTTGATAAAGTTGTTGTTTGCTTGCTCATGTTGCCACGAGCAGACGCTGGTCTACCTCGGGGTCTTTTCGGTTCGTAGTTTGTAATGAAAATTAGCTGTAGGTTTCCTCAGAACTAGACTCAGTCAGTTCATCAACAGAACTATACTCAGGAAAGTTTTTTGAAAATAGACCAATTTCTACTTTAGTTTCCATATTAGAGTGATGTTCCATAATAGATAATAAGAAGTTATTCCATCGAGGAAGTTGCATGAAACACTTAGTAGTAGCTATGTATTTATTCACGTGATTTACTCTAGACGTACAAGCGTTTTGCAGTAGAAATTTTTAGCATTGTGCAATCCCCTTACTTGTGTTCTTATCATACCTGATATCTGCAACAGTATATGAAAATATGAACACTTGGATAGAGTAATGTAAAGTCGTATGGCACTGTTGGCTAGGAGAGTCAGGAAGGCAGGTTCACGCGCCTAACTGGATAGGTTTCTCCTAACCTTCGCGACAACTGGTACCTTCCCTTTGTGAAGTGTGAGAGTTGTGTGCTTACATGTATTTGGTAAGTATAGGTGATTGTAACGGGTGTATGTGCAGTGTAGTGTAGTGTAGCTTATTGTCCCCATCAGGCAACGAATCATCATCAACAACATCACGTAGGCTCATTTCATGAGACATGTCAGAGAAATTTCGAATTTAGTCCATGTCACTGGTGATCAAGAGCTTTACGTCACCACCCTTACTCCCCTTTACCGTAACGGCAAAGGGAAAGGAGCCAACAGCACCTGTTGTACCCAGGCGTTTACCCATCCACGTACTGGTTACTTCCGTCGTTGCTTAATTTCGACGATCTGACGAGAACCTGTGTATTTAATGAGGCAAGGCCGTTGGTACACTTGGATGAAGCGAGACTATGGAATGCAATGAAAAGGAGTGAGATCGTGGTGCGAAGTATATAATATTGAATTCCCATGTCTTTAGAGTGAGGTAATACTGGTAATATGGTACACGAACGACTCTACCATAAGCAGTGGCTCGCAGAGTAAGTTACAAATTATAATGATAGCACGGAGGTGCTTCTCCAGGCATATATTATTGTAATACAGACACAAAGTGAAACTTTAACCTGAGATGATTGTCACTGCGTGATTCCTTCGTTTCTCACTTCATCAGACCAAAACACACAACTGAGAAAAAGCCAGCAGTGTCATGCACGGGGAGTCAATGACCAGAAGGCTTCTGCACATTGTCACATAGCATGTGAACGCACACGCTCCCGACTGAAGTATTTCACTGGTATTTCTCTATCACCTAAAACAATGTACTTATCACTGTGGGAACGACACAGTGGAATACATGTTTACCTATAACGACGCCCAATTATTCTTCAAAGAACCAATACTTCGAAGAATTCAAGTCAACGCAACGGAGTTGCCTCGGCTGTATTCGTGTACGACTTCCCGCCTCGTATATACAGGGGAAAATCGAAAAGTAAATTACACATTATCATGGCAGACCAAGTAGTGGGTTCGAGTCCTACCTCGGGCATGGGTGTGTGTGTTGTCATTAGCTTAAGTTAGTTTAAGTTAGATTAAGTAGTGTGTAAGCGTAGGGACCGATGGCCTGAGCAGTTTGGTCCCATAGTCCTTACTACAAGTTTTCCAAGTAACATTTATTGATTGCTGCGCTACACTTCAAAATGACACAGATATATGGCACTATATTTCAAAATACTTAGCAAGCACTTAAAAAAAAACAGAAGAGGCTAGAACGTACTACTAATCGTTCAATTCCTCGACGATTAAATCACGCCCTTGGTCACAGAGCCACTCGAGAACTACTATGTGACCCCTCATCGTCGCAAAATTTCTTTCAGATTGACAAGAAAATGCAAATACGGGGAAGAAAAATCTGGACTTCCTGATGATCAACTCTCATGTCTGTGCGGCTTTGGTCTAATTGTTGACACAATTTCACAATGGCTATACTCGAACCCCGTTTGGTTCATATACCGCCAGTATCTCACTTTGAATTTGTGTACAAAATAAACGTTTTGCTCACACGAATCGTATTGTCCAGTGTACTTCAGTTTTGGAGACGTTTCCAGTCGCTGCGCCATTTCAGTCCCACACTGTGAGGCACCTGCAGGAGACTGTCTCTGCAGATATCCAGGAAGTTCTTTTACAAACTATTGCAGCGTCGACAGAGCTGCGCAAATTCAGGTAGGCCCGCTCTCAAGAGCGGTACACCGTCGTTCGCAGGCCGTCTCAAGGCAGAGTTTGATGTACCACCTGGCTGCCTAGCTACAGGCGCATGAGAGTACGCAGCTTATCACGTACAGTTATGAACAAGTGGCATTGCAGTTTCAATGGTCCAAGATTCCTCACCAGCTTCCTGAGCTCTGGCTAGAGCTTCCTACCTTTCTGCACGGCTGTGCATATGAGAGGTTGGACGTTGAAGTCTCAGTGACGACACCTTAGCATACTTTTCGCTAAATTAATGCTGTTTCACGACTTATACGCCCTACATGTAATATACACGTGTATCATGCGGAAGAGATACTAAATGCAGCTGAAGAAAGGAGAAAATATAAAAATGCAGTAAATGAAGCAGGCGAAAAGGAATGCAAACGTCTCAAAAATGAGATCGACAGACAGTGCAAAATGGCTAAATATGGATGGCTAGAGGACAAATGTAAGGACGTATAAACATATATCCCTATGGATAAGATAGATACTGCCTACAGGAAAATTAATGAGGCCTTTGGAGAAAACCGAGCGAGGTGGCGCAGTGGTTAGACACTGGCCTCGCATTCGGGAAGACGGCGGTTAAATCCCTCGTCCGACCATCCTGATTTAGGTTTTCCGTGATTTCCCTAAGTAGCTCCAGGCAAATGCCGGGATGGTTCCTTTGAAAGGGCACGGCCGACTTCCCTCCCTAATCCGATGAGACCGATGACCTCGCTGTCTGGTCTCCTTCCCCAAACAACCCAACCCAACCCTTTGGAGAAAAGAGAACCACCTACATGGATACCAAGAGCTCAGATGGAAAACAAGTGCTAAGCAAAAAAGAGAAAGCAGAGAGGTGGAAGGATTATATTGAGTGTCTCTACAATGGCGATGTACTTGAGGGCACTATTATGAAAATGGAAGAGGTCGTAGAGGAAATGGGAGATATAATATTGCGTGAAGAATTTGACAGAGCACTGAAAGACCTGAGTCGGAACAAGGCCCCGGGAGTAGACAACATTCCAATAGAACTACTGATAGCCTTGGGTAAGCCACTCATGACAAAACTCTTCCATCCGGTGAGCAAGATGTATGAGACAGGCGAAATACCCTCAGACTTCAAGAAGGTTATAATAATTCCAATCCCAAAGAAAGCAGATGTTGACAGGAGTGAAAATTACCGAACTATCGGTTTAATAAGTTACGGTTGCAAGATACTAACATAAATTCCTTACAGACGAATGGAAAACCTGGTAGAAGCCGACCTCGGGGAAAATCAGTTTGGATTCCGTGGAAATGCTGGAGCACGAGAGGCAATACTGACCCTACGACTTACCTTAGAAGATAGGTTAAGGAAAGACACACCTATGTTTCCAGCTTTTGCAGACTTAGAGAAAGCTTTTGACAATCTTGATTGCAATACTCTCTTTCAAATTCGAAAGGTGGCAGGGGTACAGGTGTTTAAAATACAGCGAGCGAACGGCTATTGACAATTTGTACAGAAACCAAATTGCACCTATAAGAGTCGAGGGGCACGAAAAGGAAGCAGTAATTGAGAAAAGAGTGAGACAGGGCTGTACCTTACCTCAGCAGTCAATCTGTATATTGAGCAAGCAGTGAAGAAAACAAAAGAAAAATTGGAAGTAATAATCGAAATCCAAGGAGAAGGAACAAAAACTTTGAGGTTTGCCGACGAGATTGTAATTCTGTCTGAGGCAGCAAAGGACCTAGAAGAGCAGTTTAACGGAATGGACAGTGTCTTGGAAGGAGGATATAAGATGAACTTCAAAAAATGTAAAACGAGGATAATGGAATATATTAGAATCAAATCACTTGATGCTGAGGGAATTAGATTAGGAAATCAGACACTTAAAGCTGTAGATGAGTTTTGCTGTGTGGGAAGCAAAATAACTGATGATGGTCGAAGAAGAGAGGATATAAACTGTAGGCTGGCTATGGCAAGCGTTTCTGAAGAAGAGAAATTTGTTAACATCGAGTATAGATTTAAGCGAAAGGAAGTCCTTTCTGAAAGTATCTGTATGGAGTGTAGCTATGTGTTTAAGTGAAACATGCACGATAAATAATTTAGACAAGAAGAGAATAGAAACTTATGAAACGTGGTACTACAGAACAGTGCTGAAGACTAGATGGGTAGATCACGTAACTAGTGAGAAGGTTCTGTATAGAATCGGGGAGAAGAGAATTTGTGGCTCAACCTAACCAAAAGTAGGGCGCGGTTGGTAGGACACGTTCTGCGGCATCAAGGGATCACCAATTTAGTATTGGAGGGAAGCGCTGAGGGTAAAAATCGTTGAGAGAGACGAAGAGATGAATACACTAAGCAGATTCAGAGAGATGTAGGTTGCAGTACTTACTCGGGGATGAAGAGTCTTGCACAGGATAGAGTAGCATGGAAAGCTGCATCAAACCATTCTCTAGACTGAAGACCACAACAGAAATAACCATTCCATATCTGGTTACGAAACAACTTATATCCCAAAGGACTGAGCGCAAGAATTGTTCTTTGTTTCAGTAAGTTGTACTAAATTCTGTCATTTCCAGGCTTTTCAAGTATTACGGTGTAGCCAGTGTGTTCTAGTGAGAATGCTCCTGGTCGGTATGCCACGTGACTGGGAAGTGACCATCGATCGAACATCAATTGCCGGTCGACATGGCAGTCTGAGTCCCTAACACTTTTTCCGTTTCATATCGTATCATTCTTATTTGACCTATCTGTGTGCTTTTGCAGAGACATCTGTTCAGGTCCGTTAGGTTTACACACATTTAGGACAATGAAATGGAGAACTGTCTTCACACAAGATATCACCTTTACACTGAATCAAATCTGTATGAGGTGAAGCCAACCTTTCCTGTATTCAGCAAGTAGCTCTGTCTACCACAACTTCATATTATGCATCAGGTTTCAGACAGTCTCACTGTTGCAACGACAGGGAGGTCACGTTGTATACATTAGGGAACACAGCAATGAACACACTCTGATGCAGGAAAGGGGATAATAATGGAAAATACGAAGAGACAGAATTAAAAATTCATAGAATAGGTAAAAATTAAAATGTCTGCATATTTATCGCTAAACAACAGGCCGCACATTAAGAAGAACAAGGTACATGTAATGTCCAACAAGAATGTAGTTATCTTACGTATGGAGCATGCTACAGATTGCAGAGCAGCTTCTAAAAAAATTCCAGGGTAAAGGAATTATCAATTTAATAATTGTGGAATTCAACACAGAGAGTGGGCAAAAATCTCGAAACACGGCGAGAAACCCATGCTTCAACATAAATGCAATTCCCAGCTAAGCCTGCAGGTTGCATTATTGTATTTGACTACGAAGAGCAACGGTGCAGTCTCCTCTATATGATGCACGTCTCAAGCGTGGTCAGAGTAATGTTCTATGTAGTTGTGAGTACAATATGTTGGAGTTAAGTGAATTCGAAAATGGGCATATTGTTTGTGCTTGTTTGGTTCGTGCTTCTGTAAACAACGTATCAGATGTGTTTCGTGTTTCAAGAAGTACCGTGACGAAGGTTTATGCCATATATAGGGAAAAGCGGAAAACCATCATTCGATAAGTCAAAACGCGGATGAAACTGTGTGTTGAGTGATCGTGAAGGAGGGTCATTGAAGAAGATGGTGACGAAAAATACGAGGACAACGGATGCAAAAGTCACTTCAGAATTGAATGTCGCTCTCACGATTCCTGTCAACACCAAAACAATACGGTGGGAGCTCAATAAGCAGGGAAATGCAGGTGAGTTGGAATTCCAACACCACTCATAAGTGATGCAAATGACGGTAAAAGGAAAACGTGGTGCCGAAGCAATAAAACGTGGACAGTGGTGCAATGGCAGAATGTCATTGGGTCGGATGAGTCTTGTCGCACGCTGTTTCCATTTTATGACCAAGTTTATGTGCCAAGAGGGGCCTATGAATCGTCAATGAGAAACTTTTTGAGGAAGCAGGAGCCTCCGATTCAGATATCGATGAATGTGGTCTAGTTTTCGCCGTCTTCCCATGTGGCGCCAATTAGCTTCTTCCGACTCAGAGTATAGATGCCAACATACCTTGGCCCCCTCGCATGCTATGCTTGATCAGTGCTCAGACACTCTGATCCTTATGTTATTTATACGACAAACACGTCAACATACTTGGACTTAGCAAGGATTACTGTGCCGGCCGGATTCTCATGCAAAACTGATACCCTACTACACCTGATCTGAACTTGGTTGCAATTTCTTACTTATGTTCCATGTAACTAGTACATTGCACTTTGTAAACGACTCATCAGAAACCACGGCTTTGATGAGACACGAAGTTTATCCACAGGAAATGTTGACTATTCTATATCATTTAGGAACAAATCAGGCCAATCACATTTGCAACATGGCATTAACAAGCTAATTAACTGTTTTGAGACTTAATAACATAGAATTTAGTAAATAATTAGGTGTTACTCGATTTTCATCTAGGGAAGCATAAGAGAGCAAAAACTGATACGGAAAATTGGAAATTTGTGATAAGGCCTTATGGGACCAAACTACTGCGGTCATCAGTCCCTAAACTGATAAGAGGTGACATCCTAGACCCAATTGTCTGTTCACTCTGGCTCTTTTGGTAACTTCAATTGGTTTTCTGTCAAATGAATGTACAATGGAAATAAAATGCCACTATATAACTTGTAAAATCACAGGCACGACCAAAACGCACAAATTTGACAGAGTCTGGATACAGGTGCCCATGCATAGTAGCGAGAGGGTTGCCTATTGGAGCTGTCACATCTGAGCGCGATTGTCATGAAGACAACATTTGAACTGGAAGGTTACTGTGTATGGAATTCCATGGTGAGTGAGCATTTCAAAGCATTGTCTAGCATGAGGGACTGATTTGGGGCACAGTCCTGCGAATTATTTCACGCCTTCTGGAAGTACAAATTGTAAACCAGAATACATTATCTTTTCGAAGAAATGGATATGATTCTGTAGTTGCAACTATCAACGCATTTCCGAGTTTTCTACTTTTTTTGAAGCTATTTTTCCAGCTATGTGGACTGTATTACAACGTTACGGGTTTCTATAATGATTAAATGTCATTTCCATAGCTATATAAAGCTATATGACTAGGCAAATTAAAATGTATTCAGAATATGAAGCAGGAAATGGCAAACCATCTGCGGCTTCATCAAAGAAAGACGTGCATCACTGTGTTCTTTAATCACAGATTATGCAGATGAAACCTGTCGGCTATCTCCCTGACCTGTGTTATTAGGGCGCAACTACACCGTTCGCCAGTCATATGTTTTCTTCCAAAGTATCGCAGTTCTAACAGGCTGGCCTGGCTATTCGCTGCCACATCATATCTGTGTAGCCATATCTGATGTACCTTCCGAAGCTCTAGCACTTTGCCTTGTAAAAGATAATCAGAAGCTTCGCGCCAATTGCAGTTAGTGAGAGCATGGTCTGCCGGAAGGGACATTACTCTGGGCTCAGTTTTGGTATCGTTCGTACGGACGCTGCCCTGTTGTTTCACTGTGCTGCTCCACACATTCAGGTGAGTTTGGTACATCCTATTGGTTTAAACCACGTTTCCACGCGTGTGTACTTACATTTCGTGGAGGACGTGATACTTTTGAATCATCTTTCAAATTCAAATGGCTCTAAGCACTATGGGACTTAACATCTGAGATCATGAGTCCCCTAGACTTAGAACTACTTAAACCTAACTAACCTAAGGACATCACACACATCCATGCCCGAGGCAGGATTCGAACCTGCGACCGTAGCAGCAGCACGATTCCTGACTGAAGCGCCTAGAACCGCTCGGCCACAGCGGACGCCAATAATCTTTCACATGGAGTAATTTTTTCCATGTCGTGTTCATTTGAGCTGTAGTGGGACACAGGATTCTTTCGCCTTAGAACCAACGTGGATAAACGTCTCTGGATGTGCTTCTCACATTACTGAGCCCTCTTGCCAATCAGTTCCTCTCTGTCTCTCATTTACTGGTAAATTTTATATTAGTATTACAAAGATGAAGGCCGTTGTGTAAAATCTGAGACGACTTGCAATGGTAATCAAAGTCTTTTTATATTAGATCACTTTTGAGAAAGTATCAGCATTCGTCAATTCATGGAATTCAAATTTCCCTTTGTTTGAGCATTAAACCACGCGGACGTTCGTATTAAAGACGAATACTGGTTTTCTCACGAATCTGTGTTACTTTTAACAACTTATTTTCAACAAGAAACGAACACTCTTTGTACCACCACGCACTATATTTTGCCTTATGTAATATTTCCAGCTCCACGGTAAATATGAGTGATACAGTTTATCAATGAATGCAGCTACGCCGGCACCCATGAATTCAGTTCGGTCCTGTACGTAATATCGTCGATAACGATTAGGGCTTAAAAATTCATTTGTCTGGATACTTAGACTCAGATCGTACAAACTGCAAATCGATATACAATGCACGAGACTCCATCTGTAAGATGGGACTCGTTGCACGCAGTATTCAGTAGCATTGCAGAATTCCGTGCTAAGGTTGATTAACTAGTTTCCTTCAGAAACATCTGCGAAAACTACGTTGCGCATGTGAACCTTTATCCATTTCTCGCTATATATTTCGAATTAGACAGCGTTATAACAGATGATATGAATTCGCAATTGCGAATAATGACTACCATCAGATGTAGTATGGAATGACGACAGTGAAAATTTGTGCCGGAGCGGTACTCGAACCCGGATTTCCTGCATATCGCGAGCGGTCACCTACCCATTTTTTTCCCTCGAACCAGGGATCCTTTTTTTGACAAAGAAAATAAAAATCTCTGGTGTTCTAAAATAAATGACGGCCTTCTGCATAAAATAAAAAAAATATTTCTTGAAAATGTAAATAAGTATACTGTTTCGATATCAGGTTTTTGTTTCAGAACATGTATCATAGTAGTTTATTTATTTATTTTTATATATGTGTTGAGATCATATAGGACGCCCTCAAGGCGAAAAACAACTATGTATAATTACCATCAGTAACAAACAAAATGAAAAGGGAATTATAGAATTTAAAGAAAACGCCCTCCTGTCAGGACAGACAAAATGGCATCCGCGTCCCGCCAACTTGTGGGTAGACGCATCCAGAACCTCAAGGCAGTCGGGTATGTTCCAGGCACATCTTCACGAAGAATATTGCATTTGCCGATATATTGGATCGAGTCCTGGTATTACAAAATCTCAGTGAAATCACCTTCTCATACCTAGGACACCACAGCTGCAGGGGGGATCGAAGAAGGCACTACCCAAAAAGTTGGCATAGTACTGACGGTATCGCGGATGGTGCACAATGAAATTTTCACTCTGCAGCGTAGTGTGCGCTGATTTGAAGCTTCCTAGCAGATTAAAACTGTGTGCCGGACCGAGACTCGATCTCGGGACCTTTGCCTTTCGCGGACCCATTTGGCTGTCCGTGCATGACACACGGCCAAATCAAAACTTTCACATATAGTGAAAACCATACGTCTACGATCCGTACTCGCACATCATTTCCCGTACAGATCAGTCATTGTGCTTTAAAGTTTCATGCGCGGCACAAATTTTCATTGCGGTAATTCCATTCTGCAGCTGATGGTAGTCATTATTCGCAACTGCTAATTCATCTGATGCGTTTCGTAACGACTGTGGTCGCCGTAGTGTATCGTCACCAGAATAACACCGGCACTGCAATATCGCGTTATCACAGGGCTCTGCACGAAAAATGACCAGAACCAGTTTAAATGTTCTTTCAAAATTTCTACTGTGTATTCGAGTTAGCATCGCGTTAGACATCGGTTAGCTTTCTCAGTACCTTGAACGGTGCAAGAAATTTTCCGAAGCTTAAATCTAAGGATCGACCTGATTTAGAATATAAAATGTGGATCAGGTTGGTCAGACGATTTGTTGAACTGAGACCTCGAAAATTATGACTGTAGCACTTCTATCGCCGATCAACTCTTTTCGGTTTATCAGACGAATAACAGCATTGTTATAAGGCAACAGTTCCACAGGTTTCCTCGTCGTGTCTTCCGGCGAAGTGTCGGTGTGTTGTAGCAGAGTCCTTCTATACATTCTGGACAGCACACCTCCTCCACTGATGGAGCATCTGGCGAACGTATCGCGTGCCCTCGGATATGAGAGTTCGGGGCGGTAGTGGGGCCAGCGGAAGGAGAGGGGAAGCCAGACGTCGAGTCCATATCGTCGGCTCGCCGCTTGCGTTGCCGTCAGCTGGGGCGTTCATGCTGGATTTGCATTATCACCGCACCCCGTGCACGACGCGGGCTGACAGCGGATTCCATCGGGCTGAACTCATAAAAAGTGACTTCATACCGGAGCACAGGACGTCACCGAGGGATGACGAGAGGGGACTTGTAGAAACTTTGCATCAGAGTGCCTCTGTTACTCGGCTGGTAAATTTCATCAGTGAAATTCGTCGTTATAGCCCAAAATCTCATATAACCGTATTATCGTATTGCCCGTACCATTTGCTCCACCTGTAGGCAGCCCCGGATCTACCATATTTCCGAACCGGGGCAAAAGGCGCCTCTCCCCCTCCTTCCCTCGCTCCCTCCCACCCTTCCCCCCCCTCCCCCGTCTAGCATTTGACATAGGACATAAGAAATTTTTAAACAATAGATTATTCAAAAATGTGTTCATTTTGTAGTGCACATCTTTCTGAAGAGTTTGATATATAAAAGCATATGGGTTCGAGGAAATGTAAGACAAGTTATTTGGTCTTAAGTGTGCCAAAGTGCAGTGCCATGCCTCTTCACAAAGCAGTCTTCTACCGCACGTCACTGTATTTCGCTCTGTGGAATTAGAACGCGTATATTTTGTAATGGAAGCCCATATTCAGGGTAGCGGAAAGTAAAATGTTCTGTGGTGCCTCCCCTGCTCCCAGTCGGCCGGTTTGACATGCCCCCTCCCTCCTTGAAGAAACTCACAATTAATACCGGGTAGGATTACTTTTAACCGGGAAAATAAGAACTCTTCAGAAAATTTGCACTCTTTGTTGTCTATTAGCTAATAACTTTCTCTTCTGTGTGACATAAAATTGAATGTAGGAAACATAAAATCAGAAAAGACAAGAGACAAGCAAGACAGTACACATTACTTCCATAATTATATCCCAAGGTTTTTTTCTCTCCAATCTTGCAACAGCTTTAGACGGCGTACTTTCTTTTCTCCGAAACAATCTATTACTCCACTAAAGTACGTCAAACGTTTTGCTACATGAAAAATCAAAATGTCGTTGTCTAATGCTGAAAAAGCTATTAACACGAGTAGTACCCAAGATTGGTGTGATTTCTCGATTTGTTTACGTCTATTTTGTCACTTTCTGTTAGATAAAAAGTAAAAGGCCTTCCTAATATTGAAGCAATGGCAACACTCGCCAGATAAGCGGAAGTGTTTTGGCACAAATGGTAATTTTGATGTACCTCATTTACATAAATAACACGGAATAATATAATTTACGAAGTACCACTATCAAATGCCTGTTAGGCCTACTAAGAGCAAAAAGTTTTATGTTAGGAAATACTTTCACATTTCATTCATACGCTCCAGTTCCTCAAGCGTGAGATCGAAAAGTAATAGTACGAAATTTTTATACAAATTTGGAATTGTCACATTCTTCCATATAATTTGCTTGATGTCCCCGTTTCTTCTCCTTCCTCTTTCTAACAATCTTCTCATCCCTACTTCTGTTAAGTAGTCCTGCCATTGTCAAAACTTATTCTCCAGTTAACTCCACTAATCGTGCCAGAATCACCGGTTTAGTCACCGCGTGTTTATTCTCCGGTTAGGCGTTGTTACGTGTTAGTACAATGCGTTGCCCAGCTATTCCAAGAATAGAATTTAAGCGGCTGCTAACCGGAGACTGTACAACTGGCCCTTAGTAGTGTAGCGATCAGGTAAAAATTTTCTGTTAAAATTTCATTTCCTTTGATACACCGAGAAGATAGTATGTAATTTTTCATACCTGTTATTCCTGCTAGTCGTTTATTTCCACTCTGGTAGTCTGAATCCATGGATTTTGCTGGTAATTATAACAACGCTGACCGTTCGGATACTCAATCAACCACATTAGCAAACAGCGAATGGCATGCACCCGTTCCGGCTTATTCGGCTCAGGTCATATAGCACTGTCACCTTTTGTCTGCGGGAAAGCTTTTTATCTCTAGATGCGACAGGAATTTCTCTTGTATAAACATCACATTCAAAAATCTAGGAAAGATTCGTTCAGAAATCAGCTTAGACATGTTCAAAAACCAACAGAGATGCGTTTCAAACTTATATGAATAATCGATAGATCAACGTGCGCTGGATGCTAGGCGCTTTATGAAACAAAGTTTTCTTCTTCATGAGTATGAATTTGGCGCTCCCTAAAATTGCCGCCCGGGGCAGATTGCCCCCCCCCCCCCTCCCCCATAGATCCGCGCCTGTAGGAGAGAAGTATATAAAATGGTTTCTCCAACAGTCGTGATTTTCTTCGTATACTGAAACCATATCTGTATCTAAACAAGAGAATTATAGTTCCCTGCCATACGAGTGTCGTATCCGTATTGATGTATTATTCACTGCCTGACAAAAAAACTGAAGCACCCAGAGCGTCGTGCTGTCATGGGGGTTCATGCTGCAAGTTCTTTGTAAAATTAACTCGAATGTGTCACCACTGAAATAACGCCACGTAATCTCTCGACACATGAAATTTAGTTTTGTTTTCTGCTCCCATGCAGGGTGCTTCATTATTGGTCAGGCACGATTTTCTTTGTTAAATAAATGAAACTACGAGGGAATTGGATGCAGAGAAGAAGCATTTTATTTAGTCTCAGAAACAGACCACGCGTAACGGAAAGATACTTACACTGTGCTCTGGACAGGGGGGAGGGAGTATGTGTGTATGTATGTATGTGTGTGTGTGTGTGTGTGTGTGTGTGTGTGTGTGTGTTTGTGTGTAAGAGACAGAGAGAGAGAGAGAGAGAGAAATGCGTTGTTGAGTCAGTAGCGATATGTACTGGAGAGTGTGGTGATGTTGTTTGGTAAAAGCAGCAAGGAAGAAATAGTAGAGTTTAACATCAAATCGCCAAGGAAGTCATTAGAGAGGGAAGACAAACCTAGCTTGGTGAAGAATCGCGAAGGAAATCGACTATGTCCTCTTAAAATAAATCCCGGAATTTGACTTCAGCGATATAGGGAAGCCACTGAAAACCTTTTACTGTCATCAAGAAGAGGATTTGAACCGATATGCTCCCGAACACCCCACCTTGCTCGTTCGTATAAATAAATTGTAAGGAAGGCCGAAAATCTCCTAATATGTGACAGCAACAATAATTAAGCAGAAATCTCGAAGGTGTCAAATAATGTTCTGCGTAGGATAGTGACTATTGAGTCTAATGCTATGCAGGGAGGTGCTGTTGCTTGTCGTTGGCAGTTAACTACCGCAGTATTGTCGAGTAATGCTATGCAGTTGTGGTCAATACATCCCCGTCAGTCAAAACGTTTCGAGACTGGATTAATAAAAGAAACAGAGAAAAGTTGAGATGGTAGTTTGAATGCTTCCGGTGTTCTACATAGTGTCCAATCACCTGAATACAACGCACAGAACTTTATACAACCATATCAGAAAAGTCGTTCTTTCGTAAATTGTTCAACTCGCGCGTCACATTCGCACCTTCTTCCATCTTGGCGAATCATCAGAGATTCATTCTCCATTTTGTCATTTTGTGGTAGTTGCTCATTTATGAAACCAACTCTCGTCAACCGTGATGATTTATTCCAGAAAATAACTGCCCGCGTTTTTCGTTTCAGTGAAGTCGTGGCAGGCGTCCAGTCGTCCGTTGTTTTTTGTTGGGGACTAAACTTGTGCGGGATTAATTTGCAGACAGTTTTCTCTTCGACAAAACACTCCGGAGAATGTCTTGAACGCTTGATTTAGAACTATTAAATTTGTTTCTCTGTTGTGACTTGTGTCCACTACTTCACACTACCTGCTCTCAACTGACTGCTAGCCTGCTGTTTACCGTTGTTAGTTCAAGCTCCCACGATACTTACAGCGCTGACGTCGCTTGTACAATAGGAATAATATCGGTCTCTGAGCTTTTAAGACGGACACTCTATTAAAATTTAGAATGATATGATGTAAGTTTAGTCCACTAACTAATGCATACGTGCCTGAGTCCTACAGAAGTTACGGGCTAGTTTTAACATTGTGTGACTAGGACCTCCCGTCGGGTAGACCGTTCGCCGGGTGCAAGTCTTCCGATGTGACGCCACTTCGGCGACTTGCGCGTCGGTGGGGATGAAGTGATAATTAGGACAACACAACACCGAGTCCCTGGGCGTAGAAAATCTCCGACCCAGCCGGGAATCGAACCTGGGCCCTGAGGAGTGACATTCTGTCGCGCTGACCACTCAGCTACCGGGGGCGGACAGTTTTAACATTAATTTGGGTGCATTAATTGTACATCTGCATCTGGCCTTGCATCCTACCTTACATGCACACGAAATAAGAATACTAAATATTGTCAAACGTGAGGTACTATTTTTCTTTTTATTACATTCATGTACAAAGCAACAGAACTTTAATTTCTGTAGTGGCTGTACAGTCTGTAATATATCCGATCTTTGAATACTGTGTATGCGTGGCACAGAGGCTGGCGAGAAGTTGTAATCATAAACTACTTCTAGCAATGTACTATGGAAGAGGATCCGTTTAGTGAATGCAAATAATGGTAGGACGTTGTGTAGTTGTTAAATGTTTTGCTTAATCGTGTCAGTGTATGACGCCCTCATCCATATATTTCGAAGCGTGTATCCAATAGGATACTCAGAAAAGTGTGTAGTACATTCGACTCAGGGGCTATAGCAGTCTGAAACTTTCGTTGACTTTCTCTTCCTGGCGAAATTACGCAGTCTGAGGACAACCTGTTGCTCTGGTATTTTATAACGCAATGTAATATCAACACCTCTGTATTTGTACTATTATTTTTTGCCCGCTGTACCCTGTAATTAATTCCATGCTAGGCCCTTTTTCTTCCGGTTTACTTAAGGTCTCCATGGCCACACTTTCTGAGGCATTCTGCTACCATCCACACGTCTCATAAGGCCATACCATTTTGTTTCCAATGTCGAAACTAATTCCATCATTTGATTGGTCTCTTCATTCCTTACTGTGTCCATCATTGTGCTTATATAATGCTTTCTCCAGTACATCATTGTCACTGTGTGGAGTGTTCTGACATTTTTTTTGTTCAGTGCCCACAGTTCAACCACAAAAGGAACAGTGCTTTTCAAGGAACTCTTGTACAGTCGCTTCTTTATAACTTTGGAGATACTGTCTTTCCATAAAATTAGATATAGCTGCCTTTTCTATCGGTTTCTTATCCTGTTTTATTCTGCCAACTTGATCACACCTCCAATCAACTGCTTGTTTGACAGCCAGGTATTACCTTATACGGGATGACTTTTTGATGTGCACGGAAAAGTCACGTACAGAGTGTCTGCAAGCAAAAATGCAGGTCTATATAAGTTAAAGAGCCCGTCGCGTATTTGTGTCGTTATGTGAACGATAATTTCAGGAAATACTGTAGAAAAAAAATGGTTCAAATGGCTCTGAGCACTATGGGACTTAACATCTGTGGTCATCAGTCCCCTAGAACTTAGAACTACTTAAACCTAACTAACCTAAGGACATCCCACACATCCATGCCCGAGGCAGGATTCGAACCTGCGACCGGATCAGTCGCGCGGTTCCGGATTGAGCGCCTAGAACCGCTAGACCACCGCGGCCGGCAAATACTGTAGACATTTTGATACTGTTTCCAGTATTAGACTGATTCACGGGGAAAGTTTATGTTTTAATTGATAATTATAAAATGAGGAGTGTTTACTATAAGTATTGGTATCCGTTCCATATTTAATTGGTCTTTGGTGTGACATGGCGTGGCAACGATGGATACGTGGCCAGCTACAGTCCAGAGTCCAGAGTAGGTTGCTACAATCATTACATATCTATACGTCATATACTGTATACAGTAAGTGTGTATGTGTGTGTGTGTGTGTGTGTGTGTGTGTGTGTGTGTGTGTGTGTGTTCTCCATCTCCTCCTATGCCAGTGGACCGATATCAACGAAACTTGGGACACAAATCACTTACTATCTGTAGAGAATCGCTTTGAGCGTAAGAACCACCAACCTATCGAAGGGGTTGGGGTGGGGATGAAAAAGCAACGTAGCCCACGACGCGCTTATTCCCTAACTTTAGTCATCCAGTATTTGAGAATGAGAGCGCCAAATTTTACACTTAATTTCAAATCTTCACGAGACTCTTTCCGCTGACAACCGCTACAAAATGATGAGGGGGATGGGGAGGAGCAAATGGACGGAGAGAGGGGAGATGAGGAGGTGGACAGAGGTAAGAAAGAGGCGATGGGCAGAGGCAGGTTGGCGGGGGTGGGGGAAGAGATAGGTAGAGAGAGGGGGAGGACGGATGAACAGAGAGAGGTGGAGGAGAAAATGGACAGAAAAAGGGAAGAGCAGAAGATGGACAGGGAGAGGGGAGAGGACAAGCTGGTCACCGAAAGGAAAGAGTAGGAGATGGACAGAGAGAGATGGGAGGAGGGTGGAATTAGAGAGGGAAGGACGAAATGGATAGAGGGGAAGGAGCATATGGATAGAGAGAGGAGGAGGAGGAGACGGGTAGGAGGAGATGGAGAGAAAGAGAGAGGTAGTTAAAAACAGACAGAGAGAGGGGTAGAAGCAAATGGGCAGAGAAAGGGGGGCTAGGAGGAGATTGAAAATGGTTCAAACGGCTCTAACCACTATGGGACAACATCTGAGGTTCAAAATGGTTCAAATGGCTCTGAGCAGTGTGGGACTTAACATCTCAGGTCATTAGTCCCCTAGACTTAGAACTACTTAAACCTAACTAACCTAAGGACATCACATACATCCATGCCCGAGGCAGGATTCGAACGTGCGACCGTAGCAGCAGTGCGGTTCTGGACTGAAGCGCCTAGAACTGCTCGGACATCTGAGGTCATCAGTCCCCTAGACTTACAACTACTGAAACCTAACTAACCTAAGGACATCACACTCATCCATGCCCGAGGCACGATTCGAACCTACTACCATAGCAGCAGCGCCATTCTGGACTGAAGCGCCTAGAACCGATTGGCCACAGCGGCCAGCTGCTAAGAGAGAGGGGGAAGGAGAATATGGACAGATAGAAAGGGGAGGAGGAGACGTAGTATAGAAAGCTGTGTTGAGTGGTACTCAAGATAGGTAAATAAATTAGTGAAATCAATGTAAAGTGAAGTAGAAATTAGAAAATAAATGAAAAACCTGTTTAGAAGAATTACACACTGGCAAACAGCGGGCAGAGCAGCAGTGGCAACAGGCGGCGCTTGCAAGTCAGCAGGTTCAGGAGAAGCCATTGCCCTCCCCACATAAGCGGACTCTGTCGATTCAGCCGTCAGGGCATCACCCGACCGGCTCACGTGTTTCTCAATTGCCACATGTGATCAAAGGCCCTCGCCTACATTCCAAGAGCCAATGACCGACCTTAAGAAGATTCTTCGAGAAGCTTTTCAACGTGACAGAAGAGGGAATGACCGTGAAGTCGTTCACCTCCAGTGAACTGAAGTAAATAAATACGCGAGACACAGTGGGCCCGACAGAATAGTTTTCAGTTCAGTTGCAGTACAGTTCAGTTGGTGCTGAAGACCATCATGCAGGAAGAGACTACATCGTACACAGAAGCACCAAGTCCGCCGCTGTAATGGAATAGCAAGCAGCAGCCTCGCCACCAGAAGACAGAAGTTAGAAGGTATTTGAAGACAGATTTTTACGTACCCAGGTGACTCGTGAGGATGGGAAGGAGACGGCCTCACATCAGCAGTCACCTGTGAGCTGGGATGAAGATCTGACAGCCGAAGACTGGCAAGCTGGAGTCCGTTGTTCGAGTCCTGGACACTGGCCTTCCCCCGCCGCGCCACTCCGCTGCCCGACGCACAACACTGTCACACGCGGCCTCATAGAGAAGAGAAACACGGGGACGCCACATCCAAGGTATCACCATCCGATTCACGACTTCATTCTCAATAATTAAACGGGCCACCTCGCGATGCGCGTCTACAGTCAACTGGGCGAGACGGCGACACGAGATACACACCGTCAGGTGTAATCAGACGCCGTCGCTCACGCAGCAAAAGGCTTCGCAAACGACACAACTGCCGCTCTCCCAGCCAGAACAATCCACTAAGGAAACCATTGTACAAAACTTTCAATAAAAGTTGTCTTGTGTAAAATGCTGTTTCACTCTACCTCATACCCGAGCCAAGGAAGAACCCACCCTGCCCACATGTTGTTAAGAGAGAAAAAGTAATTTATTTAGTGTTTTTCACCCTGACATAATGCTTTAGAATCAAATGCCTTTTTTGCAGTAATGCTCATCTTGACAATTGACTAGCATCAAAAGAGGACCCCAGTTACAGCTGGAATAAATACTTACTTACCTGGGCAAGACCACATACTCGGCTAATACTATAAATAAAAGTCCCCTGTCCCATTTTTCTGGTTGTATGTGAAGGATAATCTCAGGAACTACTATAGGGGTTTTGATGCGGTTTTCACCATTATATAGACTGATTCACGAGGAACGCTTGTGTATACAATTTATTCCCGCTACGCCAGACGAATCGACCACTGTAGATAGTGCTACCCGTGCAAAGCTAGGGTGAGCAGTTAGTTTTTAATAATTCACTTCTCAGTTTTAAAGTCGTGCCCCTCCTCTTAATAAAAAGGAGGTAGATTACTAACAAATTTGGCACACGCAACAATTACTTAAGGCGAGAGAGTTGGAGCGGCGCTGTAGGAGCTAGGAGTGCGGCAGGCGAGGATCAGGCGTAGATTGGTGGCCCCTCAAGACGGTTGGCGGACGATTTTGAGTTTGCCACGAAGTTCCTGACAGGGCGGCGGGAGCGGCGGCGGCAGGGCGGCTGGGAAGCGGCGCACGTGGATCGATCGTGGGCAGAACTGCACGCGGTATTATCCCGGCTGATTACCCGCGGCTGAGCGCTGCGGCCCGCGCCCTGCAGCCGATGGAAAGTGTCTCCTGTCAGCCAGCGCGGCTCTGACACGCCGACCAGCCGGCCCGCCTCATCCCTTATCTCGAGCGCTCTTCTATGACCCAGCTGCCACTCACTCTAAGCGCCCTCCTTACCTCAGTCGCCACAGCGCAATTCTCTACACTGAAGCGTCGCGAATTAACCGACGGCTTTATCACAACAAACATCTTTCGCACTTATTATCTCTCCAGAAAGAAGAGCGACGCGTTGACGTTAACAGGGTGTTCGTCTTCCCGTTTTACACGAGATATTTCTGAAGCCAAGTGCTCATTTATTGCTGTTACCTTTTCGTTATTGCCTTGCAAAAGCGTATGTGCAGATGTACACGAGAGTGATTTCTTAAACAGAAGACATCAAGATGTTCAGATTGTCGCCAAGTTAAAAAAAAAAAAGGTTCAAATGGCTCTGAGCACTATGGGACTTAACATCTGAGGACATCAGTCCTCTAGAACTTAGAACTACTTAAACCTAACTAACCCAAGGACATTACACACACCCATGCCCGAGGCAGGATTCGAACCTGCGACCGTTGTGGTCGCGCGGTTCCAGACTGAAGCGCCTAGAACCGCTCTGCAACACCGGCCGGGTGTCCCCACGTATGTAAACATTTAGATAGACAAATTCGCTGTTTTCGTGCATATCGTACCACCCAACCACGGTGCTGAAGCACGCTGTGACGTTGCAGTGGAGTGGTGAGTGAGGAAAGTGAATCGCACTTACAGTGCTTTCAGGTGAGTTGTGCATCTATTACACTGAAAAGCCAAAGAAACTGGTACAACTGCCTACTATTGCTTAGGGCCCTCGCGAGCATGCAGACGTGCAGCAAAACGATGTGACGTGCACTCGAGTATTGTCTGAAGTAGTGCTGGAGGGAACTGACACCATGAAATCACCAGGGCTGTCGATAAATCCGTAAGAGTACGAGCGGGTGGAGATCTCTTCTCAGGAGCACATTGCAAGGCATCGCAGATTTGCTCAATAATGTGCATGTCTGGGGAGTTTGGCGGCCAGCGGAAGTGTTCAAACTCAGAAGAGTGTTCCTGAAGCAACTCTTAGCAATTCTAGACATGTGGGATGTCGCATTGTCTTGATGGGATTGTCCAAGTCCATCGGAATGCACAATGGACATGAATGGATGCACGTGATCAGACAGTGTGCTTACGTACATGTCATCCGTTAGCCGTATCTAGACTTATCAGGAGTCCCATATCTTTCCAACTGCTCACGCCCTACACAATCACAGAACCTCCACCACCTCGAACAGTACCCTGCAGACCTGCAGTGTCCATGGATTCATGAGTTTCTCTCCACACACGTCCATCCGCTCGATACATTCTGAAACGAGACTCGTCCAACCAGGCAACATGTTTACAGTCATCAGCAGTCCAATTTCGGTGTTGATGGGCCTTGATGAGGCGTAAAGTTTTGTGTCGTGCAGTCATCAACGGTACACGAGTGGGCCTTAGTCTCCGAAAGCCCATATCGATGATGTTTCGTTGAACGGTTCGCACGTTGACACTTCTTGATGGCTCAGCATTGAAATCTGCTGCTATTTGAGGAAGATTCTGTTCAGTTGTCGTTGGTCTCGTTCTTGCAGGATCTTTTTCTGGCCGCCGCGTTGTTGGAGATTTGATGTTTTACTGGATTCCTGATGGTAACGGTATACTCTTGAAATGGTCGTACGGAAAAATTTCCGCTTCATCAGTACCTCGGAGATGCTGTGTGCCAAAGCTCGTGCACCGACTATAAAACTACGTTGCAAGTCACTTAAATCTTGATAACCCGCCATTGTAGCAGCAGTAAGTGATCTAACAGCGCCGTATTCTGCATATCTCTATAATTGTATACGCATGCCTGTATCAGTTTCTTTGGCGCTTCAGTGTATAAAGAGGCTCAGCATGTCCTCGTGAAGTATCGTCAGTAGTGGAGTGGGCTGTTATTCGTAACCAAGAGAGAAAACGGAGACGAAGATATCGCGAAATAGTCACATCCAGATGACATATTTTATATTCGAAGCTGTACAATGTCACCACGAAGAAAGAAGTAGAATCAGGTAATGATACCTTTACAGAAGGTACTTTGCAACCACTGGGGCAGACAGTTTGCAATCACCCACCATTCCATGTGAAATATTTGAAAATACTTTCGCATTTTTCCTATACACAATCCCACATCTCGGAACTCCCACAGACCCACAATGCCTAAAACAAATTATAGTTGCTAACAGCAAGCAAAAATGGCCCTATATTTAATAAATTTATATCAAAAGTACAAGATGCATCAGTGGTTTAATTTTTATACCACTAATAAAAACGGTAGTAGAAACTCTAATTTACCTTAGAATGACGTTAGATATACTTACTTGCACTGTCAATGATCTCAACAATATGACTACCAGAGAAAAAAATAAATAGAAACAGAAACCGCCTATCACAATTTTCTACAATCACAAAAACGTTAGCAACGTTAGGCTTAATTTCTAAAACGAAAACCAGAAGCGAATCAATCGCTGACCACTGATTGTATAAATACATGAACAATGATTGGTAGCAACGGGAAGAGGGAACTTTAAGCAATCTCGTGTTTTAGTCGTAAGAATATGTTGTACTACATCATAAAAAAATTTTAATAAAATGGTTCAAATGGCTCTGAGCACTATGGGACTCAACTGCTGTGGTTATCAGTCCCCTAGAACTTAGAACTACTTAAACCTAACTAACCTAAGGACATCACACACATCCATGCCCGAGGCAGGATTCGAACCTGCGACCGTAGCAGTCACACGGTTCCGGACTGCGCGCCTACAACCGCGAGACCACCGCGGCCGGCTTTAATAACTGAACATTTTGGTTAGAGAGTGAAAACGCTTCTAATGCGAAGCTATAAATCAGAAATTGATCGAATGCTTCTAATGACCCAGTGAACGCTGGAAAGAGCTGAATTTATGACATTTATGCCATAAGTTGTGTTAAAATACATAAATTTGAAGCTTTTCGCTACCTTTTTTTCATACGACACACGGTCTTTCTAGCCGACATAATTTTCACGGATGGCATCTCAGGTTGGCTGGTCAGCAGTTGCGTGTTGACATTTGTGTTGCTGGTCCAAAAGAAGAGCGCGAGCTAGTCGGTCTATTTGCCCCCGGAAATGACATACAGATTGACGCCCGATGGTGTAACAGTTTCGAGCATTAGACGAACTGCCAGTGCTGACCGCACGGCGGCCGCAGCACAAATTAGAAGCCCGATTGAAGCCAGCAGAGCCTGCTGCCGCAAACACTGCCGCTCGTCGTTCGCGTCGGTAGCTGCGCGGTCAGCGCGGCGCATTGCTAACCGAACGGGCCCAGGTTTAATTCCTGGTGGGGACGCAGATTCTCTCCACTCGGGGACTTGGTTTCGTCTTGTCCTCACGAACAGGGTGACAGTTACTGAACTGTACGAAATAAAATCGTCATAACTTCTGATTGGTTTGTGTTAGGTCGTTCTAACTGCACGATTGATCGCGGGGAATGATGGAAATCAATATTTTTTGGTTTAGCCAGGAAGCCAACGTTCATTAAGATGGGTTCGTCAATAAGCAAAATTGGCGCATTTGGGCGACTGAGAATCGGCATTTCGGGATCGAGAAGTCTCTTTACCGACAACAGGTGACTGTGTGGTGTGCAATGTCCAGTCACGGAATAATCGATGCGATATTCCTTGATGACAAGTTGACTACCGAACGGTACGTGAAGGTTTTGGAAGATGATTTCAGCCCCCCCCTTCCCCCTCACAAATCGTTTTTATGGGGCTGTATTATAGACGAGGTGTACATCAATAACCACCAAACCATTGCTGAACAGAAAACAGCCATTCAGAAGGTCATCTACAGCATCGATGTTCCGACACTTCAGCGGGTCATACAGAATTTCGCTATTCGTCTGCGCCACATCATCGCCAGTGATTGCAGGCATATCGAACATATAATTTAAATCCGAATACTTGCAGTGACGTTTACTTGTTGAATAAAATGTGTGCACTCCGTAGTTTGTAACTAATTTACGTTTTTTTACGTAGTTCAATAATTGTCACCCTGTAAGTATCGTCCTAATTGACATTACTCTTGAGATGACTGAATGAGCCGAAGCCAAAGAAGCAGCTGGAGGGGTGAAAAAAATTTTGTCTGGTGTTGGCAGTAGATTATGGGTTGGCGGTGGTGATGACTGTTCACGGGGCATTGAGGAGAAAATGGCAATCTAGCGAACGAAGTTTCGAATCCCCGTTCGACCATCCAGTTATGCTTTTTGCGGTTTCTCTAAATAGTTTAAGGCAAATACAGGTAAGTTTCCTCTAAAAAAGTAGCAGTCGTCCTCATCTACACGTGCAGAGCCTGTCTTGTCAGTATAAACAAGATGTAGACATTTTTAAGGAGTGTTCAGACGTTTATTTCTACAATAACGCGTTTTTCAAAGCGTACTGTATCGCCCCCGCGGTCGAATCGCTAACGTCTCTGCTGCCGTTGCAGAAAGACACGGGTTCGATTCCTTGTACCTCGTCAGGATTTTTTCTGAGGTAGAGAGGTCTGTAACGGGTCCACGCAGGCTGATGAGGGCGCATGAGGAGATGCTTGAATAAAGAAGCAACCCCACCATCAGGATTCAGCTACTTCCAATTACGGCTGGAGGGACTGGCGATATGCTGATGATGGGTACCACTATCATAGAGCGCTCCTCGTCCTGCCTTGTAGACAGCAGTCGGCCTAAGACATACTCAATGAGTGGGCTTTGCTTACTGTACAAAGAATACTGGTATGTTGCGTAGCTTAGGACAGGCTGCAGTCAACATCCTACTGCAGACCGCATTTTTCTAATTACATCATTATATTTTCACTAAAATGTGACTTTCTGTATGTTGCATCCTAACTGTGAGTATCATCCAGAGCTCTTACACTTTAGTTTTCAAGAGGCAATCCTCCTGGGTGCAGAGAGTTTCAGTCTGAGCTCAGTATGTGAGTTGTTACTAATAATTAATATAAAATATATGGTAACAATCTAAAAAAATATTAAAAGCGAAGGTAAAATTTGTGGTAGTCAACCCTAGGTCGTGCTACTGGCCTCACTTGAAGTAGACTACAGCCTTTCTTCACTGTGGCATTGGGGGGGGGGGGGCTGGTGGGCCCACTGCCCCGGCCGCATTTCACTCTAGGGAAAGATCACCGGTACTCATCAGATAGCACGCTAAGTGGACCTAGGAACGTTCTGGAGGGACTTGAAGCTGAATAAATCCCCACCCCTATAGGAGGTTCAACCGTGGACCTCAAGGACCAGAGTCTTGTGATCTACCTGCTAGACTACCACGGCCACTACGAAGATATTAGTAAGAGGAAAATTA
The DNA here is from genome assembly GCF_023898315.1 of Schistocerca nitens. NCBI lineage: Eukaryota > Metazoa > Arthropoda > Insecta > Orthoptera > Acrididae > Schistocerca > Schistocerca nitens. The sequence continues at coordinate 810,078,419 of NC_064616.1, forward strand.
ATGGAAAAGCGTTAACGCTGCCACTCACACACGAACACTACCTTCCCCATGTTACGTTATAACAGTAAAGGTCAATTCCTGACTCTTATTGCGCAGTTGCACTTAGGTGTGTTCGTCTCCGGCACACAGAAATTGAGGACAGGACATCCATTCGTAGAAACGCTAATGTCCTTCATTACCACATATGATAGCTGTCGTCTTCTCTTACTTGAACTTTCTGCACGTAGCGATCCAGGATGTATCATGAGACGTCCTCGTTGCAGCCAGATACACCATGTCGCCGAAAGTACTCACGAAGCGTTATCTTGTTGGTGTTCCTCTATTATTACATCAGATCCGTTGCTGTTCTCCCACGCTCTTGCTCTAACCAGGTCCTATAGGGGACTGTCTGCGTATCTGCTTTGGCTCCCCTACCCTTCGTTCCTCCTGGTAATTTCTAATCCAATCAAGCAATATTATTTGTCATTTCGGTAACTTTATCCTACAGCTTTTCATCTCTCAATATGATAGATACTGTTTTATCCTCGATGAAACAGCTATCATCATCTGACACAACTGACTGTTACTCTCCCATACCACAAAATCAGGTGATCCTCCGCAACAACACTCCCGTGAATTGCTAGGTCTTCGGTCTTCTTTTTCAGATGGCTCGGGTGTGGCCCGTGTCCAGTCAAGTAATGAGTCATACCCCTTGAGCGATCCATATAACTTAAACTGAGCCAGCCCTTCACGTTTGGAACGAAACTATAAACACGTTCAAATGGAAGATCAAGGTTTTGATAGGTCATAAGTAGTTTATTTTTGACATATGTTACAGTTGCTTGCGTCCAGGATGGTTTGGAAGGTTGTGAGTCAATCCTGGCGGGGTCAAGACGTGATGACCTTAGAAATGTAAATTTGCACATTTAGGTCGTAGCCAAAAGGGAGCTTACGGCATTGCGCCGACGCTCTTCGGCATCTGCCAGCGGCCAACACGCGATTCCTCTGCTATACGCAGCGAGTGCACAGACTGCAGATTCGTTGGAGGCAGTTAAGCGGGACGAACAACCTCTGTTGAGGCGACAATGTTACTTCGTACGCAGACCATAATGGGTTATAATTGGAGAAAATAAGATAATATTTTTAAAGGAAATTTTGAGGCAGCAATTAGATTGGCTTGGTAAATTGTGGTCTCGTCCTTCCCCAGTCCGAGTTTGTGCCTTGTCTCTAATGACTTCGTCGTCGACGAGACGTTGGACCATAATATTCTTTGAGGAGAGTGACAACTATTCATTACTAATCAAGCAGCAACAAGACCAACTACGTACGGCCCAATTTGTGGAACTATAGTCTACATATCTGATGCATGTCTTTGGAGTACTCATGTGCATCTCTAAATCTTCCACAGGCGAAGTTAATTTACACCTCAAATTTAACGCGATATAACAAATCAAATAGAGAAAACCGATTTTTGAAATGACAGATAGCAGGTCATATACATGCTTTATGGCTTTCTAGACGGAAAGCGTAGCAAGAGTTTTGGGAATGGGCAAGGACATAGCCAGCACTCATAATATATCTTGCATCGGAGCGAAATAGTACAGGTATAACTTTTAGGAGACGCAGACCGCAAATTTGAGTTCAATGTTTAGAGTTCCAGCGTTCAGCTCGCGTCCTCCAGGTTCTCCTTTCACGCAGATTTTCCCTAGGGTAATTTGTGTTGCACATCTCAGGCCCTTCCCGAAACTGCTCAAAAAATCAGAATAAGAAGGAATTATAAAACACACAAAGGGTTAAAATCTTCAGTTGAAAATAACAGAACAGTAATGTGACACCAAATGGTATATAGTGCAAACATTACACAAATGTGTTGTAGCTGGAAAACTTAACAACTCTGCGATGACCTACCCGTGAGTGAGAGACGTGATTAGGCTTTGTCTCGAGAGGAATCTAGAATCGGTAAACGATTGTTTCAAAGGAGCTTTGAATTTTCCAGTGGAAACCGTCACGGTATGTACGACGCACCCGAATCCCGAAAAAATTCTGGAGGTAGTTTAGGAAGTAGTTTTTGAGTATTTTGGTATATGGAAGCATGAGATCCTGTGGCTTGTTAGAGATTAGTAATAGAATTATTATTTATTTGGTTTGATACCCTAATTACCCTTCTTTCTGTGAAAACACCTACACAACAACGAAAAAGCCAGCAGTGCAATCACAAGAACGTACAGTACGAACCGCAGAGTAAAGCAACAATTCTCTTATAAAACAATTGCTGTGATATCCTTGCCGTCCCTGTTGGAACAGCTGTTCCATTGCATATACACACATCAAAAAAGTTTTGCATCACCTCGGTTCCGAGAGTTCCGGAGCCTGTACAGAAAATTGAAATGTACCAACATAAACATCACTTCCACTTTTTTAATTGCTCATGAAAACCACACATTGTATGTTGTACCACCATACAGCGAGACATTCAGAGGTGGTCGTCCAGATCGCTGTACACACCGGTACCATGTCCTCTTGCATTGATGCATGCCTGTATTTGTCGTGACATATTATGCTCAAGTTCAAGGCACTGTTGGTCCAGATTGTCCAACTCCTCAACGGCGATTAGGCGTAGATCCTTCAGAGTGGTTGGTGGGTCACGTCGTCCATAAACAGCCCTTTTAAATCTGCCCCAGTCATGTTCGATAGGGTTCATGTCTGGAGAACATGCTGGACACTCTAGTCGAGGGATGCCGTTATCCTGAAGGAAATCATTCACAAGATGTGCAGGATGGGGGCCCGAATTTTCGTCCACGAATACGAATGCCTCGCCAATATGGTGCCGATATGGTTGCACTGTCGGTCGGAGGATGGCATTCACGTATCATACAGCCGTTACGACGCCTTCCATGACCACCAGCGGTGTACGTCGGCCCCACGTAATGCCATCCCAAAACAACAGGGAACCTCCACCTTGCTGCACTAGCTGGACTGTGTCTAAGGGGTTCAGCCTTACCCCGTTGCCTCGAAACACGTCTCCGACGATTGTCTGGTTGAAGGCATATGTAACACTCATCGGTGAAGAGAACGTGATAACAATCCTGGGCGGTAGATTCGATATGCTGTTGGGCCAATCTGTACCGCTCTTCATGGTGTCTTCGTTGCAAAGATGGACTTCGTCATGGACGTCGGGAGTGAGACTGCGCATCATGCAGCCTCCTGCGCACCCTTTGAGTCGTAACACGACGTCCTGTGGCTCCACGAAAAGCATTATTCAACATGGTGACGTTGCTGTCAGGGTTCCTCCGAGCCATAATCCGTAGGTAGCGGTCATCCACTTCAGTAGCAGCCCCTGCGCGGCCTGAGCGAGGCATGTCATCGACAGTTCTTGTCTCTCTCTGTATCTCCTCCATGTCCGAACAACATCGCTTTGGTTCACTCCGAGATGCCTGGACACTTCCCTTGTTGAGACCTCTTTCTCACACAAAGTAACAATGCGGACGCCATCGAACCGTGATATTGACCGTCTAGGCATGGTTGAACTACAAACAACACGAGCCGTATACCTCCTTCCTAGTGGAATGCCTGTAACTGATCGGCTGTCGGACCCCGTTCGTCTAATAGGCGCTGCTCATGCATGGTTCTTTACATCTTTGGGCGGGTTTAGTGACATCTCTGAGCAGTCAAAGGGGCTGTGTCTGTGATACAATATCCACAGTCAACGTCTATCTTCAGGAGTTCTGGGAACCGGGGTGATGCAAAACTTTTTTGCTGTGAGTAGTAACCGCATACATCAGGTGCATATTGGCCAACTTCTCATCAGGGCCGGCCGTGGTAGCCGAGCGGTTCTAGGCGCTTCAGTCTGGAACCGCACGGCTGCTACGGTCGCAGGTTCGAATCCTGCCTCGGGCATGGATGTGTGCGATGTCCTTAGGTTAGTTAGGTTTAAGTAGTTCTAAGTTCTAGGGGACTCATGACCTCAGAAGTTAAGTCACATAGTTCTCAGAGCCATTTGAACCATTTTCTCATCAGGTAAACCATCCATACTGCTGCGCATCGCTGTTACGTTCAACTAACATAGTCGAAAAACAGACCAGAGACAAAACGTAGCGGTACTGAATGCAAGCTTGTGGACAGAGAATAAAGTGTGCGTTACTGTTTCAACAGCAAGTAGCGTAAGAGACTGTAAGAAGTATGTTTCAAAACAAGACCCACAGTGCGTACATTCAACTTTCCCAGTGTCGTGCAGATATTTTCAGTGCAATACAGATACAAAAGTAAATTGAGTTAGGGAATCAAATGAAATGTAATTAATCTTTAACTAGCCACTTTCTTCGTGCTGCATTTGGACTACCAGGGCCGCCCTCTAATAAGTAACGAGCCACTGAAATCAGGGCCCACTTACACCGAAATACTCAGAAAAGAACCCTCCCTATTATTCGCCAATTAATCCTAAATTGGTACAAAATTCTTGTTACTTTGAAATGAGGTGTAACTGCATAAAACCTTTATTTGAAAACCTGTTTATGTTTAAATGGTGTAAAAAGAATTTCTAACCAAAACGGCACACAGGAAGAAGGGATTTTATAAGACTTGCAATTCGAGATGTTAATAAAGGTGTCGGGTAGTATGGGCCATACATTAAAAAGTAGGCTTTTAGTTAAAAATGAAGTCTTGCGCTTCACAAAGAATGTAACCTGTTTATATATCAAAAGTTCAGTATAATAAAAAAGCAAAAACTTACAACAGAAGCGAAAATATTATTATGTAAACCAATATTTTGGTTCTTTCACACGATACAGGTTAGCAAACCAATGTTTACATAGTCCGATTAAAATTACTTGATAGTTGATGTCTGTCACTTGCCGTACAGTTTTTTCCGCAATCGCTGCCGGCTACCACTCAGTTGCAAGCAACAAAACCCGGCGGGTCACTTCACTAACGTTGCTGGTGTGTAACGCTGAGCAATGTTGGAAGCAGCCGCCGCGAGGCATGACGGACGGAAATACGAAATGGTCTGTCGACAGCTCAATTTAAGTGACTAATCACTGAACTGGACAGACGACACGTTTTGTAGTCCCGAATTAAACTCATGTCCTAGCCTAACCACAACCTCGTGATATGTAATTTATCCCAGAAAACTGAGACCGACAATTTGCGGCGGAACTAAAATCGCGGTCGCATTGTTCATAGCGATTAAAGCTAACCTTTAATCTGTAATTTCTCGCTATTATCGGTTACCTGAAACTATCCTCACATTTGCAATACGAGCTGCCAGGTTACCTACAGACGAGCAGCCCTGGTTGGCAATTGATTGTAGATTATAGGCGACGCAAGCATATTCCAAACGAGAAAATAATTATAGGAAGAAAAATAACGGCAAATAACAACTCAATACTATTTTGAAAATGACGCGACAAAGTATTAGAAATAAAAAAATATTTAAATCAATTAATTAAATAAAAATAACAATCAACATCTTTTGGTAAGATTTAGAAATTAAAAATAATGTTGCATCATTTGACAAGATTAGAATCTACGACCTTCTATACGTCAAGCCTATACGCTAACCATTGCGCCACGCCACTACACAGTGGAAGGTCGTTATATTTATGTCTCTGGTGACCCAGTCGCAACGATTAATTGCCGCCTTCAAAAAATTCGGCTTCACGCAATGTCACACGAAGCTTATCTAATCTATGCCGATCTCTGTGGCTATAATAACTCCATATGTGACGCTGAATCGCGTCTTGTGTTGAATAATCCAATAGTGTTTGGTTAGCGCTGTGTATGAAACTCGTGTATATTGTTATCATCATTGCGTGTGTTTATCATGTGTGATGAAATACGAAATAAAAGGGCCTGACCCAGGATTCTGGATCCAAACACATAAAGAAAGAAAAACGGACAAGACATTGGAAGGGAACTGAGTAATTGTCTTGGCAGTTTGGCAACAACTAACTGTTCGGGAGTGACGCTGATTACAGTAAACCTGCTGTAATGCATGACGTGTCAATTATCAAATAATTTTAATCCACGTGTAATTTCAAAGCTGAAAGTAAAATGAAATATTTTCATTGTAATATAATGAATCTTCAAAGTCTGCACGAAGTTGATGCCCCAGCCCCCAAATTGGATCCAGATTTCTTCAAAAAAATGGTTCAAATGTCTCTGAGCACTATGGGACTCAACTGCTGAGGTCATTAGTCCCCTAGAACTTAGAACTAGTTAAACCAAACTAACCTAAGGACACCACACACATCCATGCCCGAGGCAGGATTCGAACCTGCGACCGTAGCGGTCTCGTGGTTCCAGACTGCAGCGCCTAGAACCGCACGGCCACTTCGGCCGGCTCCAGATTTCTTCAACAAGTTTCCCACCAACAACGCTGATTTGAAAAACCACAGCCAGCTGACGTGTCATAGATACCAGCGGACTCCCTACAACTAATTTTAACCTCCTTTGCAGTGTAGTTCTACGAAAATTAAAACAAACGTCAGCCCTTTCGATCATTTCGTCTTCCAAACCCGATTGCTTCATTGCAGTCTCAAACTACTCACTTCGACCGTCAATAGCAGGCTTTTTCTTGAAACTTGTTATTGCACCCTAAAAACAAAGAAGAGATTTATTTATACGGCCCATAAGCACAAGTCTTTGGTATGGCCCATTCGATCCGACCGACACTGCACATTAAAACATGACGGATATAGAAAACGACTTGAGTGAGCGGGATTTCATCATTACAGTACCGTCTACATTCGAACCTTCATTGGTATAAGCCGAGGCTGTGACTTACAGCGTTCACCTGCTTCAGCACTCAAAAACAAATAAAATTTGTGACACGAATTCAACAGCTACATCACTCAAGTTCGAGGAAATGGCGGAGCTTAACACTCAAACACAAATAAAATTTGTGATATGAATTCAGCAGCTACATCACTTAAGTTGTAGCAAATGGCCTGCGCTTTCTTCCTAGCACTGCATACATACTCCACCTAATGGCAAACTCGAAAAACAACAAGTGGCCCATACATGCCGCTGGCGCATACTAACCACCGTTTCCCTATGCCCAATGACGCAACACGTAAAATGTACAATGCACGTTTCTATTTTTTAGAATCGTATGGGAAGGTCAAGTAATTGGCATTAGAGATGAAGGTGGTTCTCAACTTTTTTTTTCCTAAACGTTCATCAAAGTATGAACCGAGAAATATACCTTTGTAACAGACACCTGCAGTTACATTTACTTAAATGCAGATATTAATAGCCGTATTTGGGATTAGTTTGGTCTTCCCTCCCTCATGCGGATCCTGTGTGACCTTATTCTATTCCCTCACCTCCCACTTTTCCTCGAATGGATACGGATCCTCTACACCTCCCGTAAACTTGATCCCCCTCACCCGGTTGACTCTTCCGTCCTTTTCCACCCCCATCCGCTGCCGCGACTGTATTACCACATCCCGCATGCTCTCCATCTCTCCACTCTCCATAACCTCGCCGAAGGTGTCTTCCACCAACTCCCCCTCATTGATGATGCCCTCATCCCATCCATCTACCCCTCCTACCAACTTTGATCCTCCCCTTCCACACCCTGTGTTTTTTCCTTAGGGCACCCTCTCTCCCTTCTCTCCCTCCTCCCATCCTTCCCCCTTCCTCCCAATGGGCTTCCCCAACCCCTCCCCCGTACCTTCTTTCCTCCCCCTCTCATCCCTCTGCCACTGGCATCTACATCCTCCCCTCTCCCTCCTCCCCCAACATTTCCCCATTTTGGCAAGTCCCCGGACTTGTACAGGTCAAGTGAACATTCGCGCGCCGGAGATCATCGCCATCGTTTCATTGTATGTGCCGTCGTGTTTCATCGTTCACGTGCATCATTTCAGTCATCAGTGTTCGTGTACAATTGCTGAATGTTTTTTTTTTCCTTTTCCTACATCTGTGAACGGCTCCTTGTTTTTTTATTACTCATATGTCTACTGTTTTTTGTCCACCATTATGTTTTGTTTTTCTGTATGTTTCTATTTGTACTGTCTGTGGCGTCATATTGCCGCTGCCGGCCCAGCTTTTGTGTAAGGTGTTCAAATAACAATAAAGAAAAAAAATCTAGTTTGGTCCATTCCTTTTTCCATTTTCGAACAGAAGTAATACTCTGCCAGAAAATCAGTTATTACGAACGAGGCACTAGTGAAGTTTGATAGAAACTAAATATATAACTGTCCACTACCTGTGTCTTAGGGCGTATTCCTTCTCGCAACACATCCAGAACTGCTGGGTTGCCTACTCACCGGAATTCAACTTCAAAATACCACTTTTATAGTCTAGCTTGCTTGAAGGATCCACTCAGACCGGTCGCACAAACGTCGCCACAGACCGCACTATTTCCCCACGCCGATCACATTTCCGAAAAAGAGACCGGGACATGCAGCTTTCTGCTCAGCCTGTACTTAGGACGCCACACGTCTCCAAGCTGACAGTTATGGTTTCTGAACAAGTTCCCCCGTAACAGCCCCACTTCAGCAACTTATTTCCGAGCTCAGTTGGTCACCAGGAAGCTATTGACCGACCATTCAGTTCTCACCATCAACAAGTATTTGTCTTTCGACTTTGTATCTAAGTAAACAGTTAATTCTCATGGGCTCTGAGCACTATGGGACTTAACATCTATGGTCATCAGTCCCCTAGAACTTAGAACTACTTAAACCTAACTAACCTAAGGACATCACACAACACCCAGTAATCACGAGGCAGAGAAAATCCCTGACCCCGCCGGGAATCGAACCCGGGAACCCGGGCGTGGGAAGCGAGAACGCTACCGCACGACCACGAGCTGCGGACTGTTAATTCTCTAGGTATGAACTTTGCGTATAACATATCAATAAACTCCCGCAGTTCTGAGTTTGTGTCTAAGTGATCCTTTAACTTTATTAGTTTAGATTTTGCGTTTAAGTGATCATTTAACTGTCTTACATTGTACTTTTTGCAAAAAGTGATAATTTGACTCTACTGTTTGATATAGCGTCTACATGATAATTAACGGCCTTGTTTAATTCACATTCAGACTCTTCAGAAGAGTTTAAGCTGTATGCACCATGACGTTAATAAATGTTTTGATTTTAGTGAGACAGTTAGCTACGTAGCAAACAACTTTGGAGAAACTGACAAATCAGAGTGTGTCTCTAAGGACTCGATGACTGTTGTCACAACATATCTTTTCGGTCAAACTACTGATGTGTAACGAATTCGGACAATTAAGGTAATTCCTGAAACATAATCACTTGAATGGCGATGCATTTTTCTGTAAAGAAGAGCTGTCGTATCCTCCGAGCATCTTGCTTGAAACGGGATTGCGACAAAGTAAGATTTCTTTTTTTAGAGCGCAAGTTCTCCTTACGTTGCTTATGAGAAGTGCTTTTTGAAAATTAAGAACCGGAGCAAATGTGTAAAATGTATATGGTTTTAAGACCATGAGGAATCCTATACTATGCTACTGATGCTAACGCGCCGCCAAACTTTTGTTCACTTATGGAACAGTTTTATGACCTTATATCTTTCATCACCCTCAAATGGTTTATCTGCTACTACATATCCACGAATATACTGAGCAAACTACTGTACAGTGCACTGTAGTGTGTGACTCATACCATTATTGGCGATTATGTGTCGTATTCCATTTGAGTACAATGTGAGGGGGAAACGAGCTTCCATATGGTGCTATTCGCTCCCTAATGTCTCTTACTCGTATGATACCCACGTGAGATGTACAATGATTTCAGCAGAATCGCCGTTTACCACGAATACGGGTTTTCTGGATTCACACAATTGCGTGTGGGGAGAGGAACGGCGCATTTCTTCTACAGATTCCCACTTACGTTTATAGAATATCTTTGCTGCAGTTTCATATGGGCTTTACCGATCTTTAACGATCGTAACAGCACGTCTCTCAATTCGTTCAATGTGTGTTGTGGTGCCTACTTCTTAATGATTTCAAACACTCTAGAACTGGTCGACTACCGTCTTTTACGCGACTTACTTTACAGACTTGCTGCAAGTCCCAAAATAGATTTTACGTAATCGTTCTATTTACTCCTTAGTATTGCTCCTGAAAATAAGGGTCTATCGAAAAGTTTCCGTTTGATGTTGGTGCTGCAGCGTATACGCAACGTAGCGCGACTCCGATGCGGGAATATAAATACCGACATGTATGCAGGGGATTAGTGTGAAATTCGTGTCTTTCCGACTAGCGAGCGGTAAATACACTCCGTCTTCAGGCCACGAGTGGCCTACCGGGACCATCCGACCGCCGTGTCATCCCCAGTGGGGGATGCGGATAGGAGGGGCGAGGGGTCAGCACACCGCTCTCCCGGTCGTTATGATGGTATTCTTGACCGAAGCCGTCACTATTCGGTCGAGTAGCTCCTCAATTGGCAATAGCGCATGGCGGCCTGGATGGTCACCCATCCAAGTGGATAAATACACTACTGGCCATTAAAATTACTACACCAAGAAGAAAAGCAGATGATAAACGAGTATTCATTGGACAAATATATTATACATGATTACATTTTCACGCAATTTGGGTGCATAGATCCTGAGAACTCAGTACCCAGAACAACCACCTCTGGCCGTAACCTCGATACGCCTGGGCAATGAGTCAAACAGAGCTTGGATGGCGTGTACAGGTACAGCTGCCCATGCAGCTTCAACACGATACCACAGTTCATCAAGGGTAGTGACTGGCGTATTGTGACGAGCCAGTTACTCGGCCACCATTGACCAGACGTTTTCAATTGGTGGGAGATCTGGAGAATGTGCTGGCCAGGGCAGCAGTCGAACATTTTCTGTATCCAGAAAGGCCCGTACAGGACCTGCAACATGCGGTCGCGCATTATCCTGCTGAAATGTAGCGTTTGGTAGGGATCGAATGAAGGGTAGAGCCACGGGTCGTAACACATCTGAAATGTAACGTCCACTGTTCACAGTGCCGTCAATGCGAACAAGAGGTGACGGAGACGTGTAACCAATGGCACCCCGTGCCATCACGCTAGGTGATACGCCAGTATGGCGATGACGAATACGCGCTTCCAATGTGCGTTCACCGCAATGTCGGCAAACACTGATGCGACCATCATAATTCTGTAAACAGAACCTGGATTCATCCGAAAAAATGACATTTTGCCATTCGTGCACCCAGGTTCGTCGTTGAGTACACCATTTCAGGCGCTCCTGTCTGTCATACATCGTCAAGGGTAATGGCAGCCATGGTCTCCGAGCTGATAGTCCATGTTGCTGTAAACGTCGTCGAACTCGTCGAACTGTTCGTGAAGATGGTTGTTATCTTGCAAACGTCCCCATCTGTTGACTCAGTGATCGAGACGTGGCTGCACGATCCGTTACAGCCATGCGGATAACATGCCTGTCATCTCGACTGCTGGTGGTACTAGGCCGTTAGGATCCAGCACGGCGTTCCGTATTACCGTCCTGAACCCACCGATTCCATATTCTGCTAACAGTCATTGGATCTCGACCAACGCGAGCAGCAATGTCGCGATACGATAAACCGCAATCACGATAGGCTACAATCCGACCTTTATCGATGTCGGAAACGTGATGGTACGCATTTCTCCTGCTTACACGAGGCATCACAATAACGTTTCACCATGCAACGCCGGTCAACTGCTGTTTGTGTATGAGAAATAGGTTGGAAACTTTTCTCATGTCAGCACGTCGCAGGTGTCACCACCGGCGCCAACCTTGTGTGAATGCTCTGAAAAGCTAATCATTTGCATATCACAGCACCTTCTTCCTGTCGGTTAAATTTCGCGTCTGTAGCACGTCATCTTCGTGGTGTAGCAATTTTAATGGCCGGTAGTGAACGAAAATGTGAACCCTGGTGGCGTTTATACCTAATGTGTCCAAACAGGATAAATGTGCTGTTATTCTTTTCTTGACTGCCGAAAAACAACCACCGGTAGACATCAATCGGAGAATGAAGAATGTGTGTGGGGCAGCATGACTGACGACAACCACCGTTGTGGGATAATGCGCCAAGTCCATGCTGGTCGCGTTAACGCACGTCCGCGTACTGCAAATGTTGTAACGTAGAAGTTACGCCGAGTCAAGCAGAGGACACTTGAGCATCAGCCCCATAATCCTGATCTCTCCACGTGTGAATATCACGCCTTCAGTTCCTGTCCTGTCGGACGAGGATGTACTGCAGGCAGTTACTTGGCTTCTTCACGCAGCAGGACACCATGTTTTACCAAACGGGTATCTTCAACCTGATGCGTCAGTGGGATGATTGCCCCAACGCTCACGGCGATTTTGCCTGATTGGCATGCCGATCCTGGAATGTACGGCCTTTGAATAGAAACATTCTGATCGCGCGTTATATTTACAATATGTAGCGTGCGCTAGAAACCCATCACCAACCTTGTGATCAGGTACTGCCTGAAACTTCCTGGCAGATTAAAACTGTGTGCCGGGCCGAGACTCGAACTCGGGACCTTTGCCTTTCGCGGGCAAGCACTCTACCAACTGAGCTACCCAAGCACGACTCACGCCCTGTCCTCACAGCTTTACTTCTGCCAGTACCTCGTCTCCTAACTTTACAGAAACTCTCCTGCGAACCTTGCAGAACTAGCACCCCTGAAAGAAAGGATATTGCGGAGACATGGCTTAGCCACAGCCTGGGGGATGTTTCCAGAATGAAATTTTCACTCTGCAGCGGAGTATGCGCTGATATGAAACTTCCTGGCAGACTAAAACTGTGCGCCGGGCCGAGACTCGAACTCGGGACTTTTGCCTTTCGCGGGCAAGTGTCCCGTGAGGACGGGGCGTGAGTCGTGGTTGGGTACCTCAGTTGGCCGGTAACTCAGCGTGTTCGGTCAGAGGGTTAGCTGCCCTCTGCAATAAAAAACTGAGTTGATGGATCAACGACGAACTGAAACGGGTGTCTTGCGACGTCCGCACCGAGTAGATGAAACGAACAAAAACGAAAAAAATGAGATTAAGTAATAAAAAAAGAGTTGGTAGAGCACTTGCCCGTGAAAGGCAAAGGTCCCGAGTTCGAGTCTCGTCCCGGCACACAGTTTTAATCTGCCAAGAAGTTACATATCAGCGCACACTCCTCTGCAGAGTGAAAATCTCATTCAGGTACTACCTGTTTCTATGCCTTCATTGCGTCCATTACATTACGTTTATCCACATTTGAAGAGAGCTCTCATTTATTACACCGGGTGGAAATTATGTCCAAGGCTTCCTGCATTTGTTTACTGTCATCCAACAATATGTCTTGTAGACTTTGGTAGTGATTTTCACTGCAGTAGCGTCGTAGTCGCTAATGCCTCAGATACCCGATCGAGAGAGGCGATGTAGCGATTGGCACAGTGGACTCGTATTCGGGAGGACGACGTTTAAACGCTCTGGCCGTCCATTCTGATTTAGGTTTTCCATGATTTCTCTAGTACCGCTTAAGAGAAATACCGAGAAGTCTTCTTTGAAAGGGTACGGCTAATTTCCTTCCCCATCCGAGTTTGTGCTTCGTATTTAATGACCTAGTCGTTGACGGTGCGAGAAACACTGATCTTTCTTCAATCTTTACTTCTGACATCAGAAGTGCAGAATAAAATTCAGCAATAACTAAAGTGACAGTGCGCATCGTTGTGTAAATACGTTGCTTCCTTCATTGATGACCGCTGGTGTCAATGAGATGCCAAAATTTTGACGTGTAAACGGTTGCAAGAAACAATTATCAAAGCCAATTTATTAGCCTCGGCCTTGCGGCATGGCAACAAATCAAGTGGAGTAACTGAGTTGTTTCGCACAGAGAAATGGCGAGGCGTTATGAACAGAGGGCGTGCGGACGGCGGCCGCCTCCCCTGGCGCCGCAGCCCGGTAATCGGATTTAGCCTTAACAGCCGCTTCAGCTAAGCCTCGTTCCCCTAGGGCGCCGTGTTCGATCCTCGACGAGCCAACCACCCCGGAAGCAGAAAGCTGCCACCGCCATCCTGCCACACTGGCGAGATCTTAGGAGCAGATGACGTTCAAATTTCTACTGCTTTGGGGCTAACAATAAAACTGCTACAGAGATCCCAAATGTTGACTCACGAGGCACAGACAATAGTTGTAACGGAGGGTAGAGGTACTAACGCTCATCATATCGGTTCAGTGCACAATTACGCTAAATACACTGCTGGTCATTAAAACTGTAACGACCTGAAGTCGGCATGTGTAAATGTGAAACTCGTGTGAAGTGTACTTCTTGCTTGGATATGGAAATGATTAACATTTCAGTACAACCGGGCAAAGTAAGTAGAAGTAATGCTGCCTGCGCTGGGTGTTGTGTGCTGTCCTTAGGTTAGTTAGGTTTAAGTAGTTCTAAGTTCTAGGGGACTGATGACCATAGTAGTTAAGTCCCATAGTGCTCAGAGCCATTTTTTGCTGCCTGCGTTCCGTATACAAGAAGTGTTACACATCGAGTTTCTGATTTGTAAATCGCATTTGAATGTTGTTTGTTTGTAAGAATACCGTTTTTTCCTTCGTGTGGGAATACAAAATGTCTACCGATACATGTCGAAATTCGATAGTGGTAGGATCTTGTTCTAACGAGACTGCACTTTATCAAGCAGCGATATTGCTGCTCGCATTGGCTGAGGTGTCACGACGCTCATTCCAGGATAGAATCGGTGCGTTCACGACTGCCCTATTGAACGTCATGAAGGATCTCGATGCCCCCACGAGACTAGTGCCCGAGAGGATAGATACGTTGTACGCTCAGAAGTGCAGCATCGTACAGCCACGTCACGTGTCTTGGCTCAGGAAATGGGCTTGTTTGCGGCAAAACAAGTGCGACGGCGTGTGGAACATCGTAGGCTGTCATCAGGGTGACTATTCATCTGGCTTCCCTTGACGCTGCAGCTGAGAGCAGCGCACAGACAGTTGTGCGCCCAATACCATTGCACTCAGGAAGGGTGATACTCCGTCTTTCCAGAAATGTCCTGATTCTGCATTTAGTATCATTATTGACGAATCTGTGCATGGAGCCAGCAGTTGAATGACGTGTCCCTATTTGTCATTCAACCTCAGTTCGACTCGATGCCAGAGACACTGTTACTGCCAGAGGTAGCAGCACCGTAAATTTCGCGGTATGTGTACCCCAAATCACCAAAAAATTTAATCATAATTTATTCTTACTATATTATATACATACAATAGAAATTCGTTGTTGCCTACCAATCCTTGTATTTCAGTTTTGATGCTCAGCAGCGTCCATGGTGTCGATAACTTTCAAAATTATAAAGCGAAATTGTGACATCGATACAACTGCGTCGTCGAATACATCTGCAACACTGACACGATCGTCTGTGACAGATTCAGTGAACTAAGGTGAACGGTTCGAAGTTTTGTTTGTTTCACCTTGCGACAAAAATTTTTACTTTCGGTATCGGTCGCGCCAGTATTCATTAATACGGGTAACTGAGCCACGTGGAGAGAATATCAATAGTAAGTGCACAGGAGTTCTCCTTTCTGAACACGGACACGTAAGCAGCCGAGCAACCTACACGCAGGTATGCATGCATGTCCAAAGGAACTTTGCATCGTAATCAGAATAACACAGGCACCGCAATATCGCTATGCTCTGCTGACACCGAGCAAACGATTCGTCTGACTTGTACGGGAATATACATAATGGGTGTACGAGTGCAGGTCGTAGACGCATGGTTGACGACATATGGAAGTTTGGATCTGGCCGTGAGTCGTGCACGGGTAGCCAAATGGTAAGGCGACCGCTCGCGATAAGCGGGAAATCCGGGTTCAAGTCCCGGTGAGGCACAAAATTTCATTGTCGTCATGCCATTCTACAGCTGATAGTTGTCATTATTCACAATTGCGAATACATTTAATGTACACACAGGTAAGTCGTATAATGCATAGAGCGCCTTCTGCTGGGTAGATGCACGTTTCCATGTACCCAACAAGCATTTCAACTGTCTCTCAGAAATGAGCCCGTAAAGTAACAGAACTACAGAAAATATTCAACTGAAGCTGCGAACATGCAACTCTAGTTCGATTCAAAGGCCGCGATGATAATGATACACGCACAAAACGGATTATGTTTTATTCATTCCAGTCACACAACGTATTGTGCAGCACTGCTCAAATGCGTTTCATAATCAAGCGAAGCTTAATGATCAGTGCGATTAACCGTTTTATCACGTATTGGTGTCAACGCTATTTTTTGAACAACTCTGTTGCTTTATTTGACCTACACAAAATAAAGTTAGAACGAGGCGATTGTATCTAAAAATTTATGGCTGTTTAACTTGAAAGTACTCATTCAGTATCAGAGTAATTTTTCAGCTTTTTACCTTACAGAAATCCATTTTCAGCGTCTGCATCTTCGATCGAAAATTATCTCTGTCTACTGTAAAAACAGCGTTCATAAGGCGAGATGTGTTATCACATTATTCTGCCACTTTCCGTCGTTTTGTTCGTGTTGATGCTGTGATAATGATGGAAAACAGTATACTCTACACTGTGACTCTATACGACAGATGTTTAAAAGAAACTGCAGCCTATGATTTGTTAATATACAACCAACCTTGGAATTACTTTACAGACTACAAAGAATCCTTTCATCCTAATCTCTGTAATTACACTACTGTCACACGTACTAATACGTTCCGTAATTCCTAGTGAAAAATCTTTCGATCAGCAGCCGAATGAGGTGTCGCAGTTGTAAGACACTGGACTTATACCCGCGACGACGGAGATTCATATCCTCGTTCTGCCGTCCATATTTAAGGGTTTCCGTGGATTTCTTAATCACTTCAGGAAAATGCCGGGACGGTTCTCTTTCATAGGACGTGCCCGATTTCCTTTCCTGTTAATCGACAATCCGATGTTCAAGGTCTTGGAAGTTGTAACAGTTCCATATATCGAGAAGTGTATGTCTGCTGATTACCAACCAATGAGATACGTCAGCGGTAAATTGTAATACATTTAGACCATTGAAATATCAAATACAGACAAATGGTATTTCGTACTATGTTATTGTAGTATTAGGTATGTAGTTGTATTTCCGGCGCTTTTCGTGTCATAAAATAACAAGAAGAGTGAAAATGCGTTTGGCTACTACACAGAAAACGAACTCACTCTTTTGCAGATGTCGGCGCGGTAAATGTATGTCAGCTACTTGACGAGGATTCGTACACAGCAAACGGCCTAATAAAGCATGCTTTATTTGTTTGAAATATTGTTTTGTGGTAACTTAATTGTCCTTTTACACTTTTTTGTTCCACTTGGTAGCGTTGGCTGACCATGACTGACGTCTTTCTAGATCGATCACATATGTGTGGAGGCTGGTTCAAATGGTTCAAATGGCTCTGAGCACTATGGGACTTAACATCTGTGGTCAACAGTCCCCTAGAACTTAGAGCTACTTAAGCCTAACTAACCTAAGGACAACACACACATCCATGCCCAAGGCAGGATCCGAACCTGCGACCATAGCGATCGCGCGGTTCCAGACTGTAGCGCCTTGAACCTCTCGGTTTCGCATAGGAGCCTGCAGTTGGTGCTAAAGAAGTGTCAAAACTTGTTGCTTAAATAATAAAAGTTTTAGGAAGAATTACGGCAGTGTGTATCCCTTTTCTATGTGTTAGTGATCAGCGGCAGTCCAGCCTCCGCCGGCCATGTTGACGTGCGGTTCTAGGCGCTACAGTCTGGAACCGCGTGACCGCTACGGTCGCAGGTTCGAATCCTGCCTCGGTCATGGATGTGTGTGATGTCCTTAGGTTAGTTAGGCTTAAGTAGTTCTAAGTTCTAGGGGACTGTTGACCACAGATGTTAAGTCCCATAGTGCTCAGAGCCATTTGAACCATTTGAACCAGCCTCCACACATATATGATCGATCTAGAAAGACGTTAGTCATGGTCAGCCAACGCTACCAAGTGGAACAAAAAAGTGTAAAAGGACAATTAAGTTACCACAAAACAATATTTCAAACAAATAAAGCATGCTTTATTAGTGTGTGATGTCACCGTAAGGCTCCCAAATAACTACGAAAAATGCCGAAGTATATACACGTTACCCACACCCACAAGCAGCTGAGGAATTGCCAAAGAACAGCAAAAATGAACTATTTCAAATTTCCCAGTCATCAAATCTCCTATGCCACAGACACCCCTGCTTAGTCACAATGGTCGCAATGATTGTAGTTTACAGCTGTATACATAAAAAATACGTTATAATGTTTCCATCACGGTGGTCAGGCTGTCAACATGACATAGTATAATTGTCATCTCTAATGTCCCAGAATATTTTTTTAGTATAGTCGACTTAATAAATTATTGCTAAATGGGAAAACTTTGCTGGAATTAGAGGCATGACAAGGCGATTGAATGTTAAAAACATATAATTGCCGGAAATATTCTCTATGTTTAGACAGACGTGTGATAGAAAATTGTTAGACTGCTTTTAACTCCGACTGGTTTCAGTGCCCGTTAGTTGCTGGACGCTTGCACAGGTGTCGTCTTACAGCATCCTCATCTTCCGCCGGTGAGTGATAAGTTAGCAAACGCGTTACTGGCGTCTTCGACCGTTTGGCGCATCCGGAGAGTGAAGGCTTTTCAGAGCTATCGTTCAGTAGTTGCCCGCCATTACCGACAACCAGCGAGCGCACGGTGTCTGCAATGTGAATACCGTAAGCTGCATATATACAGGCTTGTCGGTAGTTCCCTAGGCTACAGCGTCCTTAAAGGAGAGTAAAGAGATGAGTTCGGCCCTTTGCAGCTTCGATGCTGTTGGGCTGGATGGAGACTAGCCGAGGCCGCGTCCGATGTGGCAGCAGCGGCGGCGGCAGTGGCTGTAGCTCCGTACACGTAATTGTTGTGTTCCGTATTTCAAGTGTGTGTCTTTGAGATGGTTTTTTCTTCTCGGATTATCGAGAGACGGCGAATAAACGGTGCTCCTCTCTACAGCCGTATTCAACGTTTCACCACAAGCTCGACGGAGTTTTCCATGGCATTGGAGAGTCGATGGCTTGGTAAGTATAAATACTTGTAGTTTATTTTTGCTGCGCTATGGCTATTGGTCAGTCTCGTTTTGGTGGCGGGGATGTGCACATATTTCCGTATTTTTCATACTTATTTACGGGTCTTATAACGCACTGGTTATTTAAAATAACGTGTTGTGGTGCGTTAATTGCCTTCTTATTCGTTTTTATTCCGCCTGTGAGTGCTGGCCAACCATGGCTGACGTCGGCCGCACAGTTCCTCTAGTATTAAAAGCAGGATGGATGGGGAAGCTCGTTTCTTATTGGTCCAGAGAGAAAGGGGGAAGGGTGTGCTTGGTGCTTATCCTTCCTGCCGGCATTTCAGGATTTGATTCCCTAAACTCACATGGGGTGAAGGCCCTCCCTGAGTGTCTGCTTTGGTACCAGTATGTTTACCGCTAGCAGCCACTTCGGTCGCTTTGGAGATGATTATACATACATTGTAGAAATATTGAAAATTTTTCTGCCATTGCTGAGCGGTGGGCTAGCGTAGTGCTCTCGGTCTTGGATCGGTCGCAGCCAGCCTCTAAGCTCTCTGTGCATCAGCGCTGGAATTGTTGTATTTCCTGCAAGCAGCTCGTTTACCGCGTTCGACTAGTAGCAGCTGCTGTGGCTGGTAGCGGCGGTACATAACACATTTAAGTGCGTCTCGGAAATAGGTAGACCTCAGAATTTTGCTGTGACATCACAAATTTAATAAATACTTGCGCTGTATGTGGTGGCGTCATTATTTATATCAACAGGACAACACGCTGGCTTTAACACTTGCACTATGACGTCACACATACTAGTAATATTGGGATGACGTAGCAACAGTTAATATGCTTATACAAGGTGATCCTTGTCACGTTTAAATACTCGTGAACCACGTATCTGATGCTGAGACAAGTAGTTTCATATAAGACACATCGGGTTGCCAATATCGGGAAATAGCCCAAAAAGGGATGAGAAATTATGAACATGTGACGTCAGCAGATGACGTGTCAATCCGCACGTGCAGCTGTTTTGCTTGGGCGAGAAGGGATGATTGAGCGATGCAGTATTTGCTTTCGAGCAGACGTTGCAAATTTCGAACATCTCTTGTAAACGTGCTCTGTTGTGAACGTTGAAGTTACAAAATTATTGTCCTCGCTGTAATCAAGTAGAAGTTGTTCTTATTTTGTGTTTCTTTCCTTTTGTCCTTTTCCCTCTTTTACAGAGCTTATTTACTACAGAAAACGTAGTTCACTTACTGGTAACGACGCAGTTCGGAAGCTTATACTTATTTACACGTGACGCAATACAGTAGGTTCTTGTGAAGTACTTTGTAATAAACAAGTGGAGACCGCGAGACAGATAGATAAAGTAATAAATCTTACGTCATTGTATACGTAATGAAAGAAGTACTGCCTGCTAGGCGCAGGACTCGGACCCTGAGCCCCAGACGCTAAAGTTGGGCACGTTGTACCGGAGTCACACCCACAGAAATACTCGACTTGGGTTGGGATGATCAGGTGCAACATAGCAATAGGCACGTGCGACGAGGTACGTCATGTGGCGACGTCACATGTTCAGTATTTGTCATTCAGTTTTGGAATATTTCTCGACATTTATGACCCCATGTGTCTTATATTAAAGTAACTGTCTCAGCGTCATCTACGTCGCTTTGGAGGTTTTATAAACGTTAGTAAGAACCATCCTGTATATAGGTCAGTGATACTTCTTTAACGTTAGAAGTCTTTGCAAGAGTATAGTTGTTTTTAAATATTAGGTGATCTGGTTATAAATTGTACTGGACATTTAATGTCTTTGCAAGAGCTTATTTATTTTTAAATAATTTGCTGTGGTAACTTGTTTATATCGTAATTTATTTATATTTGTTTGAACTTTAAACTCTTTGCAACAACGTATCTGTTCTTAAATAATGCGCAGCGGTATTTTGTGACGAGACCTTGTATATTCTTGTATATTTACATAAGCACTCCGTCCTCAGGCCACAGGCGGCCCATCGGGACCATCCGACCGCCGTGTCATCCTCAGTGGAGGATGCGGATAGGAGGGGCGTGTGGTCAGCACACCGCTCTCCCGGTCGTTATGATGGTTTTCTTTAACCGGAGCCGCTACTAATCGGTCGAGCAGCTCCTCAGTTGGCATCACGAGGCTGAGTGCTCCCCGAAAAATGGCAACAGCGCACGGCGGCCTGGATGGTCATCCATCTAAGTGCCGGCTACGCCCGACAGCGCTTAACTTCGGTGATCTCACGGGAACCGGTGTATCCACTGTGGCAAGGCCGTTGCCATATTTACATAAAGTCTATAGAAAATACGGAAAAATATGGAGTAATACGTAATAAATGGTAAAAATAGTGTAAAATTTGGAAAAAATATGGAAAAAATGCGGTAAATGATAAAAACGTGGGTAAGTACGTAAAATGGTATAATGAGGGAAAAGATGGGAAGAAAATGGGTAAACGAGAGTACTTACATATCTGCCTGCGGCTGATGGTTGGTCAGTGTTGGCACGTCGTATGACGAAATTCGCGTAATTGTGACAATATTTAATGCTACCTGCACCCAGCTGTGGCCCAGTCTGGTTGAAAGGAAAAGAAAGGAAGAGAAAGCACGTCCTACTGTCCTTCTCCCCTCTCTTTGTCATCTCCTCCTCCTTGTCCTTCTGTATGTCCATCACCTTCTCCCCCTCTCTTTGTCCATCTTCTTATCCTCCCCAACCCCCCATATATCTCTATCTCTCCATAGCCTCCTGCCCCCTCCGTCCGTCTCTTCCTTTCCACCCTCGATGCCAATTTCCTGCCATCCTTCTGCCCATCACTTCTCCCGCCCTCCCCCCTCTCTCTCTCTCTGACGAGAGTCGTGTTTACTTTTATTGCAAATTTAGACCCTGTAGTGTGAATGTTGAACAGAGTAGCGTTTAAAATTTCAAGTATATCTGTTAATACCTTTACTCGAGTTTTGCTAGCAACATTTTATATACTGACGGAAAAAAAATCACAACACCAGGAAGGAGTTGTGCGACATCAACAGATATTGGTAGGCGCGTTTCTGCATCTGAGAGACGATGTCCATTCGAATTTCGCACCACTCGCATTATAATTGTTCCAGTAGCGCCACTACCAGGATGCAAATCAGGTTTCCTTTAAATACATGATGTAACAGTCGTCATCGTTACTTACCTTTGAGACTGAACGGGGTGAGTTGATGTTAGTCAAGAATGTCTCTAAGGCACAAAGACGCCGTCAACAACACCACACTGAGTTTGAGCGCGGGCTGCAAGAAGCTGGATGTTCCTTCTGCGACGCTGTAGGAAGACATGGTAGGTATGTAACCGCTGCACATGATTGCTGGTAGTGATGGTCACGGGAACTTATGGTCGCAAAGAGACTGGACTCCGGCGTCCACGTGGCACTATCGAGAGGAAAGACGATCGTGTTCGGAGTATGGCTCTGGCGGGGCCCACTGCAACTGTATCAGCAATCTGACCAGCAGTTGGCACCACAGTGAGACAACCGACTGTTAGAAATCGGTTACTTGTGGGACACCTCCGAGCCAGACGCCTAGTAGCGTGCATTCTACGGACCCCAAGACATCACCATTTGCGACTTCAGTGGTGTCAAGCGAAAGCTCATTGGAGGGCAGGATGGAGGTTTGTTGTGTTTTCTGATTAAAACTGGTTCTTCGTCGATGCCAGTGATGGACACGTGTTGGTTAGGAGGAGGCCAGTTGAGGGCCTGCAACCAGCCTGTCTGCGAGCTACACAGACTGGGCGTACACCTGCAATTATGGTCTGGGGTAAGATTTCGTATGTCAGAAGGAGCATTCTCCTGTTTATCCCACGCGCCCTAACTGTACATTTGTATTTCAATCTGGTGATGTGACCTGTCGTGCTGCCATTCATGAACAGCATTCCAGGGGGTGATTTCTATTCGGATAATGCTCTACACAGTGCCGACATGTTACCTTGGCCAGCTCGATCACCAGATCTGTCTCCAGTCGAGCCCATGTTGGACATCATCGGACGATAGCTCCAGAGTCATCCACAAACAGCATTAGCCGTCACTGTATTTACCGACCAAGCGCAACAGCCATGGAACTCCGTAAAATGGCATTCGGCACCTGTACAGCACAGTGCACACACGTTTGAATGCTTGCATTTAACATTTCGACTGGTACACCATTTATTAATGTACCAGCATGTCGCATTTGAAATGGCTTATCTCGAGCTTATATTAGCCTGTAATACAACACAAAGAACTTTATCTTAAATGGCATATTCAGGCTTTTTCTATGGAAACTAAAGCTAGAAGCACCGTTGAAATTTCGTGGCAGATTAAAACTGTGTGGCACACCGAGACTCGAACTCGGGACCTTTGCCCTTTGCGCGCAAGTCTTTGCCGACCTTTCTTTTTTTTCTGGCAGGATATCACGCGACACCCGTTGAAGTTCATCGTTGAGTCCTTTACTTAGTTTTTTTGCTACAGAGGACAGCCAGCGTTCTAACCGAACACGGTGAGCTACCGTGCTTATTGGTGGTAGATGAGGGGAGAAAGGAAAGGAACGGAAGGGAACCGACTGAGCTACCCAAGCACGACTCACGACCCCTCCTCACAGCTTTCCTTCCGCCAGTCTTGCAAGGTTCGCAGGAGAGCTTCTGTGAAGTCTGGAAGGTGGGAGACGAGGTACTGGCGGTAGTCAAGTTGCAAGGACCGATCGTGAGTCGTGCTTGGGTAGTTCAATTAGTTGAACACTGGTTCGCGAAAGGCAAAGGTCACGAGTTCGAATCTCGATCAGGCACACAGTTTTAATCTGTGTGGAATTTGATAGCAGCGCACAGTCCACTACAGAGTGAAAATTCCATTACAGAGGTACAGTTAATGAAGGCAGAGTTCATTTCGCTGTGATAAACCTCCTTCCTTCTGAAATACGGAGGCTGTAAGCGATGGCAACAGCTCCACAGTTTCTGCTGTAATGCGCAGAGCAAGGGTTGCCTACAGCAGGCTTCAGGACAGTGCTGGCAACCCACATTACGGCAACACAGCCGTATGGGAGAAACTGTGGGACCGTTCCCATTATTTAAAGTCTAAGACTTAGAGCAGTGAAAGCAAGTCTGTCATTAGTAATTGTACCTCCAGTTTTTATTTCGGTAGGAAAAACATGAATGTCCCCTTTAAAGAAACGTAACTTTCTGTTGTAAGTGATGTATGTTTACTTATAGGGACTCTGCATTTTGTCCACTGTGTAAGCCCCAGCCATTGGTTCATCCTGCCGAATTGCATTTTTCACCTTTTGTTTCATTTCGGAAATATGTTAGGTGGCAAAGGTATGTGGGGTATCCTGGGTATGGCCTATATTCTTCCAAACGTTTATTTGAGTAACGGTTAAAAATTTAAAGTAAACTGGTCAAGAGATTTTGAGATTTTTGGTAAAGATGTTTTCCCTTCATATATTACATATACATTTCTATATTATATACATATTAAAAGTATGTCCGTCCGAAAGTTCATTAGAGTATCGTATGAAAATTTGAAGTACATTGGTCAAGAAATTTTCGAGATTTTTTGTAATAACGTTTTCCTGTTATATATTAAATATTTTATATTCTTCATATATTTAAAATAGTTATATCAAACACGTACATATTCGAAGGAAACGTTGTGCGTAGATTTCAGGTCACTCGTCCACTACTTTTCGAGTTCGCGAGCACAAACATACGCAGGGTGAATTCTCGTATACAGCTAGCAACCCTGCCCGGCTTCGCACGGCTAGCATTATTAGTATCTACGGCCAGACTACATGTGTAGCGTAGCGTATTTTGTTTGCGGGCCGTTCCGTACCGTTATTAATAAATTTCAGAAAACAACGTTAAGAAGCTGAATATCATAACTTTCATACAACTTACGTGATGTATGCAGTGCACGGCAGGAAAATTGTCTAGAGGTACAAATGTCGTGTGCTCCAAATTTAATTCGCGTTTCAGAGGACACTAGAACATCATCAGCATAGAATAACGTCTAGGGTGCGGTTTTCAGCAGATGTCTTGTGACGGTATCCGTGACCGTGATGAATAGGGGAGGCGAGAGAGCACATCCCTGACGCAGCACACGTACAGAAACAGGAAACTCGCCCTCAGTCCAGCAGTTGACTGTATTCGTCTCTTCGTGTCATGGTAGGAGAGTCTGACCCATCTTACTAGTTTCTCAGATACTTCATGCTTCCGCAGGGCAAGCTAAATCAATTCGTGCGCCGCTCGTTCAAAGACCGTTTCGAGGTCGAGGAAGGCTTAGTGTAGGGGCTTTGACATATCGCGGGGTTTTTCAATAAGCAGGCGCCCGGCATGGATAGTATCTGTCACCCACAGCTCTTCACAAATCGATGTTGATTGGTGGTGAGACTAATAATTTGTGGGACCCTGTTGTCTTATACGTTCAGAGACCCATCCGTTGTATGTATTGGGCGATACTTGTCACGTTTATCCGTGTTATTCTGACTTCTGGCCTTCAAGCAAAGTACGAGCTGCTGTCACGGAAACTAAGATTCTCAGGTGCAAATCTTGACTAACAGTGCGCGATCACATCACAAATGGTTAATTTCGTGAGTTATATGAAGTAGCAGCAATGGTAGACAAGATGAGAGAAAGTCGTCTACTATGGTACAGGCATGTTCTTAGAACAGCTGCAACAACAGTGGAAAAGATTGATTTTAGTTTGAGAGTAAATTGTAAACGGCCAGTAGGAAGATCTACTCAGCGATGGCTTGAAATCCTGCACAAAGATCTCTTGATCTCAGACCTGCACCCAGATCAGGCAGAAGGTGTGATATAATGGTGACGGAGCCAAAACAGCGGACTCCGCCAAGGAAGAAGAAGAAGAATAGGAAGTGGAAAAATAAGAAAAGACCCTAATAACAATGAGATATGAAAGTAGAAAACGTCATACCCGTTACCTACAACACAGTGTATAGAAGTACAGACCTACAAGAAAGATGAGAAGACAGAGTCCGGAGAGGGGTATGATGCATCACAGGCTAAATAAGATTCTTCGGTGATTCCTGGTTACCGTGATGCACGTTCGCTATTAGTTGCTTATTTTATTACGAGTACGTCATTTTCATTTAGTTGCGGAAGGTATGAAAGTAGCGATAGATATCTACAAATATGAACGGAAGCGAAACGGCTGCAACATAAGAGATATGGGCACTGAATCATTTTTTGACTGCGTGAAACAAGATAGGATCTGACATTCACTATCTGTGAGAATTATGACACGAGGCAAATGATTTGTGGCCAAGTGTGAACGATCACCTGAGGCCGTGAGTTTATTCGCAGTGAAGAGAAGAGCGCTCATCTGTGAAAAATTAGAGAGAGGATTTGGAACTCAGTATTGACGCAACGACTAGATATGTCACGATGACGACACATGCGCTCTCATGATAGTTAAATAATGCAAGACACTGTCTCTAGCTAGTTGTTGCTTGATAAGTGATATGTTTATATGAGGGAATAATTTAAAAAAGCTAGTCCTTGCCTACACGTATATCAGGAATGGACAGAAGCCAGCTGCATGTGTAACTTCCCATCGACAACGAGGCGAAGCATAAGCTCGGATGAGACAAGGAAATGGGCCGTGGTCTTTTCAGATAAGCAATGCCACATTTATTTTAGGTGAAATGGTTCAAATGGCTCTGAGCACTATGGGACTCAACTGCTGAGGTCATTAGTCCCCTAGAACTTAGAACTAGTTAAACCTAACTAACCTAAGGACATCACAAGCATCTATGCCTGAGGCAGGATTCGAACCTGCGACCGTAGCGGTCTTGCGGTTCCAGACTGCAGCGCCTTTAACCGCACGGCCATTTCGGCCGGCTATTTTAGGTGATAACTGAAACCACGCTGTATGGGCGGACTAGGATTTCAAGCCAGAACCGAATGTAATTTTATTGCCGTCATCTCGCTCGGTGTTGGAAGTAGAGGTAATTTTGTAGAATCGTAATGACAGCCTCCTAGTTACAGCTACAATGAGTTGCTGTGCTGTTAACTTTTACATGGATGCAGTTATAACGGAGAATATCAATTACAGAATTTCAGGCAAATTGCGTATACGACTGTCCGTCACGTCTTAGGTTAAGCGACAATCTCACGACAGAAACTGCACCTGGGTAGGATAATTTTGTGATTCCAATTCAGAATAAATGGTGGGGTGCAGTTCTCAAAAATTTGGGAACAGTGTGAAAGATACAGTGATACTGGTTTAATCACTTACTCCCGAATCAAAGCAAGGAATGCTTACGAACAATCACAATTTGATAAGATAAGGTGAACTAGGCAAATAATAGAGTAAGAAATTTGCAAAAACTAATGTATTTTTTTTATGCAGACGTCTCTGACAAAATTAACTCATAACGTTCCTTAATTTCGGTTTTTATGAACAGCATTATCGTCGAAAGAGCGCATCAGAGAATATCTTGTAGCATATCCTGAAATGCAGTTTCGCCACTACTAACATGTTACAGCTACATTTCATTATTCGGATGATAACCTAAAGTTACCGAAAGTTCTACTACAGCAAGAATGATGCCAACCCCACTTTCCTCAAGGAATGAGGTCCACGATGAAACACTGTACAAAGATCACACCTGAAATTCGTAAACCTCTTGCTACACCATTTTGATATGATGCAGTCACGGTTGACCATGGTCCTTCTTCTACGATTGTCGAAAAATAAAAAAAAAAATATTTGCCGCTCAAGACAATGCTAACGATGGGACGTTAGTCTACTACAGTAAGTAAATAACGAGAAATTCAAAGGTCTGGACTTCGTTGTCCTAAATTTTGTTCTATAACTATCAGTAAAATGCCTCCATGTGTGTACAGTATGCTTCCTGCGGACGTCGAAAACCTTCCACACATATTCAGCTAGTCTTGCAGACGATAGATACGTCACATCATGCCTCACAATCGCCTCCCTCCCTTCACAGTATTCTATGATTTTTGAAACTATAACCAAGTTAAAAGCAGACACCTTACACAATATCAAATACTTTATAATTTCATATAGTGATCCACACACAATACTGTTTAAACAAATGAAGTTTCAAGATAGATTATATACGCTAAGATACATTCGAGGAACAGAATTAACATAATTCCTTACGTGAACAGTTGGTGAACTGTGTGATAATAAAAAAGCAGCTGTAAAAATTTGCCTAATAGTGTCATGAGATGTATGAAACGCAACATACAAACAAAATACATTTATTTACATTCAAAGTACTCTCCCACACCATTACACAGTCATGGAAACGTTTAAAATCTTGCTGGAAATCACCAAAGAAGCCTCCATTCCCAGTGGATCAAAGCGCTGATGTTAAACGTCCTTGAATATTCATTACGACTGCACAACGTATTCCTTTCAGAGTCCATTTGAGGCAGGGTACAAAGAGGCGTCTGTAGCTATCACGCCACTGATGAACATCTCCATCTTTAAGGCGTAAATCACCTTATGGTGTGTAGCACAGGTACAACTGTCACCCCACCGACCCTCTCCTGTTCCGTTCAAGAAAGGTGAGTGAAAATTGACAAGCCTACGCCTGAGTTGTAATTTCTCTGACTGTCGTCATGTTCGTTGTTCACCATACATTACGTTGCCTGACTCTTCATGGAATGTACGCTCTCGGAATTTTAGCAGCACTCTTCTCCGTGATGCATAACGCCTCTGTTGCAGCGTCTGCAGCTAGAGTTTGCAGAGTATCTCCGCAACATTATCGCGCTTAATAAGCGAGTCCATGACGAAACACGCCACTTTCCTTTGGATGTTCGAAGACAGTTAAGTAAGATTAGGCGGAAGAGGACGTCAGTTTGTGGGTGGCCATTCACGTGCTGTAGACTCCTGCTTCCCATCTCATACAACACTAAGCGGACAACAGCCGTTCCTCAACTGCTTCGGAGAACTTTGCGTTGATCGTTAGTCATTCAGATATAAAGTTCCAGTTCATCATGTCGTTGATCCCGGGAAACATTACTGCATTTTTTCTATTCTGGGCTTTCTGGGAGTGGGTCTCACGGCGACATGGTGAACCGGAGAACAGCATACTATATGTGTTGCGTTCTGCTCATCAACCAGTTTACGTTGCACAGTTATGTAGAAGGTCTTCCACACACGCAAATATTAGTGAATTCCAGGGTTCACGCTGTCATTGTTAACATCCAGTTCATCCGATATGAGCCTCACAGACAACGTCGCATTTGAGCCAGCATCTGCCGCACCTGTCCCATCTTGTCTGTAATTACACATGTAGACTGCATAGCGAATGATACACTTCACCTGTGCGTTAGAGAACATAAAAGTATTTGTGCTATGCATATATCATCGGAAAAAACGTCATAATTTACAGAACAAAAGGCGGTTCCAGCGTAAAAATGCAGTCGATTTAAACATTATAGATATGATGGTATAAATGTATTAAACAAAATGAAGAAAGGTAAAAGAACAAAACGCTTGTTCACATAAAAATGACTACAAAAATTGGCTGTTTGCTTTATTTCTTCATGCAATTCACTCCACAGCCTAGAAGCTCAATCACGATTAACACAGATAAATTAATCTAACTTCGGTTTCCATTCCTTACATATGGGAGTCATCTGAGTATATAACTTTCAACGTTCTACAAGTAGGCGTTTAAAGCTTAAGATATCTTTACACGTATTCGGCCATAGTAATTATTTCGTCGCTGAATAGCTTTATGTTAGTGTTCCACGCTAGAAGACGTATAACCTTTTCCAGTGAAAATGGTTCAAATGGCTCTGAGCACTATGTGCTCAGAACCATTTGAACCATTTGAACCCATGCGAAAAACGAATGGGAAAAACCAATCAACTGCCGTTGTCACTCGTTTGGGAGGTACACGTCGAATATATAGAAGTCCATTGAACCCAGTTCAGTGTCTATGGTATCTGTTCTATGTGCACCAATGTTTGGATGTCTCCATTCGTCTTTCGCACAGGAGCCTGATGGTAACGCAAATCAAACATTGAATCTGGTTGCTTAAACAATAAAATTTTTAGTAATATCTGTGGCTATTGGTATCCTTTTCTCCCAGTTATGACTGATGTGATCCACAAGTATATTCAGTATTAACAGGAGGATGGTTGAGGGAGCTTGTTTATTATTGGCCAAGAGAGAAAGGGGAGGAGGGGAGCGGAGTGCTTGGCTCTTATCTGCTAAGACATCCACAGTTCTCCGCTAGCGTTTCAAGGACATGTTTCCCGATATCCAAGTTGCCCTCACTGAGTACCTGCTTTCGTACCAGTGTCGCTTCGGGGACGATTACACGTAAGTTATTGAAATATTGCATTTTTTTTTTACCATTGCTGGGTTGTCGGCTAGAGCAGTCTTTGCGGTCCTGGGTCGATCACAGCCAGACTCCACGCTCTCTATGCGTCAGCATTCTGAGCGTTGTATATCCTAAAGGCAGCTTACTTAACGGGTTCGACTCGTAGGAGCTCCTGCGGCTAGGAGCAATGGTATATACCGTATTTAAGTGCGTCTTGGAAATAAGTAATTATTAATATTTGTGCAAAATGTCGTGATTTCATTATTTCTAGCAAATGGAGAACGCATTCGTTTAATGCACACACAGAACTAGTAATTTAGGTATGACACAGCAAGCGTTTATTTTTTCATGTATAGCACATTGGTATTTCTTGAACATTTAAAATCTTTGCAAGAACATATTTGTTGTTAAATATACTCTCACAGTCAGTGAGATCATTTCATATGGACGCTGCATTGTTATAATACAAATTAGGACTCCATAAAACTGTTGTGAATATTAGCAAGAAAAAAGAATGCAGGCATAAAAAGAGTATAATGAAATTAAAATGGTCTCCATATATAAGGGCGATTCAAAAAGAAACGATCCGGAGTCTCGGATGCGCAAACCGGTGACAGGAGGGTAATATCGTGCCGTGTGTAACGAAGTGTGGTTCCGACCAGAGTGTGGAAGTTCACAGCCCGTCGCTGGAGAGCACGTGTGCACGTCACGTGACAATCCAGAGCTAGCAGCAGTACGATCAATCGTTCAATGCTGCCAGTCGCACTGCACCTGGAGGTGTCAGCAGAAGAGCAAAGGGATGTTGTTCGTTTTATGACAGCGGAAGGAGTAGGAGGAACTGACATTCATCGACGAATGTCACAAGTGTACGGCGAACATTGCATGTTCCTTGCAAGGGTCAAGGCGTGGCACAAGCGCTTCAGGGAAGGACGGGTGTCGTTAACCGATGATGTACGGTCTGGAGCAGCACACTGCATTATCGATGACATCGCCCAGCTGGTGGACGCACTCATTACACAGGACCGCCTAGTGACAGTGAATGCCATAGCCGCCGTGGTCGGATTGAGCGTCGGAAGTGTTCACACCACCATGAAGGAACGACTGCACATGCGCAAAGTGTGTGCCCAATGGGTATCCCACAGTCTTCAACCAAACGAGGAAGCATGTGGAATGGCCCACTGTCTCGCCCATCTGCATCGCTATACTCGGGAAGGGAATGCGTTCCTAGGACGAGTGGTGGCTGGAGATGAGTCTAGTGTCATCACTCCGAACCAGAATCAAAACGACAAAGTCTCTAGTAGAAGCATCCAGTGTCACCACCACCAAAAAAAAGGCAAGGCCATCCACGGTCTGCAGGGAAGGTTGTGCTGACTTTCTTCTTTGACCAAGATTGCCCCCTTCTTATTCACTTCCTACAGTATGGGACAACAGTGAATGCCCTGAGTCACTCGCAAACCTTGACCACCCTTCGCGAAGCGGAAAAAAAAAAACGACGAGACATTCTCACCCGTGGGGTATTTCTGCTCCACGACAGTGTAAAGCCTCACGCGGCCAACACAATCCCGGCACTCCTGCAGAAATTGAAATGGGAGGTTCTCGGCCACCCTCCATACAGTCAAGACCTCTCTCCCTGTGATTACCTCATTTCTGGTCCCATTGAAATGGATCTTAGGGGCAAACGTTTCATCTCGGACGCCGACGTCCAGTTGTACGTGCTGCAATGGTTTACATCGCAGTCCCGGGAATGTTATGAGACAGCCATTCACCGCCTTGTGTCACAGTGGGACAAGTGTCTCAACAGCCAGGGTCAATACTTCTAACATACCGGTACTCGTTTCTGTAATTATGTCTCCGGCTCGTTTCTTTTTGAACGCCCTTATATTTAAGAATGGGTTCACCCGCCATTCATTACTTAGCTTCCACGGTAGCAGAACTTCTTCAGTTCATCTACTAAACGTAGTCCAAGACTTGAATCAGGACGAGTGCTTACGTATTAGAGACTGGTTATGCACAATAAATAAACAGCAACACAACGAAAACGAATAGTTACATCTTGGTGAAATTTTATCAAGATATCAGACGCGTGGCAGCATCGTACTGTAACAATGTTTGTTCGACTGAAGATGAGTAGGAAACTCATTGGAACATTGCTACAATACGACGCTGTCCCTCGACTGTTATCCCAAAAATCTTTCATCAATGACATTTGCCGAGAAAGGCTACATTCCACATATCTAAAACTGTTTTCCGTGATCACGAAGTTCTTTATAACTAACAGTGCATAAATACACTGGATGTAGGAATTAGAAAACCGCCTTCAGACACATTTTTTGTGTTTCATTAAATACACGATGTATTTCTGATCCTGTGGCTCCAGCATCAGGTGTAATTTGTCTTAATACATGTTTTACTTTTTCTCTTGAATGAGGTGAAATGCATATTCCTGTCATGAAAAGATTTTGTGTTAGGTTGTGAATTTTGCAAGTCAAACGCGGAAAATATGTCCGAAATAGTGGATAAATGAACAGTGTAAACTTACCACATAATCCAAGAAAAGCGTTCTTAGCTCCTTAGCACCATCATGCATTCCTTCCTTCATACTTTTCGTACATATGACTTAACTCAAGAGACGCATTTGCTTACACAAGCTTGTAAACATTTCAGAGATGTTTTTGTACATGGTGTGAAAAAAGGTGAATTTATTCGTAGTGCCAGAAATCTAATTATTAAACGATAACTTTAGGATAGGTCTTCAAAATTACTGAAATAAGTGTGGCTTCTCCGCAGCTCGTGGTCGTGCAGTAGCGTTCTCGCTTCCCACGCTCGGGTTACCGGGTTCGATTCCCGGCGGGGTCAGGTATTTTCTCTGCCTCGTGATGACTGGGTGTTGTGTGATGTCCTTAGGTTAGTTAGGTTTAAGTAGTTCTAAGTTCTAGGGGACTGATGACCATAGATGTTAAGTCCCATAGCGCTCAGAGCCATTTTAACTGTGGCTTGCGAAATCTGATTGATCATTTACCATAGATTCTGGCACTACGAATAAATTTATCTTTGATCGCACCATGTGCAGAAAAATCTGTGTAGTGTTTAAAAACATGTGTACGCGTTTGACTTACTAAATTCATAAACTAACATCAAATCCTTTCATGACAGGAATATGCATTTGATCTCGAAAAAAAAAAGAAGGTTCAAATGGCTCTGAGCACTATGGGACTTAACTTCTGAGGTCATCAGTCCCCTAGAACTTAGAACTACTTAAACCTAACTAGCCTAAGGACATCCATACCCGAGGCAGGATTCGAACCTGCGACCGTAGCGGTCGCGCGGTTCCAGACTGTTGCGCCTAGAACCGCTCGGGCCGGCCGGTGTGGCCGTGCGGTTCTGGGCGCTTCAGTCTGGAACCGCATGACCGCTACGGTCGCAGGTTCGAATCCTGCCTCGGGCATGGATGTGTGTGATGTCCTTAGGTTAGTTAGGTTTAAGTAGTTCTAAGTTCTAGGGGACTGATGACCACCGATGTTAAGTCCCATAGTGCTCAGAGCCACTTGAACCATTTTTTTATAACTGCTCGGCCACCATTAGAACTCATTCAACAGAAAAAATAGAGCATGCATTAAGACAAATTATACCTGATGATAGACCCACAGGGTCCGAAATGCATATAGTGTATTTAATGAAAGCGAAAAGTGTGACTGGAAGCGGCTTTTTAATTCATACTTCCAGTGTATTGAATACAGTCACGTTTGATTATGCAAAATATGGATTAAACTTTAAAAAAATGTTATATGTTACTCGGTTGTAATTCGTCGTGGTTTGTGCTACGTCGTCGGTGGCGGGGTGAAATACTCCGCGACTTGGGTAATTGAAATGGCATGGCGACAGTGGCGGCGGCAAAGAGTGCACCCTGTGCGATGCGCCTGCTGCAGACTGCAGCCTGTTTCGCGACAAGGCGCGTCCGCGGCGTTTCCCTTTTGGCTGCGCGGCTGCGCGTACAAAGGCCGCCGCATTGACGTCTGCGGTGAGTTATTCGGGCCTTTCATTTCCCGCGTCGGCCCGGCCCAAGAAACTTCGCCATTCAAGCTTAATACGTGACTTGTTTCCCTGCGCACAACTTTCGTCCCGGGGAAGTCTCCGTTCGCATTGTGACCGATACTACCCAGTTAAGGGAATGGCGCCGTGATAAATCCGCGCTCGCCGAAAGGCGCTTCACCCGCGTAGCCAAGTCGTCACTGTTTGCGCCCGTGTGACTCCGCGCCCGAGGATGTCAATCACGCAAAAATAGCTCGCGTTCATGCTGCGGAAGCAGAGAAAAGCTCTCTGATGCTGCAAATGTTCTGCCACAGAAATCCATTCGTGTTGGATTTACTTATCTGAATGTATGCTCAATCAGGTTTGCGCTACTTGCGCCTTACGGTCAAAACACTGGACTCGCATGTCAGAAGGGTAAGACTCAAATACTCGTCCGGCGATCGAGATTTGTTTTTTCTGTGCTTTTTCAAATTTCAAAATTGCGTAATAAGAATGTCAGAATGGTTTTTACAGTTAGTCACGGCCATTTATTTTCCCTTAAATGGACTAGTCTTCCGTCTTCAATCATCTCAGTGTCGACAGGATTTCAATTCTTAATTATCCTTCACTCAGGAAATTAAGGAAGAAAAGAAGATTATGGTTTAACAACTCGTCGTCGACTAGCCCAAGTTCGGACTGGGAAAGGGCTGAGAAGTAAATCGGCCTCGTCCTTACAATCGAACCATCCCGCAACTCTCCTTAAACGATTTAGGTAAATTACGGAACACCTACACGTGAGTGGCTGTCCTTCAGAATTAGATTGCATATCGCAAGATAACTTGAAAATGGCAAACTCGCGAAACGACACTTATCGTATATTTAAATAACTAGCTAATAAAATCATTGCGCACCAGAAAACAGGAAAATACGTAATACGTCTTTCACTGACCTAACTCATGCTGCGGACCCATCTGAAAGGACCATGCGGCTTTTCGCGGATGATGCTGTAGTATACAGATAAGTTGAAGTGAAATGCAGGAAGATCTGCAGCGGATAGGCAGGGAGTGGCAACTGACACTTAACATAGACAAATGTAATGTATTGCGAATACATAGAAAGAAAGATCCTTTATTGTATGATTATATGATAGCGGAACAAACACTGGTAGCAGTTACTTCTGTAAAATATCTGGGAGTATGCGTACGGAACGATTTGAAGTGGAATGATCATATAAAATTAATTGTTGGTAAGGCGGGTGCCAGATTGAGATTCATTGGGAGAGTCCTTAGAAAATGTAGTCCATCAACGAAGGAGGTGGCTTACAGAACACTCTTTCGACCTATACTTGAGTATTGCTCATCAGTGTGGGATCCGTACCAGGTCGGGTTGACAGAGAAGATAGAGAAGATCCAAAGAAGAGCGGCGCGTTTCGTCACAGGGTTATTTTATAAGCGTGTTAGCACTACGGAGATGTTTAGCAAACTCAAGTGGCAGACTCTGCAAGAGAGGCGCTCTGCATCGCGGTGTAGCTTGCTGTCCATGTTTCGAAAGGTTGCGTTTCTGGATGAGGTATCGAATACACTGCTTCCCCCTACTTATACCTCCCGAATAGATCACGAGTGTAAAATTATAGAGATTCGAGCGCGCACGGAGGCTTTCCGGCAGTCGTTCTTCCCGCGAACCATACGCAACTGGAACAGGAAGGGGAGGTAATGACAGTGGCACGTAAAGTGCCCTCCGCCAAACACCGTTGGGTGGCTTGCGGAGTATAAATGTAGATGTAGATGTAGATGTAGGCCTTTCAGCTTCGTTGTATCGCTGGATAATTAAATTGGAAATGTTAACATCTGTCCTGAAAACCACGATTTCCCATTCGTCTGTTCTCCGATTACACTTTCATCGCTAGCATTTCAGAAACGGTGGTGCAGTGATAAGACGGTAGACTAGATTTCGGAATAAACGGTGTTCGTTTCCTTTTCTGTCCATTCTAGGTGTGGTTTCCTCAGGTTTCCCTGTACCATTCGAGGGGACTGTGCCGACACACCAGGATATTCACACGTGTTATCACTCCGCTTCCGGGATTCAGAGAGACATGTCGGGCTCAGATGGATTACTCCCGGCAGATTAACGACGAGATCCAGTGTACCGGCCGGCCAGGATGTGGCTTTTAGGCGGTTTTCCACAGCCGACTAAGTGAATACCGGGTTGGTGTTGAAGTGAGATAACACTAGACGCCGAAAGAACGGCGACAGGAAGGGTATTCTGCCACCTGCTATCGCTAATATTGCCAAATCCAGATTAACATGCCGATCCCGGGAAAATACAGAATGATGCCGAGGACAAAAATAGTCTAGGGAATATTAATATTGTTCTTTTGAATAGCTCACTGTGGATTTTCTTCCCCATCATTATCGGACTAACATTGTGGTTTTGATGGGATGTTGAAGTTAATTAAAAATCATGATAGTAGGTTGACAGGACTAATTTTTCTGTCGTTCTATATCTGGTGAGCCAAATAAATTTTTATACGAAACATACAATTCTCAGATCAATTTAAAAATCTCATGAATTATCATATAATATGAAGGGAAAAGTCACTCGGGAAAAGTCACACAGTTGTAATCCACGTGACGCTATATCGTAATACAGCATAATGTACCCAAATTTATTTACGAATGTTCTCCGTAATTCTTGTCTATATGACCATCACAATGAAAAATGCTCCTATCGTAGCATAAAGAAAGTCGAATGTGTCCTGGGCAGAGTTAGGGATTTAAAACAAGCGAACTAACTTTTCGATTTATCTGGCAGCTTCAAAGACTTTTAAACCAAATATCTTGACATATTCGCGCATTTTTACTTGTTGCTGTTAGTACCCCTTTCACGTTATATAATGCGTCCTATCAAGTAAAGTAATATGATAGATTATGTCATGTCGTATGGTATTACACATGCCATTATATTATCCAACATGCCATTTGTCATATCGTGCAATGTAACACAACGTGTCATTAAGTTTAGGATGCATGCATCCCAACTCTGGCATACTTCCTATTACCGATGCACCCCCCGTCTTGTGTACTTTCTATTGTAGATGCATTCTACTCTCTAGAAGGACATAAATTAATGTCTGCTTGTTCTTACACAGCTCACCATATATGTAGCAGGGGGTGGGTCTAAGAGAGTTCACTGCACTTGAGAAGAAGGGTAAGCATGTAAAAAAGCGCAAATATGTCAAATTTGATTTAAATGTCTTTGAAACTTCCCTATATGTTGATAAGCTAGTTCCATTCTTGTTACATCCCTAATTCCGTCCATGACATACCTTTTCTTTGTGCTACGACAAGAACTGTTACTCTACCATTATTTTGACATTAGACAACCATAGCTTGGCAACCGATGTAGATATTTGTTCACTCGAATGACGACTGATCCGATACAGGTTTTTGTATTATCTTTCGAACCATGTTGCTTATATCGTGGACACAGTAAATGCTTTCAAAAAGCAGCAGGACGACTATTAATTACAGGCACTTGTCTAACCTCTTACAAAATATGAACCAATTCGCACAAGTTCGAAACACACATGGTGTGCGCTTCAAAAACTTGTTTTTGGCACGTAAAATTCAAACGATAAGAGACTTTTTTCAGTCCATTAAAACTTATCTTAGGTCAAGGTTCGATACATCGGTGAATAATCGGTTTCGTTCCAATCCAGAGCTGTTTAAGGTTGACAGTCTTTGTCCATAAAATACGAAGGAGGGTGTCTGTTTTTCACGTAAAATCCGAAAGGTGCACATACAAATTGTGCCATTAGCCGAGCACGAGTTTCAGTAGAATTAAAATCTTACGGGTATGTAAAAGGAATTAATCGATTCGCAAAATTTGCCTGTCTGCCAGCTCCGGTTCGTCGTTCAAACTTTGCTTAATATACTGTAACATAGCTACAGTAAGACAGATGTTCGATTGGCTATACAAAAGGCCTCTGGCCCGGGCTATACCAAAAACTTTTCAGCCCGTGTGCCTAACTCAAACAGGAACAGAGCACCAAGACGTGTGCCCACCCAATACCCCAATTCTGAGTGCAGCTTTTCATACAAATTTGTTACAGAACTTCCGCGCTATAACGATTGGTATGCGATAACTACTCCTGCGCCCATGAAAATCATTGCTAGTCGCTATCGTTGATTGCCTCGAACTAACAGCACTGTTTTTCCTCTACGTAACCTGAGCCCAATGAGGCTATTTGTAAATCCATTATGAAAATTTGCAACCACTACAGAAGAAATTAGCGATGAAGGATTCGGCCTGCGAGCAGTATGTCTGCTAAGCAAACAGCAAACACGTTCAGTGGGATTATATTCTTCCCGCGGAATCCCACTCAAACTCATACTTTATAGAAATTCATTAGACAAGTGAGCTAAATGAGGATGAACATCGCAGTCCATAAAAAGGAAAGTATTGCCAATAACAGAAGTCGTAAGATCTCGTCCCTATATGCTACAGACACCGCAGAATTGTTTCGGACGATGTTGAGATCATAATTTCGTCCAATGTTGGTTCCTTTAATCACGAGTCTGTGACCGCTACGTGGGGACATGTTGTTTGCAGACATAGGGTTGTTTTGTGTTCCACGTTCTCTCCACGTATAGTGGTTGCCAGCCTTGACACTAAATCGTAAATTGCTACGAGTGTTCTCATTGGGTTTATGGAGTTTTATGACATCGCCCACAAGATGATTTCGTGTTTTAACGGTTGACGGCGCTAACCCTGACCGATCGGCTGTTGAGACCATTGTTATCACAGGCCTCACCTTTCGCTGCTTATAGAAAACTATTCGGCTCTCCATGTCATTGTTACGAAAACGCCAGGCAATTATTCATTGCATGTAACTTAGCTAAACAAAATAACAAGTGTGAAATAAGAACGCTGTAGGCCTTATAGTTCGAGAAAGAGTTTTCTGTCCTCTTCGCAACACACTGTCGCGACAAAATCCACCAACCAGCATGCAATCTAGCAAAAGATGTACTAGGATGAGATACGTGAGCGTCGCCTTTACTTCATCCCAGCCTATCAGAACTCTCTAGATACGATCTGACGAGGATGCAGTGCCTAATTTTACATTACAGAAGCGAAACAAACAGGTACAATGTTCTCAAAACAGAAAGTATTTGTTAACGCAGGAGTTTTCCGGTTAGAGCTCTAATTATCGAAGGTACCAAGAATACTTGTCAGACAATCTCCTCGACGTTAACGAAAATAGCTGTCACACAATCTCCTCGGCGAAATTCGAGTCGATTTTACGTAAGCATGTTTCCGGCAAATAAACCCCAAGCGATTTTTCCTGCCGCCAAGACAGCGAGTCTTCAGGCATCTTTCGCCCGCGTTTCGGGTTAACGGTTATTCGTCCAAGTGGCGATTCTACGATAGGCCTAAAATCCAGGCATCTCGGCCTCCATGAACTCAAGCAACTGCTCCACACCGTTCATCGTCTCACGAAATATATATAATAGTAGAGACTCAATATGCAAATAAATACAGCTCCTCTTGTGTTAGTAAAGTAACCACTTCAAAAGCGATTGGCGTATATACACTCCTGGAAATTGAAATAAGAACACCGTGAATTCATTGTCCCAGGAAGGGGAAACTTTATTGACACATTCCTGGGGTCAGATACATCACATGATCACACTGACAGAACCACAGGCACATAGACACAGGCAACAGAGCATGCACAATGTCGGCACTAGTACAGTGTATATCCACCTTTCGCAGCAATGCAAGCTGCTATTCTCCCATGGAGACGATCGTAGAGATGCTGGATGTAGTCCTGTGGAACGGCTTGCCATGCCATTTCCACCTGGCGCCTCAGTTGGACCAGCGTTCGTGCTGGACGTGCAGACCGCGTGAGACGACGCTTCATCCAGTCCCAAACATGCTCAATGGGGGACAGATCCGGAGATCTTGCTGGCCAGGGTAGTTGACTTACACCTTCTAGAGCACGTTGGGTGGCACGGGATACATGCGGACGTGCATTGTCCTGTTGGAACAGCAAGTTCCCTTGCCGGTCTAGGAATGGTAGAACGATGGGTTCGATGACGGTTTGGATGTACCGTGCACTATTCAGTGTCCCCTCGACGATCACCAGTGGTGTACGGCCAGTGTAGGAGATCGCTCCCCACACCATGATGCCGGGTGTTGGCCCTGTGTGCCTCGGTCGTATGCAGTCCTGATTGTGGCGCTCACCTGCACGGCGCCAAACACGCATACGACCATCATTGGCACCAAGGCAGAAGCGACTCTCATCGCTGAAGACGACACGTCTCCATTCGTCCCTCCATTCACGCCTGTCGCGACACCACTGGAGGCGGGCTGCACGATGTTGGGGCGTGAGCGGAAGACGGCCTAACGGTGTGCGGGACCGTAGCCCAGCATCATGGAGACGGTTGCGAATGGTCCTCGCCGATACCCCAGGAGCAACAGTGTCCCTAATTTGCTGGGAAGTGGCGGTGCGGTCCCCTACGGCACTGCGTAGGATCCTACGGTCTTGGCGTGCATCCGTGCGTCGCTGCGGTCCGGTCCCAGGTCGACGGGCACGTGCACCTTCCGCCGACCACTGGCGACAACATCGATGTACTGTGGAGACCTCACGCCCCACGTGTTGAGCAATTCGGCGGTACGTCCACCCGGCCTCCCGCATGCACACTATACGCCCTCGCTCAAAGTCCGTCAACTGCACATACGGTTCACGTCCACGCTGTCGCGGCATGCTACCAGTGTTAAAGACTGCGATGGAGCTCCGTATGCCACGGCAAACTGGCTGACACTGACGGCGGCGGTGCACAAATGCTGCGCAGCTAGCGCCATTCGACGGCCAACACCGCGGTTCCTGG
This sequence comes from Schistocerca nitens, assembly GCF_023898315.1. NCBI lineage: Eukaryota > Metazoa > Arthropoda > Insecta > Orthoptera > Acrididae > Schistocerca > Schistocerca nitens. The sequence continues at coordinate 810,119,656 of NC_064616.1, forward strand.
TGTGTCCGCTGTGCCGTGCGTGTGATCATTGCTTGTACAGCCCTCTCGCAGTGTCCGGAGCAAGTATGGTGGGTCTGACACACCGGTGTCAATGTGTTCTTTTTTCCATTTCCAGGAGTGTATTATTTGCTAAGGCTGCCAACTTTCCGCAGAGATGGGACTGGCAAATAGTTTCGATCAGCTCTCGAATACATTTTTGCTGTATGACAACTAATTGTATCGTATAGTTTTTCCTTTACACTTTACAAATATGTATACAGATGTAATAACAGAATTTAGGTCTGTAATATAAACCGTTACGAACGAACATCTAGTGTCTTTATGTAATTTGTCAAACTGTGGGTTACCTGGAAGAAATATTCTAGTCAATCATATAATTTTGAGGGCCGTTCTTCTGTGATCTGTTCTTTGATTCTGTGGGGTTGTTTGCTTACCTCATTTGTATGAAAAATATGCTCACCTGGGTTCTTATTCTGTTTAGCGATGACCATGTTTTCCGTGGCAGGTCTAATTTCAGTGGTTTTTGGGTGATACGCGGTGTATTATTATGATTTTGTTATCCAATTCATTTTTAAGTCCATGCGTTGGTAAGGTTTAACTCATCTCCCACTGTGGCCCTTGCTGTCTTTGTGTGACAATGGAATGAAGAACACTTACAAAAATACAGACAGTGCGAGGCACATTATTTATATTAGCCATAGACTCAAAGTATACAAGCAAAAACTAAAGTTTCGCTGAGGAGAATATATTTTGAAAATCGTTAAAACAGATTGCAAAGAACCAGTCCTAGCCCGTCGGTGTGTTATGCCGTACATGTCCGCTCACAACGACCTCAGTAATGTCTTCAATAAGTCACCGTTGCTTGCGAATGTAGGCACACCTGCATTTTATCGTAACTCAGTTCTCGCCATTCTGCCTGATCTTTTATTTCAGTGTAAGGCACTGCACTCCCTTGAACAGGATCGAGGTACAAATCTCGCTTGGTTTGCCACGCTTTCTGTAATTCACAGACAGTTCCTCTAGAAAGACCGCAGCCAATCGAGGTTCCGCCGTGCCCGAAACTTCTCTATAAAGACAATTGCCAACCGATGTATTGTTCTGCCTTTACTCCTTCCGAACATGCGTTTTCTCTCTAAAATCTCTTTCGTAACAAAATGATTAAAGCTGATTATGCCGTAGAACCGCAATAGGAACGGATTGTCATATTAACCATGGAAAACTAAAGTGCTCACTTGAAAGTTGAAGGAAACATTTGCATCTTAGTCCCGTGTTCGATCCGCAGATGAATTTCAGAGGTGCCTTCGTAAATATAGCATACATGACATGAAAATAATGACACGTGTACCAACCTACGAGACCAGTATTTTAATTTTGTATTAGGCTAAAAAAACTGGTTATAGAACCTGTAAATTCTAGAACGAGAATCATAAAGGGGCACCACCATGTCTGTTTCCCCGAGTGCATGGTGTGGGATTGACTTGTTTGATTGGCACCTCTGAGATTCACAAAAAAAGGAGAAATAGCCCTCCAAGCAGATAAAATCTTCACGCAGTTCATATTTACTGGGACAAAGCTTGTAATAGCAGAATATATGCAATTTCCTCGAACATGTAGGTCGTTGCCTCTTCACGAAATATTTGGGAGCTGCAGCGTTTTGCAGAAAGACAATAGAAACAAATGCCAATCTTGGTGCTTCATATACATTTAACAGTTTGCAACCAGCGAGTTTTAGTTACTGGAGACGATAGCGTGATGCTCGTTTTTGGATCTGCTTCAGAAACCTTCTTTTGTTGTAAAGAATTTGACTTGCTCCTTTTTTTTACTACATTTTATAACACCTATGTGTAGTTGGTTAAAATCAGAGGGTAGGCGCAGTATTTCAGCACCTCAAGAATCGAGAGCTTTCTTTTAAAAACATTAGAATTAAATCTATATTACAGTATCAATTGACTAAGACAAATTAAAGGAGTATATAAATCTAATTTAAATTAGGATCTTCTAATTACTTTAGATACAATTATACTTTATAACCAAATTTTGGATATTTAATCTCGTTCGTCGGTTAGTTAGTTTGTCACACGTTCCATACATTATTTTAACGATTCTTTTAGCGATATGATGTGGAATGAGTCAGTGTACAGGAAATGTATACATTATTAATGTTGACATTAATGAACATACACTTTTTTAGTCCTACTCATGTAACTACACTCACACGAGGATTTTTTTACCGGCTATAAGTTTGTAAATAAAAATCCTTACATGCGGTAATAGGTGTTATTCAGGAGAGATGATCTTAGGTTAGATTTAAGACTTGCATTTCTATCTGTCAGATATTTTATGTTCTTGGGCATACTAACACAAATTTTTGTTCCTGTATATTTAGCTCTTTTCTGAGCCGCTGACAACTTCCGTAATGGACAATAAATGTTATTTTTCCTCTTGTGCTGCGCGGGATTAGCCATGCGGTCTAAGGCGCTGCAGTGATGGACTGTGCGGCTGATCCTGGCGGAGGTTCGAGTCCTCCCTCGGGCATGGGTGTGTGTGTTTGTCCTTAGGATAATTTAGGTTAAGTAGTGTGTAAGCTTAGGGACTGATGAGCTTAGCAGTTAAGTCCCATAAGATTTCACACACATTTGAACATATTTTTTCCTCTAGTACTGTAAGTATAGACATCACTGTTCTTCTCAGATCGTAATGGATTATTTATGACCAATAATCACTACCGAATATTTGTATTGTGATGGTGCAGTTAATATGCCTGACTTCTTGAAGAGACACCTATATGACGACCGTGACTGAACGCCACATATTATTCTTACTGCTCCCTTTTGCGCAATCAGTACTCTCTTTCTAATTGCTGAGTCACTCCAGAATATTACTCCATAAGATTTTATTGAGTGGAAATATGGAAAATATGCCAGGACGTTGATTGGTTGGTTTCCAAGTCTAGCAGTTATATGAAAAGCAAAAGTAGCTGAATTTAAATAAGAAGCTAAGTATTATGCTTCTTTTATTTGAATTTCTCATCAGTATGTACATGCAAAAATGAAAAAGAGTCGGCAAACTATTTGATCTTGTTGGCAAGAGAAAGAAGAACTGTGAATAAAATTCCAAGGTACATGAGTCGCTCGTCGTTAACTAATTAATTAAGGAAATCGTACATTCCTCAGCGAATTCAGCCACTAATTTCGGAACGTCAATGTTAACAACCGCGAGGCGAAATTATTAGCTGCTTCTCCACCGCTGGAGCCACCGAAACTCAAGGGGTTGTGTCGTCTGTATTCTGGACCTCACGGCCAAGCCAGGTGACGAATTCATAACGGCAGATCCGTCTCCATGCCAATCCTCATCTTTGTTAAGCATGCCCTTGTTCTTTTCATCAATTTCAGGAAGTTTAGGCCTTTGTAAAATTGGAATCCAGAATATCCAAGTTTCATTCTAACATCAGCTAAGGGTATTAATGACGATTATAGAACTCGCTACATTATATGCGAGAGGAAAAGATACTAATTTACTTCCAGTAATATTTTGTTTTCGGCAAATGATCCCCGTGCATCAGTAGAATGCACTACCATTCTTTTTTTTTACAGTGAACAATACTCTATCTGGCAGTGTTTACTCTTTATATTTTCAGATACTTGTCATGAAGAATACGCCAGTATTATTCCATATGTCTCGTTAAAAATTGCGCTAGTTTGTAATATCTCCTATCACTATGCTCCCTGTTTCTTCTATGAGTCCGTCTGCTTAGACGGATGGTGCCGGCACGGTAGCTCAGCGTGTTCGGTCAGAGAGCTGCCTACTCTCTGTAATAAAAAAACAAAAAAAAAAAACTGAGTGAATGGATGAATAACGAACGTCAACGGATGTCATGTGACGTCCGCTACGACCAAACACAACGAAAAATTAAAAAAAAAATGGTAACTTGCTTGCCTGCCATGCAGCTGTGCAGCGAGCCTGGGTTCGATTCCCGGCCGGGTTGGAGATTTTCTCCACTCGTGGAATGGGTGCTGTGTTGTCCTCATCATCATTTCATCATCATCACCGGCATGCGAGTCGCACAATGCGGCGTTGAGTCTAATGAGACTCGCACTCGGTGGCCGAACTTCCCCGGATGGGACCTCCCAGGCAGCAATGCCATACGATCATTTATTTTTTTTTTTTCTTCTATGAGCATTTTTCTCAGCCACGGTCATTTTTTGCATCAGAAAACCACACCTACTACCACATGAAGGTTCCGACTGCCAAGTGCCAGCAGTTTGTCTCATGTTGCCGACTTCGAGTCAGCGTTGAGAAATGAAGCTCTAGAGTGGAAGTATGGTCCGGCTATGAAGGTGAAAGCGGCTTGTACTGAACAGCGTCCGCCGCAGGCGGTTAGGGATGAAAGGCCTTTGACCATACAACCCCACCACGCCAGACAGTTCCATTGATGGAGCAGCGCCAATTTTACATCTGTTTTCTTAGCTGTGTTCTGACTTCTTGTCTGCTGAGACTATGAGGGGTAGTGTAAATTTTCTCTTACCAAGTTCTCGTCCTATGTTTGTAAGGGCGATGCCACAGTATGGCTGCCAGAAAGGAATGATCATCAGTAACACACACACACACACACACACACACACACACACACACACATATATATATATATATATATATATATATATATATATATATATATATATATATATGGTGGTCCACTGATCGTGACTGGACCAAATATCCCACGAAATAAGCAAACACGTTTCTGGATGCTACTGTAACTCAGTAGCTACTTGGCAATAATCACTATGTGGACGATGCTGCCTACTCTGCACCATATTTTAAATTCATGTGACGATGCTATGGTGATTATACATATATATGTTTTGACGATGCCATTATGGCCGTATCACTTTAGGACATGGTGTAAAAAAGATCTGAGGATGGTCATTACAGACTGAAACCGGTCATTGTCTAAAGAATTCATTTGTGATCAGAGACTGGAATAAAAAAGCATAATCACTACGCTGCCTAAAATATGTTGCTTGAACTTCACGTCTTTAGAGGTGATCACGTTTCACTTTCTATTAGTTTTTTACTTCGTTAGTTTTATCGAATGCATGTTGATTTTCTTTTCTTTCTCGCACCACCTTGTTGCTGATTGCTTGTTTTAGTGAGTGAGGAATGTACACTGCCTTGTAAATTTTTAAAATTGTTATTTATCTGTACGTATGAGAACTAAATTCCCGTTAGTCTAGTAAAATTCTGATTCACCATGAGTTTACTGTATTAGTTAGTGGGATTCCATAATGATTCCTTGAAATAATGTATTGTCGATTGCTTCACTTACCGTAATTTGTATGAAGCTAACTGCCAGATTCAAATTTTGTCAATGTCGGTTGGATTTTTAAGTTCCTTCGTCCCTTCACTGGAAGCAGTGCTATAAGATTTCTAATGAGACTGGGATTTCTGCCTGATTTTCAAATAACGCATGTGTATATAACCGAAAATATAAAATTCTAAAGTGTATGGAAGCAGTGCGGTATTCGTCTGTCTCTTTAGGCATTTCAGCGGTTGTTCGAAGAAAAGAAAAAAAGATTAGAATCGATGACGATGTGATTAACCACCTGGGAAAGATGATGAAAGAAATCGGCCATGCCCTTTCTATGGAGCCATACCGCCTTAGGCGAAAGAGGGGAAATCATCGAAAATCTAAATTACAAGACGAGAATTTAAACCGACGTTCTCTGGAATGCAAGACCAATGTTTCACCATCGTGTCAGCGTGCTCTGTGCCTGACAGTGCGAATCACGCGTCATTACCGCCCATAGCAATTGTTAAATTTGATAATGTTGGCATTAGTTAGTTTCTAACAGATGTAATAATGACTAGTCGCAGTACTGGAAATTACTGTTCCCTTTTCACCCATCATATTGGCGACTATGCAAACACATTTTGTGTTTCTTGAGGGTATTTTTATTCTGTCGTTGCAACTACAAAAATGAGTGATTTTTTTCACAAGACGCGTTTCGCTTTATTGAGGTAAAGCATCATCAGCAATCTGTAATTAAGTTACACACATCAAGTGTGGGAAGGTGACTTCTGGAACTACTCAGAGAGAAATGATGCTTCATCTTCGTGAGTGAAATAGAGCATAATCCATGGATTTCTATTCCAAACCACATATAAGCCATGTTATCCGCACACAGAACAAGGCAGAAAGATTAGATTTTAACATCCCGCCGGCGACGAGGTCATTAGAGACCGAGAACAAAGTCTTATTTAGGAAGGACTGGAAAGAAATACGGCCTTTTCCTGTTTAAAGGACCCATCCCGGCATTTACGGTGGCGATTTAGGGAACTCATTGCCCGTTACGCATCCTAAGAAAATATCAGACAAATTTCGGGACAATTTACAGGCTGACAGTTATTTAACTATATGACATAAAATCGTCATAACTTCTGAATGGTTTGTGTTAGGACTTTAAACTGCAACGTGGGCCGCAGGGCTTGATGGGAATTAGTATTCGCTGTATGGTTTGGTTTAGCGATGAAACCCACTTTCAAAAATGGTTCAAATGGCTCAAAGCACTATGGGACTTAACATCTGAGGTCATCAGTCCCCTAGACTTAGAACTACTTAAACCTAACTAACCTAAGGACATCACATACATCCATGCCTGAGCAGGATTCAAACCTGCGACCGTAGCAGCAGCGCGGTTCTGGACTGAAGCCCCTAGAACCGCTCGGCCACAGCCCCACTTTCATTTGGATGGTTTCATCAATAAACAAAACTGGCGCATTTGGGGGACTGAGAATCCGCATTTCACGATCGTGAAGGCTCCACCCTCAACGGGTGACTGTGTGGTGTGCAGTGTCCAGTAAAAGAATAATCGGCGCGATATTACTTGATGGCAAGGTGACTATCAAAAGGTACCTGAAGGTTTTGGAAGTTGCTTTCATCCCTAATATCCAAAGTGACCCTGATTTCGACAAGATGTAGTTCATGGAAGACGGAGCTCGACCCTATCGAAGCAAGAGAGTGTTTGAGGTCGTGGAGGAGCACTTTGGGGACGCATTCTGTCTCTGGGGTACCCAGAGGCCACTGACATGGGCCTCGGTTGCCCGCCATATTCTCCGGATCTGAACACATGCGACTCCTTTTTGTGGGACTATATTAAAGACACGTGTAGATAAATAACTCCAAACCATTGCTGAGCTGAAAACAACCATTCAGGAGATCATCGACAGCATCGATGTTTCGACACTTCAGTGGGTCATGCAGAATTTCGCTATTCGTCTGCGCCACATCATCACCAACGATGGTAGGCAGAACGAATACGTGATAACCTAAATCTGAATATCTATAGCGACGTTCACATGTTGAGAAAAGTGTGTGCACGCCGTAGTTTGTAACTAATTTACGTTTTCTTTTCATACAGGTCAGTAATTGTCACCCCGTACAAATACTACTGGAACTTGTAACTTCGAGTTGAGCTGAGTCAAGTGTAAAATGACGGAGAACTATTTGAACTATCGATGCTTACCAGACAGCCAAAATAATTTAGTGGTTTACCTTCTTAACGCTCTTCGCACATCTGACCTTGTTAGTGAAGGAATTTCTCCTTTTATCATAAAAATTAAGAAAAAGAAATGTATCTCATAAACTGTGTGAAAATTGTTACCCAGGAAAATAACAGCCGCTGTAAAGTAGTTGTAAGCTCTAGCTGGGCTGCAAAATATAGTGTGAAGTACTTACAAAGGTATTATAAGCAGAACACTCTGTGTGTGAGCCTGCAATCTTAGCCACCTGTTCGGGACAGAGGCAAAGCGTGTGCCAACTGATTAGCGGGCAAGAGCGTTCTAGATGAGGAGTTATCGACGCCGCGGCTGCCAAATTACTGATGGCATGAGCCGCCGGCGTGCTGGCCTGCGATACGTACTGAGTGATGGCAACCGGCCACGCTGCTGCAAACAAGCCCTTCTCTTACGCGCCTACCTGAGATGGATAGGGCGGAGGCATTAATTCCTAGTCGTGTGTTTCGGAGTGTGGCTCTAACCCCTTCCACTCTCCCCCCTTCCCCCCCCCCCCCTCATCCCTCCCCGACCCACCTGCGGCTTTCCGCGTTACTCCTCTCGACCTTTAACCTTCTCCGCAGTTAATCTCTTGTTACGTACTTAACCTGATCGAGCGGCGTGGCTAACAGCGATCAACTGCTAGTTTCGTATTTCGGAGAAATTTCGTAGGATGTTCTAAATTGCGTCTTCCTCGGTGTCTACAGATTTCTCCAGACACCTTCTAATTTCGTTTATTTCGCGGTGCTTCTTTTTACAATGACTTCGATGAGGGTTCAAAATTCCGTCAGAGGGTCGGAAGAGAGCGTGAAATAAGGACAGAGAACTTGTTTGTGAAATCTGTTTTGTCCGCAGTTTGTGGTCGTGCGGTAGCGTTCTCGCTTCCCACGCCCGGGTTCCCGGGTTCGATTCCCGGCGGGGTCAGGGATTTTCTCTGCCTCGTGATGACTGGGTGTTGTGTGCTGTCCTTAGGTTAGTTAGGTTTAAGTAGTTCTAAGTTCTAGGGGACTGATGACCATAGCTGTTAAGTCCCATAGTGCTCAGAACCAACCGAAATCTGTTTCACCACGTACTGAGATAATTGAAGCATTTGTTGTTATGCCCAGCGAACTCAAAGTGACTCGAAACATTCGATCTAATTTATGTGAGTTAATTTTCGAAACAAAAAGCAACAGATAACGTCCCGTGGATAACAAAGTCATTAGAGACGGAACACATCCAAGACTGGTGGAGGATGGGGAAGGAAACGGCCTCGCCTTTTCAAAGTTCTCACCCCGAAATTCGCACTAAGCCATTCAGGATAACCTGCGTCTGGATGGCAGGACGGGGTATCCTCTCAAATATGAGGCCTTTATCTTATCACCGAGCCACTCTGCTCCATTATTCACAGAATCGTGCTTAAAAATTAATTCCATGAAATTTCTGGATTGCTGGTTGGCGTTGTCGAGTTCTGTCCTCGACGCGATGGCTTAAACAATGCAGCCATATTCAGCAGCATTTTACTGGTGGAGATTACTAATGAGCGTCGCTATGTTAGTGAGAAAAATTGACACAGAGGCCCATGCTCATGGGTTTGAATTTAGTGCCCTTTCTCGAAATGTGCAGCACCTGCCGTCCGCTGGTACACAAGTAATGGTGCTACACCGAGGTGACAAAGAGTCACGCATACTGTACAGATGGCGCTAGTATCGCGTACACAAGGTATAAAAGGAGCGTTGATGGAGCTGCCACTTGTACTGAGGTGATTCATGTGATTATGGCCGCACGACCAACTTTGAACGCGGAATAGTAGATGGAGCTAGATGCACGGGACATCCCATATCGAAAATCGTTAGGACCTTCAATATTCTGAGATCCACAGTGTGAATACTGTTCCGAGAATACCAAATTTCGGGCATTACCTTTCACGACGGATAATGCAGTGGCCGACGACCTTCACTTAACGGCCGAGAGTAGTAGCGTTTGCGCAGGGTTGTCAGTGCTTACATACAAGCAACACTGCTTGAAATAACTGCAGAAATCAATGTGGGACGTACGACGAACGTATCCGTTAGGACAGTGCGGCGAAATGTGGCGTCAATGGGCTATCACTGTCATAGATTTTGTCTGTTATTGTCACTGCCTCTTACCCTCTTCCACTTCTTCCTTCTCTTTGTTGTTCTCCCACTGATATTGTCTCTTCCACTCTCTTCTAAACACTGTTCTGTCACTATCAACCTAGTTCCATCGCCACTGTATCGGTCTTTTTCTCTCACACTGCCATTGTCTCCTTCGCTCTCTCCGTATCGCAATCACTGTCTGTTATCTTCCAGAACTTATTACATTACCCTCTCTTTCCACCTGCCTCTGTCTCCTTCTCTCTCAGCGCAAAAGTGCGCTTATGTTCGCACGCCAGCATTTTTGTAAAACCTTTTAAGGTGCTGGGGAAGGTAGAATGAGGCAGCTGGCATCCCAATTTTCGTTCAGAGTCTTTTAAACTGGGGCATATTCGCCTTTTTTGTGCTTCGATAGATTCATTTTTCCGCTGATTCCCTTATTCTCCCTGCTGCAGTACATGTCTCTCATATGAACAGAACTTTATGGGTCACTAAAATTTTCATAATTTACTTATGCTGACAAATCACTCGTGCGACCCATTCTGGAATATTGCTCAGGTGTGTGGGACCCATACCAAATAGGGCTAACAAGGGATGTTGAACGTATGCACAGAGGGATAGCACAAATGGTCACAGGTTTGTTCGACCTGTGGCAGAATATTACAGAGCTGGATTGAGGAGTTCCAAGATAGCAGAACGCAACATGTCATTCTCAATGGAGAGAAGTCTTCCGAAGTAAGAGTGATTTCAGGTGTGCCGCAGGGGAGTGTCATAGGACCGTTGCTATTCACAATATACATAAATGACCTTGTGGATGACATCGGAAGTTCACTGAGGCTTTTTGCAGATGATGCTGTGGTGTATCGAGAGTTTGTAACAATGCAAAATTGTACTGAAATGCAGGAGGATCTGCAGCGAATTGACGCATGGTGCAGTGAACGGCAATTCAATCTCAATGTAGACAAGTGTAAAGTGCTGCGAATACATAGAAAGAAAGATCCCTTATCATTTAGCTACAAAATAGCAGGTCAGCAACTGGAAGCAGTTAATTCCATAAATTATCTGGGAGTACGCATTAGGAGTGATTTAAAATGGAATGATCTTATAAAGTTGATCGTCGGTAAAGCAGTTGCCAGACTGAGATTCATTGGAAGAATCCTAAGGAAATGCAATCCGAAAACAAAGGAAGTAGGTTACAGTACGCTTGTTCGCCCACTGCTTGAATACTGCTCAGCAGTGTGGGATCCATACCAGATAGGGTTGATAGAAGAGATAGAGAAGATCCAACGGAGAGCAGCGCGCTTCGTTACAGGATCATTTAGTAATCGCGAGAGCGTTACGGAGATTATAGATAAACTCCAGTGGAGGACTCTGCAGGAGAGACGCTCAGTAGCTCGGCACGGGCTTTTGTTAAAGTTTCGAGGACATACCTTCACCGAAGAGTCAAGCAGTATATTGCTCCCTCCTACGTATGTCTCGCGAAGAGACCATGAGGATAAAATCAGAGAGATTAGAGCCCACACAGAAGCATACCGACAATCCTTCTTTCCACGACAATACGAGACCGGAATAGAAGGGAGAACCGATAGAGGTACTCAAGGTACCCTCCGCCACACACCGTCAGGTGGCTTGCGGAGTATGGATGTAGATGTAGATGTAGATACATCAACAGAAGACCGACGCGACTGCCTTTGCCTGCACCGCCTCTCCTCGGTACATGACCATATCGTTTGGTCCCTGGACGACTCGAAAACCGTGGCTGGTCATATGAGTCCAGCGCTCAGTTGGTAAGAGCTGATAGTATGGTTCAAATGTGGCGCAGACCCCACGAAGCCATGGACCCAAGTTATCAACAAGGCACTGTGCAAGCTTTTAGTAGCTCCATAGTGGTATGGGCTGTGTTTACATGGAATGGACTGGACCCTCTGGTCCAACTGAACCGATCACTGAGTGTAAATGGTTATGTTTGACTATTTGCAGACTATCTGCAGCCATTCATGTACTTCATGTTCCCACACAAAGATGTCATGTAACTGGGTAACAATCGTACGCGATTGTCTTGAAGAACATTCTGGACTATTCGATCGAATGGTTTGGCCACCCAGATCGCCCGACATGAACCAACCGAACATTTATGGGTCACAATCTAGAGGTCAGTCCATACACAAAATCCTAGAGGTAGCATGGCTCAGTATTTCAGCACAGGACTTCCAACGACTTCTTGAGTCCATGCCAAGTCGAGCTGTTGCACTACGCTGGAAGAAAGGAGGTTCGACATGTTGTTAGGAGGTATCCTATGCATTTTGTCACCTGAGTGTGTAGGACACACACCGTCTGCCGATTTTGCGCTCGCGGATTTAAAACTCTATGGTCAGATTTAAAAACCTAAATTTCATTGTACGTGGCACGCATCAGTTCGTCTTTGTGAGCTAACTAAAGAAATGACCGCGTCTCGTACTTTATCCAGGCCCAAGCCAGCATTCCATACTTCCAAAATTTCCTCAATAATCGATTCCAAAAAGTACCTCGTCGTGGTCAAGACTGTTGTCCCAGAAATCTCATGGAATATGTGTTACGCTGTTAAAAATGTCAAGATACACACGTTGAAAGTTATTTAATTTCCGGACGGCAACGGTAACTCGCCGTAGTTTAACTATGAGTATGTGCTGAAACTACTGATGTGTTCTGAAAAAAGAAAGATTAGCTACTTACTGTTCAAATTGTAACTAACAGATCACGTGTGGGCAGATACAGGATTAATATGGAAAATGAGGCTATGAAGAAGCAGGCAGTGTCAAGAGCGACTGTGGAGAGGTAAACATATACATCAGTGTCTACTGAGTCCAAACCACTGCACGGAAAATGGCTTATATTAGGTCTCGGATAATGTACAAGACATCTGTTAACTGTGTAATAGAATAATAATAATAAGTGCAGTTATAAGCCTACTCTGTCATATGAGAAACAAACTACACGAGTTTCTTCAAGCATTTGTCTTACCAGGAAAATAATTAAGACCTTCAGGCTTTCTGTTATCAGACGCTTGGTAAGTGTCCTACTAGTGATACGAAACCCAGAATAGTGAACTCATTTGCTGTGCTTACTGATGTTAACACGATCTGTATAATTATAACAATTTTTATGGTAACAACTACAGGTTCTGTCAGTGTTATTAATATTATGGCAAGTGATTTTCTCAAGCATAATGTTCCTGTAGAATGGCAGTAGTGTCATACAAAGAAAAACGCATGGGATCAGTTCAGAAAGAAATAGATGTGGGGAAGATGTTGAGTGGTCCGAAGAAGAGCGAGAAATAATTTGATAGAGATGCCACAAGCTGTGGAAGAGAAAAAAGAACAGAAACAAAGAGGAACCAGGAGGCTGGGACAGTACCATCAATGTCACAATTTCACTGGTTTTCTGGAGGACTGAAGGAAGATAATGGGTACGCCGATAGAGATGCTACGTGATGATACCGAGGAAAGCTTTCCTCTCCTTTTGTTTGCAGTATGGTTGTGAATCATACGCAAGTTACTTGGTAGTCTGTTTCGGTGTTGTAGGGCTCGAATAGAATAGAAAAGAAAGGCCGCTAAGTTCTGTAGTACACAATAGAAGATCATTATCAAATGCCTTTCATAAAATATATTTTATAAACTCTTATACGGTTTACTAGGGTACTTTTATCATATCTTTTGTAAAATTTAGAGTTTTGACAGTATAATATGAACGCAAGCGAGCTTCAGTGCATATACAGAGAATATTTCATAGCAAATAATGTTGCGAATGTACCTGAATTGAAGTTACGATTCGTTTTGGACAGCACTGAAACCTCATTTATAAACTGCGATGTAAAATTTCACCCGCAGAAGAAAACCGTTATTTTATTTTTATATGGCGATAGCAGCGATTATAGAAATGTACTTGTAACAGAAACATCTGGTTCATCACTGAATGTATGTTCTTGAGTTTTGCGTATGATCCTGCATATTACGTCCTTCCATGCAGGAAGTTAAAAAAAATACACAGATATTTCAGTTAGCTAATACTGAACTACTGAACTCGGATTCAGTCAGTCACGCACCAAAGTGCGTAGCCTAAATGAATGCTCATAAATACTAGAGCATTTTAAATTAAACTTTCTAAACTTAAGGAAGGGAACGAGTGAATAATAATTTGAGATGGATAACCAATATGTACAATTTCTGTTGCTGAATAACAGATTATAGAATAAATCATAGTTTCTTGTGTTTTTTATCTTTTTTAAAATTTTAGTACTGCAAAAATTGTGTATCTATCTTCGTAGTACGACGGACGGAGTACAAGTTTCATTTTGTACGTCGGTAGACGTTGTTCGGTTTTGATATTCATTAAAATGGGTTCCGTAGTTTTTATATCCAATAAAGTAAGACCTTTAACATAACATGAATGATAGCTGACGCTACTAATAGATTTTTCATTTTACAGCTAGTATTATACACCAACTGCACAACTAGGCACGTACCTGAATGACATTTTCACTCTGCAGCGGAGTGTTGGCTGATGTGAAATTTCCTAGTAGATTAAAACTGTGTGCCGGACCGAGACTCGAACTCGGGACCTTTGCCTTTCGCGGACAAGTGCTCCACCGTCTGAGCTACCCAAGCCCGACTAACGATTCGTCCTCACACCTTCAATTCAGCCAGTACCTCGTCTCCTACCTACCAAACTTCACAGAAGCTCTGCTGCGAAACTTGTAGAACTAGCGCTCCTGGAAGAAAGGATTTTGCGGTGACAGGTCCCGAGTTCGAGTCTCGGTCAGGCACACAGTTTTAGTCTCCCAGGAAGTTTCAGCTATGTACATGTACGCAGAAATGTGTAAATCGGTAATCATTCTTGGACTTAAATCCATTATTGTACCTCTAACGTGAGACCTCCCATAACCTTTCTGACATACTTTTGAAAATATCCGAAAAAAACTTTACTTTTGCATCCCATTATCACCTGTCGATGATGATGCCGTAACTATCGAACAAAAATTGAAGTAACAAAAAGCGTTGCTGTATATCCGCTGCAAAATTAAGTCTCGTTTCATTAGAAATTCAAATGTTTCACATTTCTTTAAAATATTTATTGCTTTTCCCATACGTATTATTGCCTTAATTTAAAAATTTGTACTTTCTCTTAAATCTGCCAAGGTCGTAATAATTTTTTGTTTATTTGACTGGGTATGAGGTTTGGTTTGACTGTTTAACGTGAGCTCCCCAGCTGTGGATTTATTTGTCTCGTGTGGGAGCAAATAGGGAAGTTATGGTAGGTATGCAGTTGCAACCGCAGAGAACGTTGTGTCTTTTATGAGGTCGAGGAACAACCCGACATACAACTAACGTGTAGAAGTTGCGGACTTCAAAATGTCCTTGGCGCACATCGCCACATTATTTGACACATAAAACGAAAAATTCTGTTTCACCGTCTGTCGTTAAACGGCTCTATTAATCACTCGGAAGATGGCTATAAAATTATTGGCGAAGGTAATAGTAGAGAAATCAACAAAGTCCAGCTGCACTTTTGAAATTTTATCCATTAGTCTATTTATTTTTATATGAAAGAGCCGTTATGGCTCTGTGTGACTGTCTGGTAGCTATAAATTTTCACTGATACTCCTTATTAACCAAAACAGGATTCATTTTTTCTTTTTGATCTAGAATGTCGATAATACATATTATCACATGGACACAGTGTTGCTTGTGTTAGTGGTCGAGTCATCTAAATTCATGTGAGCTGTTCGTATAGCGTAAAACGCTAGCTTGCGAGACAGTGAAGTGAGCTACATCCGGATAGAATATGCGCGGCAGATTAATAGCCGTTGGTGTGGTACGGCGTCCTGCCTGACTGTGCTTTTAGGAGGTTTTTCACAATCGTTTAGGCAAATGCTGGGGTTGCTCCAATCGCCACCCCAGAAAATACAATACGTGAACAGTTAAAAAATACGATAACATACACAAAAAACGACAGACACAAGGTGCACGTCACATCTCTCTGACTATGGTAACAGGAAAGACATCCGGCCACAGCGTTAAAATCAAAATAAATTTGCCAGATCACGGAAAAGCAGATGACCCAATGAGATATAATAAACACTGGGGAAGTACAGTCTGTTGAATGTACACCAGGGACACGTAGACAACAGCAAAATTGAAATCGACATACGCGACGGAAACAAAGTCATCATCTGAGAAAACTGCCAGAAAGAAAGATAAAGAAAGCTATCGTTCAACATGCTTGATAGAATGAGAAATGTAATTTAACTATCTGCAGTATATTCCTGCCGTTCTCATTCTCTTTTCTTTCCGTCTTACTACGTAGTTCTCGTCAGCAGATTCAGAAACGTAACCTGCCACTTTCAGGGAATATAACTCAGTGCCTGAGAGAGTTAATGCGCCAAAGCCACGAAAATCTGAGCATTTATAGGAAAATAGATAGTTAATAGTGAAACTGAAATGACTGCAATTTCACTTTGCTTCAATTTTTTTTAAATTGTCTTGCACTCTTACGTGTGATGTAGTAATCTATTATTTGAATTGAAATCTAACAAAAGAAGAAAAGTCCGCAGCTCGTGGTCATGCGGTAGCGTTCTCGCTTCCCACGCCCGGGTTCCCGGGTTCGATTCCCGGCGGGGTCAGGGATTTTCTCTGCCTCGTGATGACTGGGTGTTGTGTGATGTCCTTAGGTTAGTTAGGTTTAAGTAGTTCTAAGTTCTAGGGGACTGATGACCTCAGAAGTTAAGTCCCATAGTGCTCAGAGCCATTTGAACCATTTGAAAAGAAGAAAAACATGCAACATTTATTTAATGGCAGCCACAATGGAAATAACCTGTATGTCAATAAGAAATGGCACTAATATTCCCATGATAGCTGACATTCATATGCATGGTCACTGCTGTAACCAATAGTATTTTTGTATTTAACTTTTGTTGCAATACTCAGGGGCCTATTGTAATTAATTCCTAATTAAAGCTGGATTTCAATGTTCTTCAGACATCTAAAAACATAAAATGTTAACTATTTTCAATCTTCTTTTAATGATTTTAATGATTACTGCAACTACTGAGTGGCTCTTCGCACCGATATCCGTGGGCTGTGGCTGTGTGGGTTACCTTCATAAAATTCGTCAACTGTATTTTCTCATGAATTTTGTGCCTTAGCTAGTTCTTATCTTTAATAACAGCTTCATCCGAAACAAAATAAGAAATTCACTTCGATTTAATGACCCATTGCTTTAACCAGATTATAATTTTACTACGTTCTCTAACACAACAAAAATGGTCTGAGTTTACAGTTGTGAATAAAATGTGTCTGTATAGGAGGTAAGTCCCAAAGACAGTAAAATAATGTAGCTCACCAGATAATGATATTCCGGGCGCATTAAGAGCATTCTTCCAGATGCAGGAGGAACTTCACTCTTGTCTGTTAGCAGGAGACTGTAAGTGCACAATGGAAAAGCCAAAGCTCTGTCTATGACTCATATAACTTTACAACTTTGCGACACATTAATGTGTATTTTTAATGTGGGAAAAGAGGTCTTTACTTAAGAACAATGAAAAGTACTGACAAATACCAGCCCACACACAATAAGAGACAACTTCAGATTCAATGTGGAAGCCACTAGATGATTGAATCCAATATATTGACAGATATTTTATAATGAAATGAGCTAACACACCTGAGTTCTGTTTGTCTCATAATCGATAGTAACTAACACTCAGGAAAATGATCCAGATATAGAACGAGCGTTTTATAATTTTTGCGTATTGGTTCTGATGGAAACATATTAGTTCTTTGGTTTAAATGTTTCTAAGCAAGTTACAAATATTAACGTGTTCTGTAAAGGGCACTTGCTATTACGTTAGCTGTAATCCAGAACAGAGACTTTAGCGTGACTAAAAGCAATAATTATATAATTAAAACTTAATTCACATGAAATTCAAATGTGAAACTTCTGCCTTTCAGATGGTGATGCAATAATATATTTATGTTCAAAATGCAGTGTTGTGGAATCTAAGTTGTATCTATCGTCTGCTGCCTTGTATGAAAATCCATATATAATAAAATTATATATACATGTATATATAAATTACACACACACACACACACACACACACACACATAAAACCACATCAAATACTGACGAATCGATTCCACAGACCGAAAGTGAGGAGAGGGGCTAGTGTAATTGGTTAATACAAACCATACAAAAATGCACGGAAGCATGTTTTTTAACACAAACCTACGTTTTTTTAAATGGAACCCCGTTAGTTTTGTTAGCACATCTGAACATATAAACAAATACATAATCAGTGCCGTTTGTTGCATTGTAAAATGTTAATTACATATTGCAACCTAAAGTTGACGCTTGAGTACCACTCCTCCGCTGTTCGATCGTGTGTATCGGAGAGCACCGAATTACGTAGGGATCCAAAGGGAACGGTGATGGACCTTAGGTACAGAAGAGACTGGAACAGCACATTACGTCCACATGCTAACACCTTTTTATTGGTCTTTTTCACTGACGCACATGTACATTACCATGAGGGGTGAGGTACACGTACACACGTGGTTTCCGTTTTCAATTACGGAGTGGAATTGTGTGTGTCCCGACATGTCAGGCCAATAGATGTTCAATGTGGTGGCCATCATTTGCTGCACACAATTGCAATCTCTGGCGTAATGAATGTCGTACACGCCGCAGTACATCTGGTGTAATGTCGCCGCAGGCTGCCACAATACATTGTTTCATATCCTCTGGGGTTGTAGGCAAATCACGGTACACATTCTCCTTTAACGTACCCCACAGAAAGAAGTCCAGAGGTGTAAGATCAGGAGAACGGGCTGGCCAATTTATGCGTCCTCCACGTCCTATGAAACGCCCGTCGAACGTGTACCTCACTCCTCATGGTAATGTACATGTGCGTCAGTGAAAAAGACCAGTAAAAAGGTGTTAGCATGTGGACGTAATGTGCTGTTCCAGTCTCTTCTGTACCTAAGGTCCATCACCGTTCCCTTTGGATCCCTACGTAATTCGGTGCTCTCCGATACACACGATCGAACAGCGGAGGAGTGGTACTCAAGCTTCAACTTTAGGTTACAATATCTCCGGATGTAATTAACATTTTACAATGCAACAAACGGCACTGATTACGTATTTGTTTATATGTTCAGATGTGCTAATAAAACTAACGGGGTTCCATTAAAAAAAAACACACCCTATATATATATATATATATATATATATATATATATATATATATATATATATGTGGTACAAGTCCATTTTTGTTCATTCTGAGTTACAGAGACCGAAAGTTAAATGAGCGCTGAAAAATCTGCAGTTGAGATACCAGAAATACTCAAGTATATATACTAGGCAAGGTCCTAGCGGAGGTGGTTTGCCATAGCCTTCCTCCGACCGTAATGGGGATGAATGAATATGACGAAGACGACACAACAACATCCAGTCATCTCGAGGCTGGGAAAATCCCTGAGCCCACCTTGAATCGAACCCGGGACCCCATGTGCGGGAAACGAGAACGCTACCGCAAGCCCACGAGCTGCGGACCACACATGGAGTATCCCAGACTAAAGCGACGCCACGAGATTGTACCTTGCAGTTTAAAAGTGTACACCTCTGCACAAACATAGGCACTGAGGCATGAATTACAAGCGGGGAAGCATCACAATATACTGACGCGATGAATGCAATTATAACATAACAGCTGTGACCAGTCTACAATGCAGCCGACCTGCCAGCAATCTGTGTGGCTCAATGAAATCGGGTAAACGATGCCTCCTATACTTGAAGAAGATGTATGTAGACAACGTGGAACAGAAAAGTTCGTACAGTAATCGACTAGCAACTCAAATGGAAGAAATGTAACACAGTGTAAAATTGTTCGAAAACATTTACGAGGGTGTGCTGAAAGTTAGTGCCTCAGAATTTTTTATGGGAACATTCTTAAAGCTTTCTAAATAGAACAAACATTATTAACATTCTTCATCTCTATATACTTATTTTTCAGTATAGTTCCCCTGGCGATGAACATATTTTTCCCAACGAGAGACTAGTTTGTTGATACCGTCATTGTAGAATGTTTGGCTTTGTTGACGGAGCCACAACCTTACCTCTGCTGGTACAGCTTCATAACTATTGAAGTGAAAATCTCGAAGATGTCCTTCAAGTTGTTGAAACAGATACAAATCGGATGGGGTCAAGTAGGGACTATTATGGTGGATGGTCGGTGGCAGTGAACCTAACGCGTCTGACTGCTGGATTTCCTAGCAGTCGTCTGTTTTCCGGCATTAACTCGATTACAGCACGCTGTTTCTCAAGCATCGATATATTTACGTTACGTATAACCATATTCAATGCTACAATTCGAAGTCCTCTAGCGGCAGAGGGCTGCAAGTATGTATGCATGAAGAATAAAGATGTAGAATGTTACTAACGTTGGTTTTGTTTCAAAATCTTTAAGAGTTGTCAGGCAAAAAAAATTGAGGTATTACTTTTCAAGACGCCCTCGTATACAGGGTGTTACAAAAAGGTGCCGCCAAACTTTCAGGAAACATTCCTCACACACAAATAAAGAAAAGATGTTATGTGGACATGTGTCCGGAAACGCTTAATTTCCACGTTAGAGCTCATTTTAGTTTCGTCAGTATGTACTGTGCTTCACCGCCAGTTGGCCCAATTGAAGGAAGGTAATGTTGACTTCGGTGCTTGTGTTGACATGCGACTCATTGCTCTATAGTACTAGCATCAAGCACATCAGTACGTAGCATCAACAGGTTAGTGTTCATCACGAACGTGGTTTTGCAGTCAGTGCAATGTTTACAAATGCGGAGTTGGCAGATGCTCATTTGATGTATGGATTAGCCCGGGGCAATAGCCGTGGCGCGGTACATTTCTATCGAGACAGATTTCCAGAACGGTGTCCCGACAGGAAGACGTTTGAAGCAATTGATCGGCGTCTTAGGGAACACGGAACATTCCAGCCTATGACTCGTGACTGGGGAAGACCTAGAACGACGAGGACACCTGCAATGGACGAGGCAATTCTTCTTGCAGTTGACGATAACCCTAATGTCAGCGTCAGAGAAGTTGCTGCTGTACAAGGTAACGTTGACCACGTCACTGTATGGAGAGTGCTACGGGAAAACCAGTTGTTTCCGTACCATGTACAGCGTGTGCAGGCACTATCAGCATCTGATTGGCCTCCACGCGTACACTTCTAAGAATGGTTCATCCAACAATGTGTCAATCCTCATTTCAGTGCAAATGTTCTCTTTACGGATGAGGCTTCATTCCAACGTGATCAAATAGTAAATTTTCACAATCAACATGT
Organism: Schistocerca nitens; assembly: GCF_023898315.1. Lineage (NCBI taxonomy): Eukaryota > Metazoa > Arthropoda > Insecta > Orthoptera > Acrididae > Schistocerca > Schistocerca nitens. The sequence goes on from NC_064616.1 coordinate 810,140,680, forward strand.
GTGGGCTGACGAGAATCCGCACGCAGTTGTGCAATCACGTCATCAACACAGATTTTCTGTGAACGTTTGGGCAGGCATTGTTGGTGATGTCTTGATTGGGCTCCATGTTCTTCCACCTACTCTCAATGGAGCACGTTATCATGATTTCATACGGGATACTGTACCTGTGCTGCTAGAACATGTGCCTTTACAAGTACGACACAACATGTGGTTCATGCACGATGGAGCTCCTGCACATTTCAGTCGAAGTGTTCGTACGCTTCTCAACAACAGATTCGGTGACCGATGGATTGGTAGAGGCGGACCAATTTCATGGCCTCCACGCTCTCCTGACCTCAACCCTCTTGACTTTCATTTATGGGGGCATTTGAAAGCTCTTGTCTACGCAACCCCGGTACCAAACGTAGAGACTCTTCGTGCTCGTATTGTGGACGACTGTGATACAACACGCCATTCTCCAGGGCTGCATCAGCGCATCAGGGATTCCATGCGACGGAGGGTGGATGCATGTATCCTCGCTAACGGAGGACATTTTGAACATTTCCTGTAACAAAGTGTTTGAAGTCACGCTGGTACGTTCTGTTGCTGTGTGTTTCCATTCCATGATTAATGTGATTTGAAGAGAAGTAATAAAATGAGCTGTAACATGGAAAGTAAGCGTTTCCGGACACATGTCCACATTACATATTTTCTTTCTTTGTGTCTGAGGAATGTTTCCTGAAAGTTTGGCCGTACCTTTTTGTAACACCCTGTATTTAAGCTTTGAAACTTGTTGAAGAGAAACTATTGTGCTAACAAACACACAAAATGAGATAATATGGCTGTGCACTATTATATCATGAAACATGGATAATTAAAAACTAAATATGCATTGCCTCAAGTAATGTCAAATTATGCCATAATAATTTATTTATTTATGCATTTATCTTAGATCTAACCAGATATCGTGACACGTCGTTATAGTATGCATGGCATATGAGGAGTATACATTAATAATAATAATAATAATAATACGAGTATAGTAAGAAATGTATGGAATTAAAGAAATATCTGCTTGTTAAAGTTGTGTTAAGCAATTTCCTCATTATGTTTTTATCGACTATGATGAATGACAGCTTACATAAATGTATCGAAGCACTGCACAAGTAATCAAGTATGGAGAAGTTGACTGGATGGAGGAAAAGCGAGAAACAGTAAGGTAAGATCAACAGATGCAAACGTAAATGATATTTTCATGTTCTGAACACCACCTACACATCAGTATCTCTTTAAAAAGTATGTTGTTAATGCAAGTCTACAACGATTAGCGAATTTAGTTTTTATAAATTTTTTTTGGTGGGTGTAAATTTCACACCCTCCCCCTTGGAAATGCTTGTTATGAAAAATATGTTGGCACTACTAGGGTTAATGTTTCACTTCTGTAGGAGTTTAAGTTGAGAACCATTAATTAAAGTGGAAAGAGGTTAACAGGTGCAGTAACAATTCACAACCAAAAAATCAGAAACATATATTACCAAAATATTGCTGATCTTTCTGTTATTTAGCACTTTTACTTAAGTTGAATATATAGAATCCAGCAGTAACTTTTGAAACGTAATGTTTGCATAATGAATGAAGTGGTGGTCATTACGAGAATCCAGTCATGGTCCCGTTACCGTTATTGATGACGTACAATATTCAAGTAAAAGAACTACAGATAATACCATAGGCTGTAACTTACAACAGCTATCCATTTAGCGACAGCTGAATGCTGATGTATAAAAAAGAAACATATAATTTTCTTGTGTCTCCATTAAAGCTGATGGTAGGCATTAGATAATGAAACTGTATGCTCTGAAACCGGCTGTACTCCTAGTGTTCTCAAGTATCCAAATTTCTTTAAGTACACACCCACACACTCTGTCATAAAGGTGAAGAATGTAAAGCTAATTTTAATTCACTAGGCGGTTAGTTAAATATTTTTATGGTTGAATAGTTTTGTGGCTCTAATTTGGAGGTTTTCACCTGTTCGTTTCTGCTGAAGAAGAATAATGACGTATTTTATCCGGCAAGCGATGCTTCGTTGCTGACATAATTCCGATGCAGACGTTCAGTTACTATTAACTGCGTGGATCATGACCGAGGAACAATGGGAGGCACGCTGACGTACTAACGTCTCATAAGGGGGGCCATGAAAATACTCCCATTTTTCGCGATCTGAAGCGCGCTTGGCTTTTGCACATTCATTAAGGTCACGGTGGAAGTGCGTTAATTGAATGAGATCGCCTTTGACCGGAGCTACCAGGCTGAAACTCTGTTTTAGTGGAGGTGGCGACTTTCTTAAAGGGATTGGAAGTCGCTCTTCTCCCTTTAAAGGGCGCCTAGACTACAAAGGAGCAACGTCCCGACCGCTGCTTTGGTGAGAAGATAAATTCGTTGGAGCGCGCTGGAATCACGTCTCGCTGCCAAGAACAGGGCAGACTTCCCGTGTTAAACGCCGACTCGCAGGCCGTCATAAATACGCACACTACATAGTCAGGTCGGTTTTATATCGGTCAGGCAACACCTTCTCCTGTGAAATTTCACACGAAGGATCCTATCTCCTGTTTTTCTTATATTGCTGGTGTTCGACTATTTCTCACAAATGTTTTGACGAAGCAACGTAAGTATTTTCCTGGAGAAAAAGGTATTAAAATTTCCCCACTTCCCAGATGTATTGTATTATTCTGAGCAGACATTAGTTGTTGTTATTGGGGTCTTTATTCCAGAGACTGGATTGATGCACCTGTCCATGCTACTCTATCCTGTGCAAGCTTCATCTCCGAGTAACTACTACGACCTACATGTGCCTGAATCTGCTTAGTGTATCCATCTCTTGGTCTCCCTCTACGATTTTTACCCTCCACGCTTCCCTCCAACACTAAATTGGTGATCCCTTGATGCCCCAGAACGTGTCCTATCAACCGATCACTTCTTCTAGTCAGGTTGTGCCACAAATTCCTCTTCTGCCCATTTTTATTCAGTACCTCTTCATTAGTTACGTGATTTACCCATGTAATCTTCAACATTATTCTGTAGCACCACATTTCGAAAGCTTCTATTTTCTTCTTGTCTAAAGTATTTATCGTCCCTCTATATCTACATCATACTCCAAAAGCAACTTAATGGTGTGTGGTAGAGGGTACTTTTGGTACCACTATCTGATCTCTCCAACCCTGCTCCACTTGCGAACAGTGCGTGCCAAGAATGATTGTCGGTAAGCCCCTGTATTGGCTCTGATTTCTCGAATTTTCTCCTCGTGGTCAATACGAGAGATGCATGAGGGGGGAAGTAATACGTCGTCTGACTACTTCTGGAAAGTTCTGTCCCGAAATTTCAATAGTAAATTTCTCCGTGATGCACAACGCCTCTCTCGTAACGTCTGCCAATGGAGTTTGCTTAGCATCTCCTTAACGCTCTTTCGCCAGCCAAACGATCCCGTGACGAAACGCGCCGCTCTTCGTTGGATCTTCTCTATCTCCTCTATCAGCCCTACCTGATAGAGATCCTAGGTAGATGAACAGTACTCTAGAATCGGGCGAACAAGCGCCTTGTAAGCCACTTCCTTCGTGGATGAGTTACATTGCCTTAAGATTCTTCCGATGAATCTGAGTCTGGTGTCTGCTTTTCCCACTATCTGTTTTACATGGTCATTCCAGTTACGGTCGCTTTGGATAGTTACGGCTAGATATTTTACTGCAGACGCTGCCTCCAGCTGTTTGTCGTCGATTGTGTAGCTGCACAGTAGTGGATTTCATTTCCTATGTATGCGCAATATGTTACACTTAGTTATGTTGAGGCTCAAACGCCAGAGTCTGGACCATTCATCAGTTCTCTGTAGGTCGTTCTACAAATTCTGTCTTCTGGCGTTGCTACTTTGTTATAAACAACTGCGTCATCTGCGAATAGCCTTAAAGAACATCCGACGTTTTCTACTAGATCATTTATATATTTTTCTATATATTACACTTCCACACTTGGCTACATGCCACACAAATACTTTCAGAAAGGACTTTCTGGCACACGAATCTATACTCGATGTTAACAAATTTCTGGTCTTCAGAAACACTTTCCTTGCCATAGCCAGTTATTTTGCTCCCAAAAAAGCAAAACTCATCTACTGCTTTAAGTATCTCATTTCCAAATCTAATTCCCTCAGCATCACCTGCTCTAATTCGACTACATTCCATCATCCTCGTTTTACTCTTGTTCTAGGCGCTTCAGTCTGGAACCGCGCGACCGCTACTGTCGCAGGTTCGAATCCTGCCTCGGGCATGGATGTGTGTGATGTCCTTAGGTTAGTTAGGTTTAAGTAGTTTAAGTTCTAGGGGACTGATGACCTAAGATGTTAAGTCCCATAGTGCTCAGAGCCATTTGAACCATTTTTACTCTTGTTGATGTTCATTTCATATTCTCCTTTCAAGACACTGTCCATTCCGTTCACCGACCAAGGTGGCCCAGTGGTTAGCACACTGGACTCTCATTCAGGAGGACGACGGTTCAATACCGCGTCCGGCCATCCTGATTTAGGTTTTCCGTGATTTCCCTAAATTGCTCCAGGCTAATACCGGGATGGTTCCTTTCAAAGGGCACGGCCGACTTCCTTCCCCGTCCTTCCCTAATCCGATGAGACCGACGACCTCGCTGTCTGGTCTCCTTCCCCAAAACAACCCCAACCCATCCATTCCGTTCAGCTTCCCTTCCAAGTCCTTTGCTGTCTCTTACAGAATTACAATGCCATCGGAAAACCTCAAAATTTTTATTTCTTCTCCATGGATTTTAATTCCTACTCCAAATTTTTCTTTTATTTCCTTTCATATTTATATCATGTACCAGTTAACTCTAATTTAAAATGGGCACTTTAAAAATATTTGTCTTTTTTCATTTATAAATATTGGCTACTTAAGATTCCAGTCACCATACAGAATTTTATGTTTCAACTATCTTTAACATTACCAGCAAATCTGCACTTACACATCCAGACACTAACAACTGTGAAAACTGTGTTAACCACAAAATACGTCGCGAATGAACTCGAGGTCTGTGAACATAAAGAACAGTGTACCTCCAATAATTAATTAAAACTGCAGAGAAATGCGAAGCGTTCAAACACGACACCTCGTGGGTGAACAGAAACGGCATGGATCATTTATGAAAGAGCCAGAGAAGAGACGAAGGTTATGATTTAAAATTCAGTTAAAGAACTAATCAGAGACGGGCACATGTTCCAATTGGAACTTGATAAGCAAGGAAATTGGCAATACCCCTTTCTCTTTTTTGTTTTGGAGAGGCACCAATTACCTTAACCGGCTTCGGAAAAACAACGGAAAACAAATCCGTATATCTAGACCGGGATTTCTACTCCAGGCCTGCCAAATACAGTGCCTTTAGCAACTGCACCACCTCGCTTGGCAATGAAAAGCTGTCAATCAGTGTGAAAACGTGAAAGTCTCGACTACTTCAAAGAGCACAATTTCAGCATGTCTTTGAATTGAGAAACGGAAAAATAATACGTCTGCGTGAAATGGATTTGTTAAACGGTGACATTTCTGCCTGTATAGTGCATGTCTCTTCTACAAACGAGTATAGCGGAAACGTCAGTAAGAAATGGCAGTAGGCCACACAGCATCGACAGGTCACATTTTCTGCAGCATGCCATAAATGGTAGTACAGCTTCGATTACACTGTGGCCCATACGTTCGAGCACTGCAACGGATGTGAACCGCTTTGTGTCGACCGTTTGGTGTCGGTATTTTAAGAGGTAGACTGTTGGTACACATGCCATTGCGGCGGCTTCCATTGTCAACTAGCCATTCAAGTCGCACACTGCATTGAGTACGTGACAGAGGACCGACCCCTATAAATTTCCGATCATCTCAGACTGGTCGGTATAGGAAATGAACGAAGGATTAGGACTTACCTTCCGTTGGCAAGAATATCATTAGAGACGAACAACTAGGTCGGATTGTGACTAGGAGGCATGATATATCACTATTTAAAAGCTGGATGTGTACCAGAGACGTCTGATGAGTGTCGAAACATTTTTCCAGAAAGTCTTGCAAGCTACACTGATGAGCGAAAGTAACTGGTACACCTGCCTAATATCGTGTAGGGTCCCCGCGAGCACGTAGAAGTGCCGCAAGACGATGTGCCATAGACACGACTAATGTCTGAAGTAGTGCTGGAGGGAACTTACACCATGAATTCTACAGGGCTGTCCATAAATCCGTACGAATACGAAAGGGTGGAGATTTCTTCTAAACAGCACGTTGCAAGGCATCCCTGATTTGCTCAATAATGTTCATGTCTGGGTAGTTTGGTGGCCAGTGGAAGTGTTTTAAGAGCAGAAGAGTGTTACTGGAGCCACGTGTGGGGTGTCGCATGGTCCTGCTGGAACTGCCCCAGTCCGTCGGAATGTGTAGTGCACATAAATGGATACTGGTGATCAGGCAGGACGCTTACGTACGTGTCACCTCTCAGATTCGTATCTAGACGTATGAAGGGTCCCATATCACTCCAACTGCACATGCCCCACACCATTACAGAGCCTCCACCAGCTTGAACGGTCTCCTGCTGACATGCAGTTTCCATCGATTTATGAGGTTGTCTCTATACTCGTACACGTCCATCCGCTCGATACAATTTGAAACGAGACTCGTCCGACCAGGCAACATATTTCCAGTCATCAACAGTCCAATTGTCGGTGTTGACGGGTCCAGGCGAGGAGTAGCTTTGAGTCGTGCAGTCATGAAGAGTACATGAGTGGGCCTTCGGTCCCGAAAGTCCATATCGATGACGTTTTGTGGAACGGTTCGCAAGCTAACACTTACGGATGGCCCAGCATTGAAATCTGCAGCAATTTGTGGAAGGATTGCACTTCTGTCGCGCTGAACGATTGTCTTCAATCGTCGTTGGCCCCGTTCTTGCTGGATCTTTTTCCGGCCGTAGCGATGTCGGGGATTTGATGTTATACCGGATTCCTTATATTCATGGTACACTCGTGAAATAGTCTTACGGGAAAATCCTCACTTTATCGCTACTTCGGAGATGCTGTGTCCCATCGCTCTTGCGCCGCCTGTAAGACCACGTTCAAACTCACTTAAGACTTGATAACCAGTCATTGTTGCAGCAGTAAGCGATCTAACAACTGCGCCAGACACTTGTTGTCTTATATAGGCGTTGTCGACCGCAGTGCCCTATTCTGCCTGTTTACGTATCTCTGTATTTGAATACCCATGCCTTTACCAGTTTCTTTGGCGTTTCAGTGTAATTACTGATGAGTTTTTATACAACTTGAGCAATGTTATCCTCAGTTATTTACAAAACGCAAGCAACTAAAGAAAGATAATAAATTAATTTTTATTTAGGTCTTCAGAAACTTTTTGATAGTCTTTTTTAGCTTTCATGTATATATCGAGAACAAAACTTTCAGTACGGATCAAATGGGTGCAGGAAAAAAATAATAAACGCTGATGTGCAATAGTTAAGGACGAAAATAACTCTTGCGTGAATTGTCATTGACAAGTACCATAGTTTGATGAATCTTGGGCCACACATAGAAAGAACTGCTACTGTATAGTGTGAGTGTACTGTGTTCAGAGATTTGGGAGTCTTTAAGATCACGCAATATTGTGCCTTACAAAGCGAGGTGGCGCAGTGGTTAGCACACTGAACTCGCATGTGGGAGGACGACGGTTCAAACCCGAGTATGGCCATCCTGATTTAGGTTTCCCGAGATTTCCCTAAATCGCTTCAGGCAAATGCCTTGATGGCTCCTTTGACAGGGCACGGCCGACTTCCTTCTCCACCGATGGGACCGATGATACCGCTGTTTGGTCCCTTCCTCAGATCAACCAATCAACCATTGTGCCTCCCTACACCGTAACATCTGCTCGACCAGAAAGATTATGATCGCCGATGTTTCTGGACGCATTACGTGTTTCCACCTCTCGCCATATCGCGTACGTCAACTGTCATTCCTCAGACTCAATCTGCTCTCATCCGAGAAGAGCACGCGACCCAACTCTTCATAGGTCACTATGCTCTGGTGTCAACGGAACAGAACATACTGGTCGTCGGGCAAAGAAATCAGCCCTTTCAGTCGCCGTGTACTGTGGAACAGAAGACTGCGTGTCTTGCAGTCCGGCTAAATGTCGTTGAATTTGCAGCCGCTGTCTGCGTGGGTCCTTTCTTGCCTGTTGCACAACATAGCGGTCATCTCCTGCCGTAATCGACCAAGGTCGATCACTTCCTCTCCTTCGGGCAGCAGTGTCTGTCGTTCGGAGCGCTCCGCATGCAGGTGAAACAATGCTGTGAGCACTACCAAACTCCTGAGCTATAATCGTCACACTTCCTCATCCTTCCATTTTCCCGATGATTCTCCCTGTGTGAAGCCATCCAAATATTGCCTCCGGGCCACCTTGTAATAAAGAAGAGTACCACAGAGCACTGCAACTGCTCGCTGATTCACATACACTGATTTTTCCCTTTGGTTCCGTTGCATCGTGTTGCGGAGCTAGCCCCATTCTACTCTGCTCTACAAGTGGGTCGTTGAATTTAACGTCTCCATCCGGTGGAAGCACCACCACAAATTGGATGACATTCCTTTGTTTCGTAAGACTCAGTGGCGTTGTTCTCAATTTATCAACGACACAACCGTGGTCTGACAGTATACGACACAAACCCCTTTCTCCACTACAACCCAAAATTTGGGATGAACATTTTTTTCTACTATCAGGCTTCGAACTGTGAGTCTGATGGGGGAACAGCACGGCTTCACTGTGTGCTAGGGATATTCACATCTACAATAATTCTTCGCAACGCACATTATGATGTGTAGCGGAGGGTACTTTGCGTATTGCCACTATAATTTTACCCCTTTCTTTTCCACTGGAGAATGTTGCGTGGAAAGATGGACTACTTTTACACTTCCTTATTACCTCTGAATACTGTTTATATAGTCCACCCCCTTAGCTGATTGGTGTGGCCGAGCGGTTCTAGGCGCTTCAGTCTGGAACCGCGCGACCGCTACGGTCGCAGGTTCGAATCCTGCCTCGGGCATGGATGTGTGTGATGTTCTTAGGTTAGTTAGGTTTAAGTAGTTCTAAGTTCTAGCGGACTGATGACCTCAGATGTTAAGTCTATAGTGCTCAGAACCATTTGAAACTTAGCTGATTGGTTAGGACGTCAGACCGCCATGCAGCGGGTCTGGGTTCGATTCACGGCCAGCTCGGAGATTTCCTCCATTCCAAGACTGGGTGATGAATTGCCTTGCTCATCATTTCATCGTCATCGACACGTGATTCGCCCACTAAGGCGTCAACTAAAAAATATGGTTCAAATGGCTCTGAGCACTATGGGACTCAACTGCTGTGGTCATCAGTCCCCTAGAACTTAGAACTACTTAAACCTAACTAACCTAAGGACATCACACACATCCATGCCCGAGGCAGGATTCGAACGTGCGACCGTAGCGTCAACTAAAAGTATTTGCAACTAGGCGGCCGAACTTCAACATGTGGTGTCTCAGAGCCATCAACGCCATACGATCATTTCATCTCATTCTATTTAATTGCATGGTCGTTCCGCGAGTTGTGAGAAGTGAGAACTTGGAATTTCGAATCTCTGAGATGCAAACACTTGAAATTTAGCATCTCTGACATGCAGACAGTGCCAGTTTTGTAGTGCCCACCACTATAGTTTTATGAATAACTCTACAACGCTCTGGGAATACTCAATGTGCCGAAGCACCGCTTTTGTAAATTATACACTTGTTAAATTCGGATTGGCCCATCTTCTTCCCTTCTCTACACGTTTTATGCGTTTGTACCACATTGGACGGTCAGGACGCGCGTTTATAGATATTTTATGGTTGTTAATATTTCCGGCAATTCATAAAGCGTGTATTTGGCTGAGAATAGGCTTTCCGCAGGATTACGCGAAATACGTTACCGTTACTTGCGTCAAGGATCAACTGCCAATTTTTGCACCAAGTTGTGACCCACTGTAGGTCTTCTTGCAATTCTGTACAGTCTTCTGGTGTTGCAACTTTACCACCTACAACAGCATCATCCACGAACAGCGTACTGGGGCTTTAGACTTTATCCACCGGATCATTTGCACAGAGTGGTCATAATCAGTCTGAAAAGCTTAAACGGTGTTGCAAGTTAGGTTGTGCTAGCCCTCCCGGTTGGCCGTCCGGTCTAACGCACGGCTTTCCGGGCGGGAAGGAGCGCCGGTCCGCAGCATGAATCCGCCCAGCGGATTTGCGTCGAGGTCCGGTGAGCCGGCCAGTCTGTGGATGGTTTTTAGGCGGTTTTCCATCTGCCTCGGCATATGCGTGTTGGTTCCCCTTATTCCGCCTCAGCTACACTATGTCGGCGATTGCTGCGCAAACAACGTACGCGTAAACCACCATTACTGTACCACGCAAACATAGGGGCTACACTCGTCTGGTGTGGGACGTTCCCTGGGTGGTCCACCGGGAGCCGAACCACACAATACCCGTGGGTTCGGAGGGTTGAAGTGGACTGCGGTAGTCGTCGTGGGGTTGCGGACTACTGCGGCTGCGGCGGGGACGGAACCTCTCCTTCGTTTCTAGATCCCCGGTTAACATAACATAACATAACATAGGTTGTGCTGGGAAAAAATTGTTAAGAAAAAATTCGGCGTTTTGCGCCGTTTCCGAGTAAGGTACCACTGAAGTTAGCCAATCAGGCCGTTGCGCGCACACATTCAGGATGTCCGCCAGAGACGGTATCTCCAAACGTGTTTTTCGTTTCGTTCCCTAAATCCGAAGAAGTGAGCGATAAAGAAATAGGATCTGGGACGGTAGTACGTATCAGACGCGATCCAAAGTCTCAGCAGCTTCGTTTTCTGTCATCTACAGTGAGAGAGCAATACACATGAACTATATCTGGCGGGGAGCTTGAATTTGCGCGCGCAATGTCACGATTGGCTACCTTCTACGCTCTTTACTCGGAAACTGTATCGAATTTATTTCTTAACAATTACTTCTCAGCACAACCCACCCTGCAACACCTTCATAAGCTTTTTAGACTGTTTCTGACCATACTGTATATGAACCGTAAAGGCGCACGATTCCCCCTCAGGGTACGCTCCCGAAGTTACTTTCACTTCTGACGATGTCGGCCCGTTAAGAACAACGTGTGAGCTCAGCCGAGGCTGTTATCTCGAGCACACACAGAGCGGTGGAAATGGAAGAGGGAGTGAGTCGGGCAGACGTCGCAGGGCACTTGAGGCCGGTCCCTCAGGACTAAACACACCGAGCGTCCATCCGCCCCCTCACATGAAACCGCTGTATCACCCCAGAGCAATCAAGTGGGACTATTTCTCTCAACGCACTTCTGCTTGGACGAAGAACCTGTTCGGTTACTTTGATCCGTGAAATCCCTTGTCTCTGGTAAACACTTGCTAGAAACAAGAGTTTTTATTTACTCTGTAATCTTTCACTACCTTTGTTTCTTGCCATTCAACACAGTGAGGTCTATATTTCACGTCTCAGTTGTCTTTAACACACAGGATGAAGCAGCTAAGAAAATCCACCCAAAATTTATACAAAACGAGTTAACATATCTACATCTACATCTACATTTATACTCCGCAAGCCACCCAACGGTGTGTGGTGGAGTGCACTTTACGTTCCACTGTCATTACCTCTCTTTCCTGTTCCAGCCGCGTATGGTTCGCGGGAAGAACGACTGTCTGAAAGCCTCCGTGAGCGCTCTAATCTCTCTAATTTTACATTCGTGATCTCCTCGGGAGGTATAAGTAGGGGGAAGCAATATATTCGATACCTCATCCAGAAACGCACCCTCTCGAAACCTGGCGAGCAAGCTACACCGCGATGCAGAGCGCCTCTCTTGCAGAGTCTGCCACTTGAGTTTATTAAACATCTCCGTAACGCTATCACGGTTACCAAATAACCCTGTAACGAAACGCGCCGCTCTTCTTTGGATCTTCTCTATCTCCTCCGTCAACCCGATCTGGTACGGATCCCACACTGATGAGCAATACTCAAGTATAGGTCGAACGAGTGTTTTGTAAGCCACCTCCTTTGTTGATGGACTACATTTTCTAAGCACTTTTCCAATGAATCTCAACCTGGTACCCGCCTTACCAACAATTAATTGTATATGATCATTCCACTTCAAATCGACCCGCACGCATACTCCCAGATATTTTACAGAAGTAACTGCTACCAGTGTTTGTTCCGCTATCATATAATCATACAATAAAGGATCATTCTTTCTATGTATTCGCAATACATTACATTTGTCTATGTTAAGGGACAGTTGCCACTCCCTGCACCAAGTGCCTATCCGCTGCAGATCTTCCTGCATTTCGCTACAATTTTCTAATGCTGCAACTTCTCTGTATACTACAGCATCATCGCTGTATACTACAGCATCATCGCTTCGTGGTTTTCGATGAATTTATAACGGACTGTGAAACAACTTTTGTGACATATGTAAGTAATTTTTAACGTTTATAGCTGTCGAATTAAGACACCGACTTTGTTTGTACTAAAGAGGTTCCGGCGCTTTCTGTTACGTCATTTATATATAATAACTTATGATGGTCGAAGAAGGGGGGATATGAAATGTAGGCTGTCAATGGCAAGTAAAGCTTTTCTGCACAAGAGAAATTTGTTAACATCGAGTATAGATTTAAGTGTCAGGAAGTCCTTCCTCAATGTATTAGCATGGAGTATAGACATGGATGGATGTAAAACATGGACGATAAACAGTTCAGACAAGAAGAGAATAAAAGCTTTTGAACTGTGGTGCTTCAGAAGAATGCTGAAGATTAGAAGGGTGGAGGTACTGAATAGAATTATCGAGAAGAGAAATTTGTAGTATAACCTGACTAAAAGAAGGGATCGATTGGTAGGACACATTCTGAGGTATCAAGGGATCACCAATTTAGAACCGGAGGGAAGCGTGAGGGTAAAAATTATAGAGGAAGACCAAGAGATAAGTACAATAAGCAGATTCAGGTTGCAGCAGGTACTCTGAGATGAACAGGCTTGCAAAGGATAGAGCGGCATCGAGAGCTGCATCAAACCAGTCTTTGAAATGAAGACCACAACAACAACAACATTTATCTACATTGTAAACAATAACGGTCGTATCACACTTTCTTGGAGTATTCCGGAAATTACCTTTACGTTTGTCGATCTTGTTCCATTGAAATCGACGTGCTGAGTTCAGACAGCAAGGAAGACTTGAATGTCCGCAGCTCGTGGTCGTGCGGTAGCGTTCTAGCTTCCCACGCCCGGGTTCCCGGGTTCGATTCCCGGCGGGGTCAGGGATTTTCTCTGCCTCGTGATGACTGGGTGTTGTGTGCTGTCCTTAGGTTAGTTAGGTTTAAGTAGTTCTAAGTTCTAGGGGACTGATGACCATAGATGTTAAGTCCCATAGTGCTCAGAGCCATTTGAAACATTTTGAAGACTTGAATCCAGTGGAAAAACCGGTCCGGTACTCGATTAGCTTTTACTTTATTCACTAAACGGTAGTGGGGGATGGTATTAAATGACTTCCTGAAGTCAAGGAACATGGCATCAACCAAAGCACCGTTAGCTACAGCGCTATGAACCTCATGGAGGAACAGGGCGAGCTGAGTTTCCCAAGATCTGTTTGCGGAATGTATGTTGATTTTTTTTTTGGAAAGGTGTTCGTTCCTCAGAAACGTCATAGGTGTTGAGCATGAAACGTGTTCAATAACTCTACAACAGATTGATGCCAACGATATAAATTTATAATTATGTGCATCCGTCCAACGACCCTTCTTAAAAACGGTATGACCTGCACTTTTTTCCAGTCGCTAAGTTCCCATCTATTCCGCGATTGGGTATCTCAACATTTGCCATTTCGACGTTCGTACGATGACTGAAAGGAGGGACCGCATTACAATCGTTCGCAGTGAAACAATTTCAGAAGGCTGGATTCTGTATTTCGGCTTCTCTGTGTTATCTTCCACTTTGGTGCCTGTATGGTGACTGGGTGAATGAATAGATGAATTCAAACCGCTTATCGGTTTTAGTTAAGACCGATACCTCGTTGGATTTGTTGTGAGATCGGTTAGCAAAATTTTACTTGCAAGGTCATTGAGCACTTCACTCATTGCTCTCCTTACGCTCATTTTCTCTTCGGTCAGCTTTAGATTCCGACTTGTATTGAATCTGTGATGAAGCTCCATTTGTTTACGGATCAGTTTTCTAACACGGCTACTAAGCGACAGTAGGACTTTCCCATCTCTTAAGACCTTGCTCGGAACATTCTTGCCTAAAACATATTGACTGATGCTTTTGAAATTTTTCTTTTGTGCCCCATATCTTCGTCCTCAGCATTGAATATTTGATGTTGACTAATCAGATACTCTGCAATTTGTATCCTGTCACTTGTTCTAAGCAAAAATATTTTTCTGCCTTTCTTAACCTCAATCATAGTTGTTATAACATCTTTATGATTACTGATACTTTCCCCTACGTTAACCGATTCCATAACTTTAGGTCTGTTTGTCGCTACGAGGTCTACGACTTTACCTTTAAAAAAGTGGCTCTGAGCACTATGGGACTTAACAGTTATGGTCATCAGTCACCTAGAACTTAGAACTACTTAAACCTAACTAACCTAAGGACATCAAACAACACCCAGTCTTTACCAGGCAGAGAAAATCCCTGACCCCGCCGGGAAGCGAACCCGGGAACCCTGGCGCGGGAAGCGCTATCGCACGACCACGAGCTGCGGACTACTTTACCTTCTCGAGTTGGTTCTCTAATTATCTGCTCGAAATAATTTTCAGACAAGACATTCAGAACAATGTCACACGGTTCCCTGTTTCTGCCACCAGTTTTCATCACATAACGCTCCCAATCTATGCATGGCAAGTTGAAGTCTCACCCTCTACTACAACGGCGTGGTCAGGAAAGTTAGTAACGATATTCTGACAGTTCTCTCTGAAGCGCTCTACCATTAGAGCTCCTGACCCAGGTGATGTATAAAAGAATCAGATTATCATTTCTGACCGACCTTTGATGCTTAAATTCACCCAGATTAATTTGCATTCGGAATCTGTGATAATCTGTGGATATTATCGAATTAGTTACTAAAGTAAATACTTCGTCACATTGCTACGATCACAAGAAATATGCTTCTACAAAGACGTGTGTGACAAAGTTGCATTTTATTGCGGTATACCTTAATGGATCTTTGAAATCCGCGAAAAGATAATGAGTCGTGGCGGCACTTAGGGAACTACACTTTGTCGATACAACACAGAAACACATGGCAAACCAGACGGTTTAGTGCGCCCGTATGTCATGAGAGATTTAACGCAGATTATATCTAACTTTATTTTCTCATAACCAAAGGGAACAAATTATACTTACTACTGTGTCTTGTGTAATATCATTGTCAAGCAAAAGGATGAGATTTTAATATACCTGTAATCACCACTTGGTGTCTGAATGAACATTATGTGAACACCATACATCAGTAGAAACGACAGCCAACTTAATTTTCATCATGTATACAGCACAAATAACGTAGAAAAGTTGACACTTCGATATCGAAACTATCCTTGGATAGTAATAGGTTCAGCATCATGCTATTCTATATTATGTACACATATGTAGCCTAAACCACATTCAACTGGTTTTAACAATGTAACAGTCTTAAAATAAATTATCTACTAGATTTCACATAGACATCGGGTGATGAGTCTGACGTAACTGAACATTACATTACTTTCATAATGACATAAATGTAGCATATAGATGTTGATTGTGGTCTCAACCATAGATCATGAATTTAATGTGTGAATGTGATGGAAATTAAGATGGTTGTCGTTTCTAAACGATGTATGATTTGTACTTAAAATCACTTAGATATTAGGAGTCACGTTGTAATAAAAATTTGTCAAAACATCATTCTTTTACGATAATAAAATTACACTTAACACTACAATAAGTGTAAACTTCCTCGATTTGTTGTGAGAAAATAAATTAGAGGTAATCTGTGTTAATTTTAATCATGTCATATTTAATTGTACTACTAAATGTCGATGTAGTCTTGAGTATAATAAAGTTTTAGCTTAAATCCTCTTACTATTAGATATACATAGAGAACCTAAATCGAATGTCTTCTAGTTTTCGACAGTATCATTTTTTAAATTATAAAAAATGTATTTTTTTAAAAAATGTTATTTCATAAAAATGTCTCTAAAGATAATCTCAAAATTATTATGCTTCCGGACTTGGCTTATTTAAGTTGTAAATTGCAAATGGACTTTTTTTAACGTAAAATAATTGTATGTAATAATATAGCCATGCTTCCATCAGGTCACATAACCACAGTGTCACCTGGTGAGCTTATATGACAGAATGTTTACGCTGATGCTCAGTCAGCTGTGTTGTTGTTCCAAATATTGTGGTAAACGAAAATATTTGTGGACAGTGTTATATCATGCTACTTAGTTGTTTATCCTGTCAATTTCGGTTCTGTCCTATTACAGATCCGAGGATGCTAACATAGTCTTTCCGAATCCAGTTATCCAAATTTAATAAATGATTGACTTACGATTTCGGTGTTTGAAAGATTCTTCAGAGTCCACACTATTGAAGATCGTCCCAACACTGATAGAATTTCAATGTCTGTACTTTATGAAACAGGAAAAAAAATTGTTGAGAAGTACTTACCTGTCACAGGGATGAATGTACTTCATTTTCTGCACGTTTCGAAGCTAATCCGTGTCCTTAACGTCGATGTTTATATGTCAGCTTTCAGCTTTGACTGACAAGTGACACGCGACGCTCAACATGATTAACTTCCAAACTCATTGTCAGAGAAAATTAAATTCCTCTGCCAGACAGTTGACGACATGTGTGTGATGTAATTATCGACATTTGACGCAATTCGTTCACAGAGCTGTAGTTCCACAGGTTTTTTTTCACATTTCCTTCAAACGTAGGTATCGATCTAAAGTAATGTGTGATAAAAATACAATATAATGATTCTTTCATTTTTAAATTTTCTTGTTAGCATTAATAAGCTGGTACTAGCTATATAGTTATATTAGTTATTTACTAATACGAGAGCTTGCACATTGATAAGAGCTTATAAATTTTGTTGTTTACGTAAACTTATTTCCTGAAATATCCCGTGCTTTGGCTTAATTTGAGGTTATTTCTACAACTAAAAACACACTGTTCCTCGACATATGTAAGGCTTTGTACCAACCACTAAACGTTGCCGGTAATGAATGCCGATATGTAGACAGTTATGAAGTCTCTGAAAGCAGATCCTATCGTCGTGCACACTGCGTTGGATAAGTATTCCCTGTAAGTACAACAGGGGACAGAAAATAAGAATTTGGAATGTCTTCTGCGATTAGAGATCAATAATTCAAATGTGGTATACAATTTTCTGTATTTTATTTACTTATTCAACTTGATCTGATTAGAGCCATGAAGCCCTTTCTTATTACGGACCGGGGTTTCACACATTTTAACATGCCAAGTAGTACTAAAATGATTTGAGTATCTATAGTAGCAGTGTGAATGAGTAATACTGACTATGAACGAACAGTAATAATACAGGTAATAGTTGTACTACTGCTGCTACTGCCACTAATAGTGATGATAGTAGTAATGGTAATAAAAATAATGATGACAATAATACCAATAATGGCAGTGTCAAATATAAAATAAATTTACAGGTGTAGAAAATAGATGTTCTATTCTATATCAAGTTGTGGGGAAATGAAATTTAAGGAGACTGCACCAGTTAAGATTACTTAAAAATGAGGAACATCTGGCTGGAAAGAAGGATTTACACGGGTAACAAGTGCGAGCAGGTACAATGGTAACCATCATTGTTGCTATAGTTGGTATGCCATTAACTGTCTTCTGAAGCTGGAGATGTTATTCATTTCTCTAGTATACTGCGGAAGGTTATTACACAGTCCGGTTCCTGCTGCTAAGACGGACTTCGAGAAAGTGGCTGAACGACAGAGTAGGACAGAAAAGGTTCTACTGCGACGGGAACGGGTGTTTCTAGCACGTTCTTCAGACAAAAGCGTTAAAGGGAGATATGGGGGAACAGTGTACGTTATACAACGAAGCGCAAATGAAACCGGTATGGGTACGCGTACTCTAATACAGAGATATGTAAACAGCAGAAGACGGAGAGGTCGGCAACGCCCATATAAGACAACAAGGGTCTGGCGCAGTTGTTAGATCGCTTACTGCTACTACAGTGGCAGGTCATCAGGATTTAAGTGAGTTTGAAAGTGGTGTTATAGTCGGCGCACGAGCGATGGGACAGAGCCTTTACGAGGTAGCAATGAAGTGGGGATGTTCCCGTACGATCATTTCACGAGTGTACCATGAATATCTCGAATCCGGTAAAACATCAAATCCCCGATATAGCTGCGGCCGGAAAAAGATCCTGCAAAAACGGGACCAACGACAACTGAAGAGAATCGTTCAACGTGACAGAAGTGCAACCCTTCTGCAAATCGCTGCAGATTTCAATGCTGGGCCATCAACAAGTGTCAGAGTGTTTACCATTCAACGAAACATCATAGATATGGGCCTTCGGAGCCGAAATCCCGCTCGTGTACTCTTGATGACTGCACGACATAATGATTTATGACTCGCCTGTGCCCGTCAACACCGATACTGGACTGTTGATGAGTGCAAACATGTTGCCTGGTCGGACGACTCTCGTTTCAAATTGTATCGAGCGGATGGGCGTGGACGGTTATGGAGACAACCTCATGAATCAATGGACGCTGCATGTCAGCAGAGGAATGTTCAAGCTGTTGGAGGCTCTGTGATGGTGTTGAGCGTGTGCAGTTGGAGTGATATGGGACCCCTGATACGTCTAGATACGATTCTTTCAGGTGACACGTACGAAAGCATTCTGTCTGATCACCAACATCCATTCATGTATATTGTGCATTCCGACGAACTTGGGAAATTCCAGCAGTACAATGTGACAACCTGCACGTCCAGAATTGCTACTGAATGTCTCCAGGAACACTCTTCTGAGTTTAAACACTTCCGCTGGCCACCAAACTCAACAGACATGAACATAATTGAGCATATCTTGGATGCCTTGCAAAGTGCAGTTCAGAAGAGATCTACACCCACTCTTACGGATTTATGGACAACCCTGCAGAATTCATGGTGTCAGTTCCCTCCAGTATTACTTCAGACATTAGTCGAGTCCATGCCACGTCGTGTTGCGGCACTTCTGCGTGCTCGGGGGCTCTACACGTTATCAAGCAGATGTACCAGTTTCTTTGGCTCTTCAGTGTAAGACAGTAGAGAAGACATATGGTATGGAAGTGTATGCGCTTGTCTGCACGTAGCCAGGATAGTAGTTGCCTAGTGCAGCTATTCTAATTGATTGTTATGCTATGTTAACCGATATAAAGAGATATCATGTAAGTAATTTTCACTAATAGGTGCTTCGTAGATTACTTATTTTTCTAACAGCGTTGACTCATTGCTACATATTATTTCCAAGAGGCTGAAGTTATATCTTAGCGGAAAATTATTTAGTATGGTTCCGTATACGTTCATGAAGTTGCTAAACTGTGGCAGCGAGGTGTAAATGGAGTTGGACGCAGACAGTTCACAGCCATTGATGTGCGTGATGTTTCGTCAGCTTTTCGCGTTGCCGGAACATCGCAAAACCTGGACGACGCTAAACAGAATAATACTCCAGAGCTGTTCATAATCATCATACGTCAATGAAATCTAAAATATGAGTTCACGAAAGAAGGGATCAAGATTAGGGTTTAACGTACCGTCGACGAATCGTTCTTAAGAGATGGAGCACAGACTGGATGAACAGGGTAAGAAAATTCTGCGCCTTTTTTCAAGAGGAACAAATCCATCATTTTTCTTAATCTACGTAAGAAAGTTGTTGAAAACATAAACTTAGATGGTCTAATGGAGACCTGAAGCCCGCTCTTACCGAATGAGAATCCAGTGCGTTATACATCGAGCCACTTCACCAGATTAAAATTTTGTTGCTGAAGCTAAAGTCCTTGACATTAACTTCGCCGGAAAGACAATGATATTTATCAGTTTGACGTTTCTGATAACTGGCCTTTGTGCCAGCGTTCTGGCGTGAATTCCAAGCCTCTTCGCAACGTCTGATGGTATGAGGGCACACGAAAGTAGTCGTGTTGGGCACCTAGGGTGGCATCGTTTAATTTCGGGTGGCAGCGTTCTGGTGTGAATTCCAGCTCTCTTCGCAACGAGGGCACACGAAGGTGTGTTGTAGGCATGAAAGTGTGTTGGGCACCTATGATGACATCGTTTAATTCCTGGTTGGTATTGCAACTTCTTCACCTATCTTGGAATTTTCGCATCGATTTCAACAGGTTAGGTGAAAAGTGCTACACATACACAACGTCTCGACGTAAAAGAACTGTATACAGTGGTTGCTGCCTAAACTGCAGCCGCGCACACTCACGCTCTGAAGAGAACCCACTTGCATGATTCGGTGAGTCGGCACGTTCTGCGACGCTGATATCTGGAAAACTCACCTGCCTCACCTTGACTGCTCATGTTCTACTTTGCGCTCTCATTGGTGCACGTGTTTACACTTTGAAAGAAATGATCTGCCTAGGAAGAGATTGGTTGGTCAGTAAAGACTATGTTGTTGAGGCCGTGTGTTCTCCAGTTAAGTGGACATAGCTGTCATGTCCCAGATAAAACAGATACGTGCTTCACACACGAATTCAAGGAGCCTTCACGGGAGTCACTAATACCGAGTAAGCGTATTCCCACTATACTTGGTTCAAATGGCTCTGAGCACTATGGGACTCAACTGCTGTGGTCATCAGTCCCCTAGAACTTAGAACTACTTAAACCTAACTAACCTAAGGACATCACACACATCCATGCCCGAGGCAGGATTCGAACCTGCGACCGTAGCAGTCGCACGGCCCACTATACTCCCTACGAAGTAGCGTCATCAGTGAAATATATAGTAAAAGGTGCACAGTATACCCACCCATTCGAAC
This sequence comes from Schistocerca nitens, assembly GCF_023898315.1. Classification (NCBI taxonomy): domain Eukaryota; kingdom Metazoa; phylum Arthropoda; class Insecta; order Orthoptera; family Acrididae; genus Schistocerca; species Schistocerca nitens. The sequence continues at coordinate 810,161,764 of NC_064616.1, forward strand.
AACACGTTTACCAAATATTCTGCCATGTGAGACTTTACACCAAACGTCAGGATACTGAAATACTGCTCTGAATCATTCAGGACAGATTCTCCTCTACAATTACTCTGGTGTCCAAAAATAAAGCAACGAACCTCTGTTCAGACGTCCTGTGTCTCATTCACGATATAATCATATAAACTGTCAACAGATGCCCGTATGAACGAGTACTGCACGGAAGATGGCATTCTGATCAACGGACAGCCACGCCAGCGATGACGTCAGGGTACCTATCAAACGAGATAGTGTTTGTTGGGTAGTCCCATACCCATAATCGCTGTGTACACAGCCACAGACGGTGCCTTATGTCACACAGAAGACGGCTACCAGTTTCACTGTGGTGGAGGACCATAGGAGAAATGGAAGCAGGACCGCCACAAATTGATGTGTCCCAATTGCTTAATGTGAATCGTTCTGTTGTTTCTCGGATGTGGTGACAGTTTATAGAGGCCGAAACTGTATCCCAAAGACCAGGTCAGAGCCGACCACGTGTGAAATCAGAAAGATAGGTAGGGCCTTTATTTGGCTGTAAGAGCATGACGGCACCGCCTTAGTACTACACGATAACTGCCATCTGACCTCGCAGCATCCACGTCTTGTATCGAAGCAAACGGTGTGCAGCCGGCTTCGGCAGAGTGGTCTTTATTATCAGAGACCTGCTGTATGTGTACCTTTGCCGTGTCTTCACAAAAGGGAACGTTTAGAGTGGAGTCGTCAACATGTCAACAAGATAGGAGAAAAGTGGGCCAATACTCTTTCCAAAGATGAGTCCCGATTGGGTCCGGAGAGGAATTCTCGACGGATTCGGATGTGGAGAGAACGGGGAACACGATTTCGGGACCCAAACATTGTGGAAAGAGACCGATATTGGGGTGGATCCCAATGTTGGGGGCAGGGATAATATTCACCACTGAACATCTCTTTATGGAGATGTAATCGTGAATCGGCAAGGTTTGACTGCTGTCTCATATTGTGACGAGATCTCGGGACCTCGTGCTATTGGTGCGTGGTGTTGTGGGCCCAGTATTCGTATTTATGGATGATAATTCTCGACCTCGGAGAACACAGGTGGTTGATGTTTCCTTTGAAACGGAAGATACCGCACGCATGGCGTAGCCTACTCTCTCACCCGATTTGAATTCATAGAACACGTCTTATATGCACTAGGGAGACGGGTGCATCACGTCAGCATCCACCAACCACTCTCCAAAACATGTGAGCAGCTCTGTACAAGAAGTGGGCGTTATTGCCTCAACGTGAGACTGATGATATAATTCACAACACACCCCGCAGTCGTCACACCTGTATTGCTGCCAGAGATTGTCTCACTCCATACTGAGCACTTCAGCCAGTTGTCGGAATGTGTGTGCAAATCAGTTAAGTTGGAAGAAACGTATAAAATTTTTGTCTACCGTTGTGTTGCAGTTGTTTACGTTCTGTATTCTTTACATAGTTTCTACTTTACTATCACCTGTTTATATTGTTTGGCTGCAAAATAAACGCAACCTTGCAAAATTTCCGTTTGTTGCTTTAATTTTGACACCAGTGTATGCTTACTCACTCGATCGTGAATACACATACCCGCATATGCAGCAATATCGTGAACATCGCCCTACTTAGCAGTGTATTGTAGAGTCGTGATACAGTGGAACAGCATACGCTTTGCTCATCTGAGCTCACCACTGCCAAATCTATACTTTCTGCCTTCGTTCAAAATAACAATTTTATGACTAAGTGAGCGTCACTTTCCATGTAACTGTACATGTTCTTTTTTTTTTCATTGTCACATCAGATAAAGTACAAATTCAACTTATTGCACCACTGAAGTTTTCCTGCCTCTAGCAACATGATCTGCTCCCAGCTATCCACCACCAGCATTGGCCCCCTATTTGTACACTCTTCTCGCCTCTGACGTCAGATAAGTAACTTTTCATCACATCTCCAATAAAAATGCTTTGGTTGCATCTAATAGTGATGACGGTTATACTCACTCGCAGAAAAATTGCGAGAGTTTTTAGATGAGTATTTCTCAGCCAAACCGCATTTTTACTCAAGGACTATTGGGTGTCCCCCACTGCAGGGATAGGGAAAGTCTCTCCCCTGAAACTGCACCTTGTCTTTTGCTTTCATTGCACGTATGCCTACACCAGTCTTCTAGAACATTATGTCCCTCTGTATGCTATGGCTTCCACCTAAAAGCGGTTGTGCCTCGTTACCTTGCATAAAAATGGCCGAACATGGCTTCCGTGTTCCTCTCTGAATTCTGCCTTTTCCGCTCGACTGAAAGTTTCGTATCATCCAAACCAAAAGCCAGATTTAGATGGGGAGTGTATTAACAAATTTCAGATTTCGTACCACAATTTTACAACCTATTAAACAATAATTTACTTTTTCTCTCAACTTACGTGTTACGTACGATTATGGTGGGACATGAGCGTGGACATTGAATGCTGCTGCCAAGTCTCACTGTATAGATGAAGTTCCGTGTCGATTATCGTCTTCCTCTCTTCCTTTCTTTTTATTCCAATACGTATTACACAAACCGCACGTTACATCGCAGAAGAAACCACCACAGATACTCACATGACGGGAAGACACACTCCCTAAGTTCTGAAAAGTCTTTGATGGAAATTAAAAGTCACGTGCTCTTTTTCTTTATGGAGGACGATAATGTCAGACACCCTGTGTTATCCCCAATGCAAAGAGGATGACACGTGACTCATATTCCTGTAATTCTCACTGTCGTGAATTATTGTTATTATTATTATTATTGTTATTATAATTAATAATTATAATTATAATAATAATTACTATTGTTGTTTTTGTTTTTGTTGTTGTCGTTATGTACATGGTGTATATTTTTTCGAGAATATTATAGAATTTTAAACCTATACTAAATTAAACCACATTTGCTTTATCAGAAGCTGATTCGATAAAAATATCTCAAATGTAATAACAGATATCAAGGGACACTATTTTTCCATTTGTTGAGGAATGTAGTACTTCGGCACTAAAACACTAATTTATTCATGCATTATGCTCGGCGTGATGCAATTAAGCTTTGTAGTCGTCAAATATTGTTAAAATTTTTCTAGTACAAAGTGTGTGTGTGTGTGTGTGTGTGTGTGTGTGTGTGTGTGTGTATCAAGGCTCAGACATCTGGCATAGGAAACTTTAGTTCACAGTGGTTACATCCCAGAACCATTATGATGGTCTGTTCTCGTGTAATAAACACTGTAGACGAGTGGTGAAGCTATGTGTAAGTGAAAAAGAGCAATTTGAAGACATGGGACATCGTTGATTAAAAAGTTATTCATTGGCTTGTAAAGCTCAATTAGAGCGGCTAAATTAGTTTTCAAATTGAAAATTCTATCAGAAGTTCACAAGTTTCAAATCAACCAAGTGAAAATATTCAAAGCGCTCAGGAAAAACTGTGATAAAGGTAATGAGAAGCGTTCTAGTAGAGAAAACATTGTGCTCGAAAAAAAAAAACAAAAAAGAACCTGCGTTACTCTCCACTAAAGAAAGAGCAAGCCGAAGTTCTTCCGTTATATATCAGTCGTGGGCGATATTGTTGTTCCGCGTCTTGATTATCGGGGCTGTATCTGTCAGAGATGAAGACAACAACGGCGAATTTTGAACGATGGGTCCTCTGCATCTGCATGCTGAGCCGTACGTCTAGGATGCGACAGCTAGCCCAACTGCAGCATATCTGCGGCCTGCAGGAACTCGTACAAGGTTCGGCGTAGCGCTCTGTGGCGTTCAGGTTGTTCAGTAACTTGCCTGTTGCGTTACGAGATTAGTTCTCAGTCGTGGTTCAAGGAAAAGTGTAGTAACATTTCTTGGTCCTTTCCCTAGTTACTGAACTCACCTGGTAGTCATACTTCTGTGGTTGGTAACTGATTGCCGGGGAAAGTGTTATACTGTATCCCGATACGAGAAAGATGACTAGGACAAGTACGAGTGAAGAGTAAACTGTGACGTGTAACGTGCTCAATAAGCATTGTGTTTCTTTCTAAGGTAAATCATGGGTAAACTTCGAGACCGATTCGGCAGATTTTAATGGAAAAGCTTACGTTTCTAACATATTTGTACCGTCTAGGAAAATATTTCATATTGACTCCAGTGGTTGTTCGTAATCAAACATATTCATTTATTACGCAATAGGCTCGTTTGTGAACCCGTACTGGAACATTCTTCTTCTGAATATATAGAATTAAAGTCCTTCGCCGTCGTTTCTGTCTGTACGGCAGGGCGAATCGCAGGAACTACTGTAGGGATTTTGATACAGTTTTCACTTATAGATAGAGTAATTCAGGAGTATGGTTTGTGTATATAATTTACTACCGCTACGCTAGAGAAATCGTCGAGCTCTAGATACATATTACTACGTGTTCCAAGCTGGGCAAGTTGCTAGTTATCGGATAATTTCACCTACATCAGTTTTCGCTGCTAGTTACGATACACACTGTATCTACATCTACATCTACGTGATTACTCTGTTATTCGCAATAAAGTGTCTGGCAGAGGGTGCAATGAATCACCTTCAAGCTGTCTCTCTACCGTTCCATTCTCGAACGGCACGCGGGCAAAACGAGCACTAAAATTTTTCTGTGCAAGCCCTGATTTCTCTTATTTTATCGTGATGATCATTTCTCCCTGTGTAGGTGGGTGCCAACAGAATGTTTTCGCAATCGGAGGAGAAAACTGGTGATTGAAATTTCATGAGAAGACCCCGTCGCAAAGAAAAACGCATTTGTTTTAATGATTGCCACTCCAATGCACGTATCATGTCTGTGACACAATCTCCCCAACATCGCGATAATACAAAACGAGCTGCCCTTCTTTGTACTTTTTCGATGACATCCGCCAGTACCACCTGATGCGGATCCCACACCGCACAGCAACACTCCAGAATAGGGCGGAAAAGCGTGGTGTAAGCAGTCTCTTTAGTAGACCTGTTGCACCTTCTAAGTGTTCTGCCAATGAATCGCAGTCTTTGGTTTGCTCTACCCACAATATTATCTTTGTGATCGTTCTAGTTTAGGTTATTTGTAATTTTAATCCCTAAGTATTTAGCTGAATTTACAGTCTTCAGATTTGTGTGAATTATTGCGTAATCGAAATTTAGCTGATTTCGTTTAGTACTCATGTGAATAATTTCACACTTTTCTTTATTCAGGGTCAATTGCCACTTTTCGCACAATACAGATGTCTTATCTAAATCATGTTGCAAGTCGTTTTGATCATCAGATGAGTTGAGAAGACGGTAAATGACAGCATCATCTGCAAACAATCTAAGACGGCTACTCAGATTGTCTCAAAAATGGTTCAAATGGCTCTGAGCACTATGGGACTCAACTGCTGTGGTCATTAGACCCCTAGAACTTGAAACGCGTATGTATTCTGTACCAGCGATGGCGAGGCATGATAGAATCTCTGACCAGAGAGTTATTTATCGTTGCTAGTCTGCGCTTGACTGCGCGAGAGTTCAGTTCCGAGTAGGGAGTCGCGAGGAACAGTTGCGAGTTGGACTCAGTCGGAAGTTGTGTGTGAGGAGTCGGCGGGCGTCGACATGGGTCTCTGGTCAAGGTTCGGGACGAGGTATATTGTTAAATAAGGTAATGAAGCAGCATTGCGCACATCTGATAATGTAATGTATGTTAATTGTAATTAATTTGTTCAAGAAATGCCCTAATAATAATTTTGTTTTCAAAGCAATCGTTTTAAGAAAAGAATCATTCGAATTGAAACAATATTTCCTATGCTTTTCCTTCCAGGATCAATTTATCAGATTAATTACTGCACAGGGCCTAAGGTCAGCGCAGCTGCCCTTATAAAATTTATCAGGTTCACCATAACGTTAATTTTGTGCGGACTTAACATTTTGCACATTTTTATTATCATTGAGTTTTATTACTGTGGGAACCTAACATTTGGCATTATTTGCAATTCTACTCAATTCTTTTCATTTTCATATTTTCGCGGGGAGGTTACACTTGGCTCCATTTACATTTAATTGTTTTCGATCATTTTTGTGGGGAGGTTACAAACTTAGAACTACTTAAACCTAACTAACCTAAGGACATCAGACACATCCATGCCCGAGGCATGATGCGAACCTGTGACAGTAGACTGAAGGGCCTAGAACCGCCCGACCACACAGGCCGGTTGATGGGAAGTCTTCAGAATGTTTTATACGTCACGTAATATGCATCAGAAATGCTGTTGCACACCGTGTGTCAAAATGCACTTAATCAGTAGTTCAGTACCTGTTGAGCAGTGCACATGGCGGTAGAAGTCAAAGCGGACAGGGCAGTGCTGTCACTACTGGAGTATTGGCTGTTCTTCGTTTTTTACTGTCTGTTAATAGATATCGATAAAATGAAAATCGCAACAGACTAATTTCTGAGACCGCTCTATCGAATGGACAGGTCAAATTCCGGTTAAACAATAATTTTGTTTGTAACGGGAAACTAAGCGACACGTTCTGGCGACAATGGGTGTCGCACGAAAGGCGTGATGAGGAAATATCTGCCGAAACACAAGAGAAAATGCGCCTTGCGATTCTTAGGAGGAACAATATTTTTATCAGTGGCCTGCACACGGCCCGCACGGTCGGTTACGCCTCTAGTTATGCAGGCCGCCGCATCGGGTTTTATGATGCGTGACAGCAGGGCGGCCTGTTTGCGGTCGCATACTTCGCCGAGTCTGATCTCTCGGGTATACGTGGTTCTGAGCGGTACAGTCGGATACCTGTGTCCGTATAAATGGCTACTCTTATGTCGGCCACCGTGCCGTGTTGCGTGTTGAACAGCTATGCGCGCTGCGCTGCCATTTGGGTATCTCTCGTATTTGCGCGACTGAGCGGCTCTGTAATGGACAAAAGGCTCCACAGTGTTAACTTCCCAAGAAAAGTGCCTTTATAACGCGTTTCGCGCGGAGCTCTGCAACTGACAATTCTTGCGTCGTTTGTTAGCGCTCGCGGAGCTCCCTTCATTATTTGCCGTGAGCTGCTGTTTTTGATCTCTGAACTCACTGTTGATTCTGCTAGGAAGGAATGGCTGCGTTATCCAGTTCCAGATTGGAGGATATAACACGGCAGATTTGGCAGAGGGAATTTAGACCTCTCGAGAACCCAAGACCGAGAGCAAATAGCGAAGTTTGGCACAGTTGTTATCAGACGAAAAACCGGACAACCACGAGTAGGACTCGCACTGTGAGGGCTCCGTACGTACTTTGCAATAAATGTAGATAGTTCATAAGCAGATTTGGAGAGTGAGTTTCCGAGAGTTAATATATGTGACGTAAATGACCATACTTATCGACTGCATTAAAATCATAAAAATCACGACAACGCTCTTATTACTGATTTGCTCAGTGTGTGAAATGAAAGCACGTGTTGTCATACAGGTATAATAACGTCGTGTGATGACGGCCTCCCGGCGGTTAGACCGTTCGCCTGGTGCAAGTCTTTCGATTTGACGCCACTTCGGCGACTTGCGCGTCGATGGGGATGAAATGATGACGATTAGGACAACACATCACCCAGTCCCTGAGCGGAGAAAATCTCCGACCCAGCTGGGAATCGAGCCCGGGCCCTTACGATTGACATTCTGTCGCGCTGACCACTCAGCTACCGGGGGCTGACGTCATACAGGTCATCATTGGGAAATAGCAGTTTGATTACGCATGATCACACGAAATTCTGCGAAGACTAGCGTGTACCAAAATAAGAAGCGCTTCTTAAAAATAGGTGAAATAGACGTGAATGATGTTTATAAAATCTATCCTAGATGTCATCTGTTTCTTTTTCATGATCTCGTTGCGTATCATCGGGAATTTGCATGTTTCTATGAACATTAGCGACACCAATTCTGAGCCATTTACCCTCAGTGCAGTTCTGCATATGTGTCACTGGACGCGCGCGATAGTTTTATGGAAGCCACTGTGCAATATGTAGTAGACGTGCATCCATTCCGAGCTGAAGAGAGGTTAAGCTTCATTAAATTCATCCAGAAAGCTGTCACCTTGGGATCAACTGACTTAATGTATGATCCTCACTGTGGCTGCCAGTATATTATTTTGTTAGAAGCTCGCCTTGATGCAGCTTGATACACGTGAAGTAGTATATGGTACAAAAGTGGACTGAGGGACAAGCGATACTGAACTTGCTTCTGATTGGTTGGCGCGTTCGTCTGCTAGTTGCCGAAACGCCTAACTTATTTCATCAATTATTTATATGCTTTTCATTGTATTTAACCCAGTTTTAATACGATAATCACTCGGGGTTACCCTACGAGTCTATCGCTTGTGTTTATTAAATTTCTCAAGTTTTGAGAAACATAAGACGAACGATATTGCAACCGAAGTGCTCCGGACACCTTCGGGTCGCTTTGGCACACCTGGGAGACGAAGGATTCGTATCTCGGCTGCACTAGTCACTCTGTTTCGGGTGTTCTGGAGGGCCGGACACATACACTATGTGATCAAAAGTATCCGAGTACCCCTAAAAACATACATTTTTCATATTAGGCGCATTGTGTTGCCACCTACTGCCAGGTACTCCATATCAGAGACCTCAGTAGTCATTAGACATCGTGTAGGAGCAGAAAGGGGCGATCTGCGGAACTTCGAACGTGGCCAGGTGACTGGGTGTCACTTGTGTCATACGTCTCTACGCGAGATTTCCACACTCCTAAACATCCCTAGTCCACTGTTTCCTATGTGATAATGAAGTGGAAACGTGAAGGGACACGTACAGCACAAAAGCGTACTAGCCGACCTCTTCTGTTGACTGACAGACTGCTGAATTTTGAAGAGGGTCGTAATGTGTAATAAGCAGACATCTATCCAGACCATCACACAGGAATTCCAAACTGCATCAGGATCCACTGCAAGTACTATGACAGTTAGGCGGGAGGTGAGAAAACTTGCATTTCATTGTCGAGCGGCTACTCATAAACCATACGTCACGCCGATACAAGCCAAACGACGCCTCGCTTGGTGTAAGGAGCGTAAACATTGAACGATTGAACAGTGGAAAAACGTTGTGTGGAGTGACGAATCACGGTACACAATGTGTCGATCCGATGGCAGGGTGTGGGTATGGCGAATTCCCGATGAACGTCATCTGCCAGCGTGTGTAGTGGCAACAGTGAAATTGGGAGGCGATGGTGTTATGGTGCGGTCGTGTTTTTCATGAAGGGGGCTTGCACCCCTTGTTGTGTTGCATGGCACTATCACAGCACAGGCCTACAGTGATGTTTTAAGCACCTTCTTGCTTCCCACTGTTGAAGAGCAATTCGGGGATGGCGATTACATCTTTGAACACGATCGAGCACCTGTTCATAATGCTCGGCGTGTGGCGGAGTGGTTACAAGACAACAACATCCCTGTAATGGACTGTCCTACACAGAGTCCTGATCTGAATCCTATAGAACACCTTTCGGATATTTTGGAACTCCGACCTCATAACAGGCCTCACCGACCGACATCAATATCTCTCCTCAGTGCAGCACTCCGTGAAGAATGGGCTGCCATTCCCCAAGAAACATTCCAGCACGTGGCTGTGGCCGAGTGGTTCTAGGCTCTTCACTCTGGAACCGCGCGACCGCCAAGTTCGCAGATTCGATTCCTGCCTCTGGTATGGATGTGCGTGATGTCCTTAGGTTAGTTAGGTTTAAGTAGTTCTAACTTATAGGGGACTGATGACCTCAGATGCTAAGTCCCATAGCGTTCAGAGCCATTTGAACCCGAAAGCCAATTATGATGGTATTTTGGACGTCAGATAAGTCACTGCGTTCCCGCATTATGACAACGATTGCACTGTTGTCCGCTTTTCCCCGACACTGGTAGTGGTGCCATCTGCCGTCTTTGAGTAGCTACTGCAAGTTGACGTCGTCCATAGACTGTGGTCATATTAATGTGATTCAGCCGTGTGTTATTGCCTCGTAAGTTACTCGAGAATAATGCAACACCTGTCAGTGGTGTGGACGAGTTTGAAGTAAGCAAAAACTGGTAACGAAAGCTTCGCAGTACATGCATCTGAAAGTTAATGCTCAAATGAATCAAAAGGTCACCATTTTCATCATTCCTCCTTTCTTTTAAAGGAGAAATGCCATCTCCATCAGAAAAGGAAGATCACCTCCTAGCTAGAATTCTTTGCAGGAGAATGCCACAAAGGGAAAATGAAAACCAGCAACTGGACAAGGGAAGGTGCAGAGTATTAGAGAGGACCAGAAATTATTTCGACACCTTGCGCGACGACGTAGATGATGCGCAAAGCTACGGAGATGTGTGTCTGTATCAAGAAGTTGACACGTCAGGCTCGTCGACGAACAACTGCTTGATTGATGGAAGCAAAAGTGCCCAACACTCCCACAACTTTCATAAGTATTGAAAAATATTTTTGCTGTTTGTACTACTAGCGCTGCATGTGAAGGAGCGCTTAGTATTGCAGGTAACATTAACCAGGTAGAAAAATTACGAATAAACCCTGAACATGCTGTTAAACTTCCGTTTCTTAACAGTCCTCGCACACATGCAGAGAACTGATTTCATACTCATGATAAATTTTCATTTAAAAATATGTTGCTATTAAAAAGTATTAAATGTGTATTGTTACGTCACAGCTCTTTGTGTGTTACATAAAGTTCTACAGATAGTAGAAATCGCAAAAATTCATGGTTGTTTTGATTCAATAAAAATACATCACATGTAAAAATACATGATTTATTTTGTGGGCGATTGCTTCTGAAGCTACACACGAAAAACTGATAAAGCACTGCATAACCCGGTTTTAGTTCTGTTTTTCATAAACAGTTTTACGGTTTGATTAATCTCCGTCAGCCAGCCGCTGCGGCCAGGCGGTTCTAGGCGCTTCAGTCTCTATAATGGATCTCGCTACATGCTAAGAATACTCGGAAATGGAATATTTTCGTAGTGTCTAAATCTATTCGATACTCGACCCCTGGATATTTATAATCACTCTGTGAATTACCGGTTATGAAACTGTGGAAAGGTCTCCAGATAATGTAGTTCCAGGCACCCGCAACATGGTGAGTCAACTGTCACCCCCTAGCCTACGTGTGTGTTGCGGCCGCTGCCCAGCTCTGGCACTAACTGCTGGTCATAATAATGCAACTCGAACCTGGAACGTATCGTCTTCATGCACTGTGTTAATAAGTAAGCATCAAGCAGTTGACGCAGCGTGAAACTCTTGCAGTATCACTACTAACCCGTTCTGCTTGAATAATGGTGCCCTACTGGCGCGCGAAATGGTCAATCACCTTCTATGTGGTGCGGCTCCTGAATTACGCACGCTACCATCAATTCGCGCGCCCATTCGGGTCAAGATTTACGGAATGTATGTGCTCACGATTATACAGTGCTAATATTATCCCTCCTACTCTGCTTACACTAATCGATTTGCCCCTTCGTCAAAGCCCTAAACAACCTAAGAATGTTTCGAAATCCTTTCGCATTCTAATCGAACACAGTGACACTTGCTTTAAAAATATCGCACAGCAAGAAGGAAAGTACGCCACTTAATGATCCTTATTTCAAAGGTACATGGTGCGGTGAACTACCTCAAACAATAATCGGATCCAATATTTAAGATACACTTACCTAGGCGATCTATATTGAATTGGCTTTGTAGGTAACAGTTTGCGAGATTCGTTTGTTACATGAAGGAATAGTAGAACAACATCAAATTAACAAACTGCTGGCAATATGAGAAGTCTGGAAACAATAACAATAATGGTTCAGCCTCTGCCACCATGTGGCAGTACTGTGGTTGTATTACCTACTGTTTTAATTTCCCGTTTTCTCCAATAATTCTTGGATTTTGCCATAAAGGAATTCCAAGGTTCTTTTGAAGGTTAAATTGTACTATGTCACATGCTTTGGATAGCCGGTCACTGTGGCCGAGCGGTTCTAGGCGCTTCAGTCTGGAACTGCGCTGCTGCTACGGTGACAGGTTCGAATCCTGCCTCGGGCATGGATGTGTGTGATGTCCTTAGGTTAGTTAGGTTTAAGTAGTTCTAATTCTATGGGACTGATGACCTCAGATGTTAAGTTCCATAGTGCTTAGAGCCATTTGAACCATTTTTTGCTTTGGATATTTGAGTCCGAGAAGATCGCTTATTCGTAACAAGGACGCATACTCACAAGCAATTCTGCCGCGAAATTTTAATTTCAAGTTCGTCAGAGACTGCTGTTACCTTCGTAAAGTCACCCGCACGTGTGTGAATTATGTTATGGCAAGGCTGACAGAAACTTCTTGCCAGTAAGTTTCTTTATTTAGGATACTCTGTATCTAAAGTTTTAATTTATTGTGTAAAATGGAATCTAGCCTCAATGGCAAAGTCATACTTCTTAATCCCATAAGCAGTGTTTCCACGGTTTTTTTTTCCTTTTGTTCTGTCGCTGCCCTGAACTCAAAAGTGTTTATGTTGAATCATCATATAACTGGTATATTTTGAAAATACTAAAGTCCATGTTCTATCCCTCAGTAATTGTCTCGCAAGAAAATTACGCAGTTATGTTACTTCACCTCAGTAGACCGCTGAAAACAATCAGTATTAATACATCTGATTTATGATTGTTTAAATAAGTACCAAATGATGAGAAGACACCCTTCATCACAAATACACATTCGCATCGCTTCCAAATCGAAATTAATAGGTCCAGAACTTCATGTAGTGAGCTTATTTGTATATACACTGAAGAGCCAAAGAAATAGGTATATCTGCCTAATATAGTGTAGGGCCCCGGCGAGCACGCAGAAGAACCGCAACACGACGTGGCATGGACTCGACTAACATCTGAGGTAGTGCTGCAGTGAACTCATACCATGAATCCTACAGGGCTGTCCATAAATCCGTGGGGCCGATGACCGTTGCAATCTGGTCCCTTTAATCCCACAAACGAACCAACCATAAATCCGTTAGAGTACGAGGAGGTGGAGATCTCTTCCGAACAGCACGTTGCAAGACATCCCAAGTATGATCAATAAGTTCATGTCTGGGGAGTTTGGTGGCCAGTAGGACTGTTTAAGCTCAGTGGACTGCCACATGATGCTGCTGGAATTATTCAAGTCCGTCTGAACGCACAATCGACATGAATGAATGCAGGTAATCAGACAGGACGCTTATATATGTGTCACCTGTGAGAGTCGTATGTAAACGTATCAGGTGTCCCATATCACTCCAACTGCACACGCCCCACGCCATTACAGAACCTCCACCAGCTTGAACAGTCCCCTGCTGAAATGCAGGATCTATGGGTTCATGAGGTTGTCTCCATATCCATACACGTCCATCCGCTCGATACAATTTGAAACGAGACTCGTCCGACCAGGCAACATGTTTCCAGTTACTAACAGCCCGATGTCGGTGTTGACGGGTCTAGACGAAGCGTAAGGCTTTGTGTCGCGCAGTCATCAAGGGCACGCGACTGGGCCTTTGGCTCCGAAAGCCCATATCGATGATGTGTCGTTGAATGGTTCACACGCTGACACTTGTTGATGCCACAGCACTGAAATCTGCAACAATTCGTGAAAGTGTTAAACTTCTATCACGCTGAACGATTCTCTTTAGTCGATGTTGGTCCCGTTCTTGCAGGATCTTTTCCCAGACGCAGCGATGTCAGAAATTTGATGTTTTACCGGATTCCTGATATTCACGGTACACTCGTGAAATTGTCATACGGAAACATTCCCACTTCATCGCTACCTCGGAGATGCTGTGTACCATCGCTCTTGCACCGACTATAGCACCACGTTCAAACTCATATAAATCTTGGTAAACCGCCACTGTATCAGCAGTAACCGATCTAACATCTGCGCCAGACACCTATCTTATATAGGAGTTGCCGACCGCAGCGTCGTGTTCTGCCTGTTTACATATCTTTGTTTTGAATACGCGTGCCTATACCAGTTTCTTGGGCGCATCAGTATCTACGACTTGAAACGTTCACACGCGAAATCTCCTAAAATAAATCACACAAGCTCAAACTTTCACAAAATACTCAACAGTGTAGTCGTTTTTCATCAACTACATGAGAACCGATAAAATGCGTGGATTTCTTCGTTTTGGTACAAATTTTATCAGCGCGATTTATCATGGGTGTTTACCAGAAGACGGCTACCGAGCGAATAAAACGGCTGCGAGCTCTGAATCAACAAGCTCTACTCACACGCGTGGGAAATGCTGAATTCCTGTTTGCTATTATGTCAAGCAGCCAATCAGATCATCTCGAGCACTTCTACACGCGCGGTGTTTCTACTGTCAACCAATCAGATTACCACAGATTCAACCGGCTATCGAAATAATTGGCCGAGCGGTTCTAGGCGCTACAGTCTGGAACCGCGTGACCGCTACGGTCGCAGGTTCGAATCCTGCTTCGGGCATGGATGTTTGTGATGTCCTTAGGTTAGTTAGGCTTAAGTAGTTCTAAGTTCTAGGGGACTGATGACCTCAGAAGTTAAGTCCCATATTGTTCAGAGCCATTTGAACCATTCTTGAGCCACACATCATTTATACTAGAAATCTCATAATTCCAAAATTAGATAAAATTTAATGAAAGCAAACTAAGATTTCTTTCCACAAAATAAATTACTAATAAATTTAATACTCAGCGCCCCTTCTGGCTGCCTTTTGCAAAATCAACTTCTTTCGGACACACGTCATAAATTCCTCTATTGCACAACTTTCTCACGAATACATTTACATGGTTTTAATAAAATATCGCTTTCTCACTTTAAGTATTTCTTCCATTCGCTGTCTTACTCTCTTCATAACACTCACAGAACCAAAGCACAACGAAATAATCATTTTCGAATGTACTGTTAATTATGTTACAAATCTGTGGCAATGAAACTAAAGAAAATTCCAGAAAGTTAGATTATATGAACCTATCCTCTTGGTTGTAGTTTCAATTGACACTATAGATGAATACATTACATTGCCAACTCGGTTTCACAATGCCAGCACGACTACTATGTGTTTTAGGTAAAAATTTGTATCTCCGAAAGTACTGAAGTTATTGATTTGAAATTTGAGAAGTGTGGTTGTGTTATCCATAGAGTTTGTTATACAAAAGTTGAAAAAGATCGATTAATGTTTAATAGTACTTCTTCAGATTCATACAGAGTATCTGTAACGTAATGCACGCAGCATTATTTAAGTACATCGCACGCCAGGCGCTTGAATGTGTTTACAAACGTCAGAGGTGACCTTTTGATCGGTACAGGGGCAGCCACAGCGGCAACACACCTGCACAACATATGGGAGTGATGCGACACTTGTTGATGTATGAAGACAGTTATCGTCTGCTTTTGCAGCTGTGGTAACGTTTCACTGCCGGGCAAATGTCGTTATGTCAGTTACGTCTTTGTCGGCAGGGGTACACGATGCGACGGAACTGGCGCCTACGCTGCGTACCGAAATCAGAGGCACGAAAAGTTGGAATCAGGAAACGTGCGGCAGCGCATCTGATACTGCGTGTACGGCTAATCGCTGGGCAGGCGTTGGCAGGTTATCCGTCGTCCCATGTGGTCAGCGTTTAACGTGTTAGCGGCGAGAAGCGCGTGCTGAATACGCGGTCGGCAATTATGTAATCCGTAGCGAGTGATCGATCGACTCATCCAGCCCGCAGGTGAGAGTGGCGTCCGGCGCCCCGTCTGGGACTTCGACGCACGGAGGAATAGGGCCCTCAACATCCGTCGACATCGATATTATTAGAGAAGGAGCACTAACTCACTTTGACGAAAATGCGTATGGAAATCACCCCTGTCTTTTTTGACGGATCTATTCCAGCATTCGTCTCAAACGATGTACAAAAATCCTGAACTACCTAAATGAAGACAGCAGAACGTGCGTTTGAACCCAGACTAAGAGACAGCTTCCTTAACCATTAATAATAATTATTATTATTGCAATATATCTTAACCTGCCAGAAAATCCAAAACGATTCTGGTTGTATATAAAATATGCTAGCGGCAAGACAAAATCAATGCCTGCTCTGCGCGACATCAATGCAAATACACTCCTGGAAATTGAAATAAGAACACCGTGAATTCATTGTCCCAGGAAGGGGAAACTTTATTGACACATTCCTGGGGTCAGATACATCACATGATCACACTGACAGAACCACAGGCACATAGACACAGACAACAGAGCATGCACAATGTCGGCACTAGTACAGTGTATATCCACCTTTCGCAGCAATGCAAGCTGCTTTTCTCCCATGGAGACGATCGTAGAGATGCTGGATGTAGTCCTGTGGAACGGCTTGCCATGCCATTTCCACCTGGCGCCTCAGTTGGACCAGCGTTCGTGCTGGACGTGCAGACCGCGTGAGACGACGCTTCATCCAGTCCCAAACATGCTCAATGGGGGACAGATCCGGAGATCTTGCTGGCCAGGGTAGTTGACTTACACCTTCCAGAGCACGTTGGGTGGCACGGGATACATGCGGACGTGCATTGTCCTGTTGGAACAGAAAGTTCCCTTGCCGGTCTAGGAATGGTAGAACGATGGCTTCGATGACGGTTTGGATGTACCGTGCACTATTCAGTGTCCCCTCGACGATCACCAGTGGTGTACGGCCAGTGTAGGAGATCGCTCCCCACACAACGATGCCGGGTGTTGGCCCTATGTGTCTTGGTCGTATGCAGTCCTGATTGTGGCGCTCACCTGCACGGCGCCAAACACGCATACGACCATCATTGGCACCAAGGCAGAAGCGACTCTCATCGCTGAAGACGACACGTCTCCATTCGTCCCTCCATTCACGCCTGTCGCGACACCACTGGAGGCGGGCTGCACGATGTTGGGGCGTGAGCGGAAGACGGCCTAACGGTGTGCAGGACCGTAGCCCAGCTTCATGGAGACGGTTACGAATGGCCCTCGCCGATACCCCAGGAGCAACAGTGTCCCTAATTTGCTGGGAAGTGGCGGTGCGGTCCCCTACGGCACTGCGTAGGATCCTACGGTCTTGGCGTGCATCCGTGCGTCGCTGCGGTCCGGTCCCAGGTCGACGGGCACGTGCACCTTCCGCCGACCACTGGCGACAACATCGATGTACTGTGGAGACCTCACGCCCCACGTGTTGAGCAATTCGGCGGTACGTCCACCCGGCCTCCCGCATGCCCACTATACGCCCTCGCTCAAAGTCCGTCAACTGCACATACGGTTCACGTCCACGCTGTCGCGGCATGCTACCAGTGTTAAAGACTGCGATGGAGCTCCGTATGCCACGGCAAACTGGCTGACACTGACGGCGGCGGTGCAAAAATGCTGCGCAGCTAGCGCCATTCGACGGCCAACACCGCGGTTCCTGGTGTGTCCGCTGTGCCGTGCGTGTGATCATTGCTTGTACAGCCCTCTCGCAGTGTCCGGAGCAAGTATGGTGGGTCTGACACACCGGTGTCAATGTGTTCTTTTTTCCATTTCCAGGAGTGTACTATCGATGACAGTGCTGCTAAAGTAGAGTTACTAAACAAACCCTCCACCAGCTTCAACAATAGCCGGCTGACATGAATTCATGAGGCTGTCTCCATACCCGTACACATCCATCTGCTCGACACAATTTGAAACGAAACTTGTCCGACTAGGCAACAGTTTCCAGTCATCAACAGTCCAATGTCGGTGTTGACAGACACAGGCGAGGGGTAAAGCGTTGTGTCGTGCACTCATAAAGGGTTCACGAGTAGGCGTTCGACACCGAAAGCCCATATCGATGATGTTTCGTTGAATGGTTTGCTCGCTGACACTTGCTGATGACGCAGCATTGAAATCTGCAGGAAAATCTGTCACGTTGAATGATTCCCTTCAGTCGTCGTTGGTCCCCTCCTTGCAGGATCTTTTTCCTGCCGCAGCGATGTCGCAGATTAGATGTTTTAATCGGGTTCCTGATATTCACGGTACACTCGTGAAATAGTTGTACGCGAAAATGCCCACTTCATCGCTACCCCGGAGATGCTGTGTTCCATCGCTCGTGCGCCGACTATAACACAACGTTCAAACTCACTTAAATCTTGATAACCTGTCACCGTACAAGCACTAACCGATCTACAATACTCAGAAGGTTCCCCTGAACACCACTGATAGCCTGGCGGTGAAGTTTGGGTTCGCCCTATATGGGGTGTCTCTCCTATGAGTTGTCAGGCGCATTTTATTTGGTGTTTCAGCAGATATTTCCATTTTCGTTTTTGCATTGTGTTGCTGCAGTCTGCCCAAAAAATACTGCTCATCACGTCTTTCATGCGATGTCAGCGACGATGGAAACCGTTGGTTTCTTTACCTTTACGAACAAAGTGGTTTTCAAAGTGAAATTTTACGTGCCCTCTCGATACAGTGGTCCAAATTAGTCTAGTGTGATATTTTTTTTTATCGATGTGTATTTAAAGGGACTGCAAAACGCGATGTATAACCAGCATTCCAGCAAAGACTCGCGTGCCGCCCTGGTCCGCCCTGACTGATAAAGCAATGCAGCTGTGTTGCTCAGTTCTGCTGGAGTACTGGTTATTCTTCGTGTTTTACTGTCCCAGCTAGTTTATACCTAGAAAATAAATACCGCACCATACCAATTTCGAACCGTTTTACCAAGTGGGCATGTAAAATTGCACCTTAGTAATCATTTTCTCTGTAACGAGGAATAAACCGACTGTTTCAGTCGACGCTGGGCGTCGTAAGAAAAACATGATGAGTAATATTTGTTTGAACTGACTCCATCTCCATATTGCAAAAATTAAATTGTAAATATCTGTCGAAACGCCAAAGAAAACACGCCTGACGGCTCGTAAGGTGAATACCCTGTGTATATGTTTTCGTACCAAATATAAATAAAATATAAATATATTTCCTGTCACTCATCGTTGTTCCTAAAATAAACTCGAAACGCGTTTGACAAAACAGCAATTGTTATTATTCGTTACGTAGGTATCATTAAATAATATCACAGCGTTACCAGCAACAAAGAACTCGACAGGTCGCGGTAGAAAAAGAGTTACACTTTTACTGCGACTCACATTTTCAGTCAGACAGATTACACATGAAATAATAACAATACTAATAATAATAATAATATGAGGAAGAAGAACGGTATTACCTATTAAACGCCTCATTTTATTCCTGAATACAACGTACGTCTCTTGAGGATCTTCAGTATAGCGAATGTTCATATCTCTGTGATTAAAGTTAGTTTACTGATGTAAACTACGTATTTGGCTCTCCAGTGTCAGACTCTGCCATTATGCTGATTAATGACCAATAACTCTGAATATGACTTTAACGAATATCATAGTTTTTCGTTCCCGTTGACGCAAAAAGTGTTACACATACGTTGCCGTATAGCATATCCGTAAGATTTACAAGAATATTCAAGTTCATTTCCACTTATTCGTTCTTTAAAAAATCTTGTTCAATGGGATTATACATCAGCACTCACTGGGGAGTCACAAAAATTTTTCGGAACAATTTTACTTGTACTTTTTACTGATATCTGTAAAAAAGAAACTTTGTCAAGGAAATACTACACTCATCCCACATATTAGTAACAGAAACATAAAAAAGTCATAGAACATTGCGGAAAGTTCGGCTGAGTTCCCAGAATAACATGAAAATTTAAGGCAGCCTCTGCGATGTGGCTTCAAATTGAAAAGATACTGGGCAAGCTCCTCACATACTGCTTCGAACGGTGTCCACAGTTCACCGCAAGTTGGTTCAAATGGTTCAAATGGCTCTGAGCACAATGGGACTCAATTGCTGAGGTCATTAGTCCCCTAGAACTTAGAACTAGTTAAACCTAACTAACCTAAGGACATCACACACATCCATGCCCGAGGCAGGATTCGAACCTGCGACCGTAGCGGTTTCGCGGTTCCAGACTGCAGCGCCTAGAACCGCACGGCCACTTCGGTCGGCTCACCGCAGGTAATTGCTAATGAGTACTGAAAGTTTAGCTGTTTAGCCACCATGTAGCAGAAATGCCACCATGTGCACATTTTGTCTGTAACTTTCAACTTTGTTATTGAGTTGTTCCACAAACAATTACTCACTATGACAGGGTTTTTCGTTGCGACAGGATCTTCTCACGACATTTCAATCACCAATTTTCTCTTCCAATTGCGAAAACATTCTGTTGCCATCATCTACATAGGGAGAAATGATCATCACGATAAAATAAGAGAAATCAGGGCTTGCACAGAAAATTTTAAGTGCTCGTTTTCCCCACGTGCCGTTCGAGACTGGAACAGTAGAGAGACAGCTTGAAGGTGGTTCACTGAACCCTCTGCCAGGTACTTTATTGTGAATAGCGGAGTAATCACGTAGATGTAGATGTAAGGCACAGGTGTCTATCCTTTGTACTGATGGCGTTTTCTTGCTAGCGTGACGTGGTGGTTAGAGGCTTAAGATCTAAGCAGAGTAAAAAATCTGCGAAAAAAATCGACTGGATTCATATTAATGATCACGTCATGTTGGGATATTCGTTTATACGGTTCCGTACTTCAATCGTTAAAAAGGGAACTCTTATACAATCACTCTGTTGTCCGTCTGTCTGTCCGTCTATTACGACCACCTTTTACCAGGATCGGACAGAGGTATCAAGTTGAAATTTACGGGGTGACAATTATTGAAAAATATGAAATGAAATCGTCATAACTTCTGAACGGTTAGCACTAGGACGTTCAAACTGCACGGTTGGCCGCAAGGCATGATGGGAATTAGTAGGCGCATGATGGTTTCGTTTAGGGACGAAGCCCCCTTTCATTTGGATGGGTTCGTCAATAAGGAAAAGTGGCGCATCTGGGGAACTGAGAAACCGCACGTCGCGATCGAGAAGTCTCTTCACCCTTAGCGGATGACTGTGTGTTGTGCAATGTCCAGTCACGGAATAATCGGTGCGATATTCCTTGATGGCACGGTAACTACCGAACAGCACTTCAAGGTTTTGGAAGATGATTTCATCCCCATTATCCAAAAAGACCCCAGTTTCGACAAGATGTGGTTCATGCAAACGGCGCTCGACCCCATCGAAGCACCAGAGTGTTTGATGTTATGGAGGAGCAGTTTTGGGGACCGCATTCTGGCTCTGGGGTACCCAGACGCCACTGGCATGGACCTTGATTAGCCGCCATGTTCACCGTATCTGAACACATTCGAGTACATTTTGTGTGGTATGTTAAAGACAAGGTGTACAGCAATAACCCCAAATCCACTGTTGAGCTGAAAACAATCATTCACGAGGTCATCGACAGCGCCGATGTCCCGACAAATCAGCGGGTCATGCAAAATTTCGCTATTCGTCTGTGCCACATCATTGCCAATGATGGCAGGTGTATCGACCATGTCGTAATTTAAATCCGAATATCTGTAGTGACATTTACATGTTGAATCGTGTGTGTGCACGCCGTAGTTTGTAACAAATTTATGTTTTTTTCATATAGTTCAATAATTGTCAAGCTGTATGTCAAATACAAATGTTTATGGTCTCTTGGCAGTGTACGCAATATAAGCTTTACGTCAATGCATTCAAAAGATAAGGCCACTTATATAACATATTCTCATGCTTGCAATCTTATTCATCAAAAAACTATAGACGAACTTCCTATACACGAAATTAAGTTTGTACGGAGCACTCACGACGCAAGCCCTACTCGCACTTCTGGTTTTTGCATGTAAGTTTGGTTTTCAAAATGAGGCTCCCTTCTTGCACAAAAAAACTCTCGCTGTTGACTTTTCATGTAGGACACATCCGATAAACAAAACTATTCTGCAGCTTAAATTGATATCGTTAACATTACATACTACTGTAAGAAAAATTTTTGTTATAATTTTCATCTGTGCCAGTTCTGCGCCAGCCTGACAAATTCTCTCCGTATTTTCGTTAGAAGTGAGGAAGTATGGTCAGGATTTAACTTGCAATCGAGATGGAATACGGCAACGAAGGGGAAGGAAACGGGATGTGCTGTCCCAGCATACGCCTTAAGCGACTTTGCTAAATCACAGACAACTTAAATTTGGATGACCTGATGGAGAACTCTCAAGTCATTCTCATAATTACGAGCCGAATGTCTGATCTTTTACTAACGTCACTCAGAGCGTACTTCCATCGACACCATCATTAAAAGTACCTAGTATCGCCACGTATGCTGCTTTATCGCACTGATACTTTACCTTTGCTTTATCAAAAAATGTTCAAATGTGTTTGAAATCTTATGGGACTTAACTGCTAAGGTCATCAGTCCCTAAGCTTACACACTACTTAACCTAAATTATCCTAAGGACAAATACACACACCCATGCCCGAGGGAGTACTCGAACCTCCGCCGGGACCAGCCGCACAGTCCATGACTGCAGCGCCCCAGACCGCTAGGCCAATTCCGCGCGGATTTGCTATATCACTCTCACACGTCCACCTCCTAAATTTCAGACAATTTCTAAATTCGTACAAAAATAATTTGCTGAGGACTATTTTTCCGCTACGCCATGTTGTAGGTAATTTTGTAACTTTTTTCTGTGTGCTGTGGCAACTAGCGCTAGTAAAAGAAGCACATATTTGACACAGTTTTGTTAGTATTACTCGCCACAGACTACAACGTTTATTTTGTGAATTATGTCTTTCCAGATGTTTCGTTAATTTATTGGTTCTAATGACACTCAAATTTTTAGTGGACCAGCTGTAACACTAAACCCACACTGCGGAGCGGAAACCTCACGCTCCCTTTCGTTGTTTCTCGACACTCTTAATTCTAACGACTGTAATATCCATTCTCGGATTTCAAAATAAATGGGACACTATCTCGTTGATAACCTTTATCTAACGTATGCAACATTTAGAAAAAGACACGCTGAAACTAGCAAGAACAACTGAAAATAGTACATATTACTTTCTGGTTGGCAGTTAGGAGCAACTTTGGTAAAAGGAAAAGCGTTACAAGATGTTAAAATTAATGACAGCTCTTGTTAATAGACAATGATTTTAGTGGAAAACATTGTATGTAGAGGAATGTATGGTATCTGTGACAAAGTCTCTGTACCAAATGATCGAACGCCAACATCACCATTGCTTGTTTGTCCTTGATGCGAAGCATATGTCACGGTTTACGTATTGGCGATCACTCTGACATCTAACTAGATGACACTATTTCTAATAACTTACAGAAAACTGATGCAAAACTGACATGCTTTCATTCCTCGCGATTCGAACACATTAATTGCCATTGGAAGGCTGCTTCCGAAGTTACAACGTGGTGACTGCTGCAGAAACGGATGCAAGGTTAATTACTGTTAGCTAATTCATGTTCAAAGTTCTCAGCAGGGCGCTATACGCGCAAGCAGTAACGGGGACAGGAGTCAAAGGGCCCAGACAATAATTTCATTGTCGAGAGGTGCTATTATCGGGACTGCTAAAGAGCGATTCATTTGCAGAATAGCGAACACGAACAGAGTAAGAGCCACGAATAAATGCAAACGACTTGCCGCCTGCACTATTCTTTACGTTGCAAAACTCAGTGGTACCGCCGTAAGCATTACTCGGAGTATCTTTAACAGTGCCTTCGATCTGAAAAGTAGATATGCATTCGTCACAGGAAGAGTCCGAAAGGATCCGTCGAAACAAAATAAATATTTTACAATGATGTTTTGTTTTCCTTTTTGTCCTATAGACGCTCGTGCCTAGCGTCACGCGTGATACTGTGCTTAATTCAGAACTGCCGTTTTCTGAGTATTAAGTACAGAAATTTCGTCTCATCACAGCACTGCAGTACGCTTAACGTGTACGCGTACGTGAATAAACACTCGCCTAATAGCACAGGATATGTTAAAAATAATAATCCGACTTTTAAAAATTCGTATCTATTATGTTATTAGAGATACGTGCGTGAACAACGTACTGTTGAAATGAGCAAACTCTCAAGTTTTACATGGTACATCAAAAAGAATCATCCGATTAAAACAAATAATTATTATCTTATTTGAGATAAGGTGTATGGTCCATTTTTCTGTGGCGAGAACACTGTTACAGGAAGCACATATCTCGATATGCTTGAGAACTTTCGTTTCCCACAGTTCAAAAAATGGCTCTGAGCACTATGGGACTCAACTGCTGAGGTCATTAGTCCCCTAGAACTTAGAACTAGTTAAACCTAACTAACCTAAGGACATCACACACATCCATGCCCGAGGCAGGATTCGAACCTGCGACCGTAGCGGTCTCGCGGTTCCAGACTGCAGCGCCAGAACCGCGCGGCCACTTCGGCCGGCTTCCCACAGTTGGAGGCTGATTCGAATGACTTCATTTATCAACAGGATGGGGCACTGCCACACTGGCTTCTGGAAGTGAGGGAATTTTTAAATCAAAGGATTACTGAACGATGGATCTGTCAAACTGGACCAAATGATTCAGTCTTACATTACTGGCCTCCAAGGTCACCAGACCTGACTGTATGGCCGGCCATAGTGGCCGAGCGGTTCTAGGCGCTTCAGTGTGAAACCGCGCGACCGCTACGGTCGCAGGTTCGAATCCTGCCTCGGGCATGGATGTGTGTTGTGTCCTTAGGTTAGTTAGGTTTAAGTAGTTCTAAGTTCTAGGGGACTGATGACCTCAGATGTTGAGTCCCATAGCGCTCAGAGCTATTTTTGAGCTCTGTCTGTATGTGATATTTCTTGTGGGGCTTTATAAAAGACTCTGTTTATGTGCCTCCGTTACCAACGACAATAATGAACTGAGACATCGCGTAACAGCAGATGTGGAAGTTGTAACTCAAGACATGATTCAAATGGCTCTGAGCACGTAACTTCTGAGGTCATCAGTGCCCTAGAACTTAGAACTACTTAAACCTAACTAACCTAAGGACATCACACACATCCATGCCCGATGCAGGATTCGAACCTGCGACCGTAGCAGTCGCGCGGTTCCAGACTGAAGCGCCTAGAACCGCTCGGCCACTCCGGCCGGCCTCAAGACATGCTCGCTGCATTGTGGGGGCAATTTGAATACCGCATTGACATATGCCGTGCATCTCAAGGGAGGCATATTGAACATCTAAGAAAAGGTATAAAAAACGTTTTGAGTTTCCCGTTCATCAAAAAACAAAATTCATTGTATGCGTTTGTTAGTTTCAGAAATATAGAAGTGCCAAATCGGATGATTCTATTTGATGCACCCTGTACAATACAAGTGTTCATTCCAAGAACGGCTACACGAAAACAATATCGTGCAACAAAAATTCTGTACATAGTTATTGCATTAGATTTTTAAACTTCACTGTGAACACAGTCCCCCTAAGGTTCCACATCTTAAAAAAAAGAAAGAAAGGGAAACCAGGGTTTAACGACTCGTCGACAACGAGATAATTAGTGACGGAGCAGAAAGTCGGGATGGAGAAGAAATAGGCCGTGTCAATCCAAAGAAGCAGTCCCAGTATTCGACTAAAGAGATTTAGTAAAATCACAGAAAATCTGAATCTGGTTGGCCGAATGGGTATTTGAGTCGCCGACCTTCTGCAGTGTCTTACCACGTCGTCTCCTCATCAGGCGGCTTCATGTAGCCTCTCACGACAAAATATTTAAACAGCAAATGAGACATTTGCCGGAGTAGTGTGTTGAGGCCAGATCAATTAATGCAACAAACTGAGATTTCAACCAGATTCATTCCTGTAAGCTAATATATTAACCTAGTGTTGTAATACAGTTGTCTTAGTGAAACTGAAGACACAGCAAGAAAGATGGGAGTAAGATAACAGATACGTGCTACCTAACGGCACCGAAATACGAATGTGCTTAGCATAACCTGTTCTTTTGCATTCCTTTCTAAGACTATATGAATTTTGTCAAGGGAAGTATCAAGTGAAGCAACTATCATCTCTTATTCTGACTCTTAGATTCAAGTCAATCAGGCTTGATCACTAACGTTATGACACTTCTTGCTGTCGGTTTATATTTTGCTTCTACAACGTTTTGCATAAATTATTCTCAGTATCACATTAAATAAAAAAAAGACTTATCGACTGGGATAATGCGCCATGAGGACACTAGATTCGCTCACTGTAGGAATCCATTCCACTCCTAGTTCAACCGTCATTATCTGGGTTTACCGTGGGCCGCCTGTATTACTTAACGTGAGAAAGACGGCGGTTGGTTTTCTCCCTATTCCTTTGATATTTCTGAGTTGCTAATGACTCTTTTTTGGGAGCGATAGAGTGACAGAGCAAAGAGCTCGTGTGCGGTGAGCAAATATTGACTGGTGCGCTAAGGATGACCTACCTTCGTTGTTATCCTCTTTGTAGAACAAAAAGTAAGAGCAATACCACCGTATGACCGCTGCAGCATTTTCACCAACAAATAATAAGCCATCCGAAACGCACCCCGAATTCTAGGTCAAACTGAGTGATGGCAGCATGGTAGTCTCTGTGAACCCGTCAAATGTAAAAAGAAACTCTGATTTCGATATGAAATCTTGGCAGTGGTGATAGGATGCCCTGTCTTATAGACCGAGATTTGCATACATCTACCAGTTTTCAATTGAGTTATAAGCTTACGAAGCGAACGAATGTAGTTACGGAACATGGATCGTAGTGATCTGTAGTGTAACCCGTGAATCACGTTTTGCTGTAAGAGTATATTTTTATTTGCTCCAAGTGGTATTATTAAGCTTAAAACACAAATAGCAGGAAATCTGCTGTCTAATGATCAGTGTCGTCTATCAAAATGTTGTCCTAACGTATTTCCTATGCATTCAGTATTTCAGTTTGCTACAGCAAACTATGAATTACCCGTAACTGCAGGGTGACAGTGATTGAACGATATGAAGAAAAACGTTCATTAGTTACAAACTACAGTGTGCACACACTTTATTCAACATGTAAACGTCACTTCAGATATTTGGATTTACGTCATGATATGTTCGATATGCCTGCCATCATTACCGACGACTTGGCGCAGACGAATAGCGAAATTATGCCAGACCGACTGAAGTTTCGCAATATAGATGCTGTCGATGACCTCGTGTATGGCTGTTTTCAGCTCAAAAATGGTTTTGGGGTTGTTGTTGTACACCTTGCCTTTAGTATAGACCCACAAAAAGGAGTAGCACATGTTCAGATCCGGAGAATATGGCGGCCAATCGAAGCCCATACCAGTGGCCTCTGGGTACCACAGAGGCAGAATGCGGCCCTCCAGGACAGCAAACACTGTCCTGCTTCGATGGGGTCGAGTTCCCTCTTGCGTGAAACACATCTTGTCGAAACCAGGGTCGTTTTGGATAATGGGGATGAAATCATCTTCCAAACCCTTCCTGTACCATTCGATAGTCACCTTGCTGTCAAAGAATATCGCACCGATTATTCCTTGATGGGACATTGCACAATACAGTCACCATTTGAGGATGGAGAGAGATTTTGATGGCGAAATACGGATTCTCAGTCCCCCAAATGCATCAGTTTTGCGTACTGACGAACCCATCCAAATGAAAGTGGGCTTCGTCGCTAAATCAGGCCATAGCTATTCCTATCATGTCCCGCGGCGAACCGTGGTCGCAGGTTCGTATCCTGCCTCGGGCATGGATGTGTGCGATGTCCTTAGGTTAGTTAGGTTTAAGTAGTTCTAAGTTCTAGGGGACTGATGACCTCAGAAGTTAAGTCCCATAGTGCTCAGAGCCATTTGAATTTGAACGTCCTAACGCAAACCGTTCAGAAGTAATGACGATTTTATTTCATATAGTTCAATAACTGTCACCCTGTAAGATTTACTTACATTCTGACCGCGAGTAATTAAAAGTAGTAGTCAAGTTGCTATCTCCTTCTACCGTGATCACTATATGAAAACCGTCCCAATACTAAGCCTATTGCTGCTAAAAATCAGCTATCTGTTAAATTTCATTCCCATGATTGCTCGCGACATATGTTACCAAGGTAAGCACACCGGACGAATAATCAGTTACCCCCTCGAGACATAACGCTTATACTATCCAAAACCGCCTCTAGCTTTGGTAGTGGCCTCAGTTCGATGAGGAAGAGAGTACATAACTTTCTTATTCGCTTGAAACCACTCACTGATGATTAGATCCAGTAGAGCTGTCAAACTGCACGAAATGTGATTCCTACAGTTCACCTGCTCTTCCAAACAGTCCCAAACATCTTCTGTCCAGGTGATATAACGGGCCAGTCGAGGTGCCATACCAGTCATGAGTGCTCGTTAAGCCAGGAACATACGCGTGCAGCGCTACGAATACGGCAGTTTGTCATCTTAGCAGACGAGGAAGTGCAGATCATACTCATAATACAGATATCGTATAAAGGGTAACATCTGGCCACCGATTGATGATCTTATAAACATCCTGATTCGTGTTCACGGCAACCTGAATGAGAGGGTCCAACACAATGTATTAAAAATGTCCACCAAAGGTCACAGAACCTCCTGTGGCCTCAAGTAAACTCTTCAAAAAAAAAAAATGGTTCAAATGGCTCTGAGCACTATGGGACTCAACTGCTGTGGTCATAAGTCCCCTAGAACTTAGAACTACTTAAACCTAACTAACCTAAGGACAGCACACAACACCCAGCCATCACGAGGCAGAGACAATCCCTGACCCCGCCGGGAATCGAACCCGGGAACCCGGGCGTGGGAAGCGAGAACGCTACCGCACGACCACGAGATGCGGGCGGAAACTCTTCACACATTGCGGATTATCACCTCATTTGGCCAGCGATGCGCCCCAAGGCTTGCGTCACTTAGAAACAGGCAAAAATAGTAATTCGCTGGACCACACCACACGTCTCCAGGCAGATACTTTGCTTCCACGTTGTTTGGCCCATTAATACACACACTTTCATGTGTCGCTGTGAGTAATGGCCTTTAGCGAGTTACCCGACTCCAAACGTCCGTTGCATATAGTTCGGAATATTCACCGTGAAACAGGCTAATATTGACATGCATCCTCTGACAGCAGCAGTTCCTGTTGGGTTTGAATGCAATTGCCATTGATAACGCATGACACTCATCTCCGGCTCTTCTCGGTTGGGTTCTTTCTACGAGAACTACGAATCTTTTTGCGGAGTGTTATATGGCTGCCGGTGGTACACCATTCCTTGTAGATACGTCTGAAAGTCCACGTTTACTCACGGTGTGGTCATGGGCACGTTCAAATACGATAGCTCCTCTCTGTCATCGCACTCCATGCAACCGACTGGCACATACAGACCACTTCACTGCCGTTAAAAATCACGTGGTCTCCTGATACTAGTCCTTCATCACCTACCGCGCTCCAAGTGGACCTGTGCGCTCTTTTAAGAGATGGCTCGTATTTCGTCCAGGGATCTGAGGTTTATGCACAGACTGTTCGTCGTAGCCGTTAACCACACACAAGATTATCTCAGGGTTATCTCAGGGTTCACCAAGCCTCTATCGTCTGGAAGTATCATAGACCACCGACGGTATAAAATTTTTGGTTGTTTGTCGACCGCTGCAGCGAGAGCGCCTGCCAGTATGGCAGACTATACATTGCGCATTCCGTTCGTCATTTTTACAACTTCCATGCGCCATCCATAGGTGGCAGCACAAGCTAGAAAGTAGCTGTTAACGATTGTGTGCAACATGTCGGGACATAAGAAAAGTAAATATTCGTCTTCTTTTACAGTTTCACAAATTTAAAACATATTTATTTATCGTGTAAATAAATATCTTTACTCAGAAACTGTCCTTAATGATCAAATTTTTTACTTACCTGGAGCTATCATCATTAATATTTCAAGGCTCAATGGTACAAATTTTCTGTCGTCGTTTAGTTGGTTATAGCCGCATGTTTTTTGTCTTTCGCTTTTTGATAAATGTCGTTTTTTGAGTTTCAGTTCTCCACTGTTAAATCACGTTATTTCCTTACATTTACGTATGTTAACCTGAACAAAACCTGCCGTGCCTATCTTTCGTGGTCTCTCTAGCCTGCCATTATCACATCTCTGAGAAGCTCAGTGTAGTGCTCTTCAATCATAATCACAGATCAAAATAGTCACAATTAATATTTAAATAGAAAGGGTCGGCACCAGCTTTGCAATGGAACAGAGTCGCAATGAAACAAACAAATTTCGAATACAGGAATTATATTCGCTTTTAGAAGGTAGCCGAACCAGGATCATTCGTTAGACAGTACTTCGGTTCTGAAATTCTAATCAGTTATGAGTTTAATAAGACATTTATTTGCTCTAAGATCTCGACACATACCACATTAAAATGACAGACAATAGGTTTCCAACGAAATGAACGTAAAGTCTCGTAAAACTGACAGAGGAATTACTCCAACACAACGAGCACAACGTCACCAAAAATTTTAAAACACAGAGCTCTCTAGAAGTTCATTTTAATCATGTATATTCCTCTAACACTGGGGGGGGGGGGGGGGTACCTCATCTACGTGGAAGACTGCTTGGGAAACGCTACAAGCTTTCCCAATCTGTGCAGCTCGCAAATGCAAAGCAAACGAGTGTAACACCCACAAAAGAAAACAATTCTTCAGGCAAAATGAATCATGTAGCAAATTGCGGAATTGTGAGCTGCTCAGAAAATGGGTAGCACTAATGTCAAATGCGACGCTTGGTCAAAAATTTTGGAAATTTGTGGTAAGGTCTTATGGGACTAAACTACTGAGGTCATCGGTCCCTATGCCTACACACTACTTAAACTAAGGAACGGTATGGACAACACTCACACCCATGCCCGGGGGAGCACTCGAACTTCCTATGGGGGAAGCCTCACGGACCGTGACAAGGCGCCGTAGACCGCATGGCTACCCCGCGCGGCCTTGGTCAAAACTCGGGAAAACTATGCCCCAGTGAGCTCCAGAACCAGAAGTCTCTCCACCTCCACGGCAGCTCTGGAAGAGCTCAAAAATTATCCTCCTTTAAACATAACTCCCCATTTCTAGAAAAACTCCACATAGAAGGAATGAAACCCAGCCGTTGCCGCAGTGACCAGCAAGTATTTCGCTTTATCTATGTGCATACAGGAGATCCCGAAGAAAATTCCCACACTTTATTCACAGAACGCATCTTAACATGTAAGAGGTTGGTATCAGCTGCTAGCCATGTTCCGCTCATGGGTCAAATGCTTTGCACCTAAGAAAGCATTGTTGTACGCAGTACTTATTTGACTAGATAACAACATCTGGAGAAAAAGGCAACGAATTTTCTCACAGTGGCCGAACAGTACTGTGGTGACCGTTCTTTCATCTGTGCATAAGAAGGTGAATTTGTCACACCCAGCTATACTCTTGGGACTTGCAGTGGCTTGGCAGCAGCTGCTTTCAAAGGAGAAAACCGCATTTGCCGCCAAATCTTGTTGCAGGGATTACCGCAACGGTTTCCGCAAACTGCAGTGCCATGGAGACCCAATTCCCTTCTTTAGAGTCTCTGTGAGTGACCTCCTGAGGTTAAACCAGACCATGGGACGAACACCTCGGTCTGCTCGTTTCTTAACAAGCCTTGTGCTCTCCTCAAAAATAGCCAAAAAATGAGCAGAAAAATAATAAAAAATCTCTCAGTAATATGTGACTGTCATGTCATAAGGAATTTATTTTATTTCAGTAACACGAAAAAATGAACACAATAATCCCATTTTAGGTGGGAGTTATCTGCAGAAGAAGTTGATACACCTATCGTACCACCAACATCAGCAGTTTATGACGCGTCATCTGATTCAGAATACGATTGGGTACCTTTGAGTGAGGTCCAATAACAAGGTGCGGAATGCAGACACATGTCAGAGCAAGCAGTTGCAAGAAGCAAACTTGTGTGCCAAATGCAACTGAAAATACAACACATGCATGAACGGTGTGGATCTCGTAGGTAAAGTAGTGGCAATGTATCCAGTGACATAAAGAGCAACTGGACAGTACTCATGATACACCTGGACAAAGCCATGAATTTATGCGGAAAGACATCATGCGGTATCAAGATTGATGTTGCTCAAAATCTTATATCCTTTGGGTTGCCAGAAAATGAACGAAGTTCAGACTTGAACACCGACCATGAGATGAAGATGATCATGATGGTAGCCCACCAGCAAAAGGGGAGTTGAAAAACTTTAGCATCTGTAGCATTCAGAGTGATAACTTCTAAGCACATGTGCCTCGAATGCTGAACAATGAACAGAAAAATAGACCAAAATGCATATTATAGGGTTTTAGTGTACTTACATTTGTCCAGTGTAGCGCATGTAAAATGTTCCTGCGCTTCATACCAGAGAGAACATACTTTTCTCTTTTTGATAAGAAGTAAATTTGAGTTTAAGTTTCTGTCACCAAAGAGCTTTGTTTTAAATGTTTACAAATATATTTTGTTAAGGTTCTGTATATGACTTTGTATCGAGACAGACTGCAGGTGTCGTATGTGTAAAACTTTTGAAGAAATGAAAATAAATTAATTTCCCGTATTTTTACCTTATCTGCGTCCATATCACTTGTTCATCAGAGTTTCAACAAAATCAGTCTTCGATCCTACTTTTAGACTCTTCAGGCCAGACAAACAGAGGGGGAAAGCAAGTTCAAACTAGCCCTACAGCGGTCTGAAACCTGCTTCGGGAGGATTACAATTTGATCGGAGGTACGGCGAGTCTCCGCTTAACGTCGAGTATTGCAGGCACGTACTATCGAGTGACAGGCGAATATGTCGGCCGTAAGGGAGGGAAAAACGTTTGACAGAAAATCTGCAGACAGAATGAGGCAGGAAAGTGAAAACCCTTTTACCCATTGAGAGTTTCCGCGGCGTGGTTTACTTTGCAGGTCTCGCCGGCAGGCTTGTTTGCAGCGGGGCTCCACCACAAACATCGGCTAATGCCGCAGGAATTCTGCCTGTCGCCCTGTCCCCCGGTAGCGCTGTTTAAGGCTGCGCTCTGCCACACCGAAACCAGGGGCGCTCCGGATTACATCCTTTTGTGTGTTTGCTGCCATGCGCGGGCCCTTGCTTAAAGCGGCATTTATTTCTCTCACTTCATTGCTTGCTCTTCGGCAAAAGCCAAAAACGTGCGTCAAAAAAGCGTTAATAAATTTTTTTGCGATTACGAAAGTTAGAATGTTGCTATCCTAACTGAATTGGAGAATCTATAACTAAACACTATTTAATTTTTTTTGTTTATTTTAGTTGTGATGGCAGATTCGATTGAAAGTTTGCAAAGTAATATTTCAGAGCTAGGTCAGAAATGTAAGGACTATGGTATGAAGATTAGCATCTCCAAAACGAAAGTAATGTCAGTGGGAAAGAGATATAAACGGATTGAGTTCCAAATAGGAGGAACAAAGTTAGAACAGGTGGACGGTTTCAAGTACTTAGGATGCATATTCTCTCAAGATGGCAACATAGTGAAAGAACTGGAAACGAGGTGTAGCAAAGCTAATGCAGTGAGCGCTCAGCTACGATCTACTCTCTTCTGCAAGAAGGAAGTCAGTACTAAGACTAAGTTATCTGTGCACCGCTCAATCTTTCGACCAATTTTGTTGCATGGGAGTGAAAGCTGGGTGGATTCAGGTTACCTTATCAATAAGGTTTAGGTTACGGATATGAAAGTAGCTAGGATGATTGCAGGTACTAGTAGATGGGAACAATGTAGGAGGGTGTCCACAATGAGGAAATCAAAGAAAAACTGGGAATGAACTCTATTGATGTAGCAGTCAGGGCGAACAGGCTTAGATGGTGGGGTCATGTTACACGAATGGGAGAAGCAAGGGTATCCAAGAGACTCATGGGTTCGGCAGTAGAGGGTAGGAGGAGTCGGGGTAGACCAAAGAGAAGGTACCTGGATTCGGTTAAGAATGATTTTGAAGTAATAGGCTTAACATCAGAAGAGGCACCAATGTTAGCACTGAATAGGGGATCGTGGAGGAATTTTATAAGGGGGACTATGCTCCAGACTGAACGCTGAAAGGCATAATCAGTCTTAAATGATGATGATGATGATGATGTTTATTTTATTTTTATTTTTATTCTTTTAGTATGACCAGATATGATCCTTCATATTGTCTCTTGCAGCGGACCAGGAACTACACATACAAAAAAGTATTAGAAAACATTCTCAGTGTCAGTGTATACTTGTAGTTGAGTTATGTACGTCTTGTAGTATACCCCCTCCTTCCTACTTGCAGCTATTGTTCACAATAAGCAAAGTCTTTTGTGGACAATTTGACAGAAGCAAAGATTACAATAAACTTCCTAGTTACATTGCTTTTCGTGTAGAGCTGGCTCCAGTTTTCTTGTCTATGGGTCTGATTCGTGAAAGCTGAAATTCTCACATTTTCAGTCCTCGTGGTTCAGTTGATTTAAATAAATTGGAAGATTGTTGCTGCAGAATTTTTTGTCAAGTTAATATATTTTGTCACATTTTACAGCGTGTACAACTTTGCTTCCGCCCTTTGCCGATAGGTGGTGACAACGGTAAGTAGCGGTCGAAAGAAACAGATCGCAGATGTCAGGCAGTTAGATAGGACTTCGGTCAACATAACCTCATTCAAACGTTAGTCGATTTGTGTCTGCATCATAAAGTTGTTCTTGATTGAAAATGTCAGTTTACGAGCCTAATTCTCGTCACTTGCGGGAGGTGTTACTGTTTTGTTTCAGTATGAAGAAAACAGTAGCTGACTCTTATCGAATGCTCATAAGTACTTCTGGTAAGGACGCTATTAGTGAAAGGACGTGTCGTGAGTGGTTTCGCCGGCCGGGGTGGCCGAGCGGTTCTAGGCGATACAGTCTGGAACCGCGCGACCGCTACGGTCGCAGGTTCGAATCCTGCCTCGGGCATGGATGTGTGTGATGTCCTTAGGTTAGTTAGATTTAAGTAGTTCTAAGTTCTAGGGGACTGATGACCTCAGAAATTTAGTCCCATAGTGCTCAGAGCCATTTGAACCATTTTTTCGTGAGTGGTTTCAACCCTTCAAGAACGGTGATTTTAACGTCGTAGACCGGCATAGTGGTGGAAGAGAGAATGTTTTCGAAGGTGCAGAATTGGAGACATTGCTGAGTGAAGAATCGCGTCAGACTCAAGGCTATCGGCATGATTCAGAAAGAAGGAACTTCGGTCCCGTGTGAACTGAAACCAAGACACATTGAACGGCGTTTGTGTGTTTGTGAACAGTTGCTTCAGAGGCAAAAACGGAAGAGATTTCTGCATCGCATTGTGACCGGGGACGAATAATGGGTTCATTATGATAACCCTAAACGCAAAAAATCATGGGGTTATCCCGGACATGCATCCACGTCGACGGCCAAACCGAAATTCACGGCTCCAAGATTATGCTCTTCATTTGGTGGAAACAACTCGGCGTCGTGTACTATGAGGTGTTAAAACCAAGTGAAGCAATCACAGGTGCTTATAATCGAACGCAATTAATGCGTTTGAGCAGAGCATTAAAAGACAAACGACCGTAATACAGCGAGAGGCACGATAAAGTGATTTTGCAGCACAACAACGCTCGACCCCACGTTGCAAAAGAGGTTAAAACGTACTTGGAAACGTTAAAATGGGAAGTCCTACCGCACCCGCCGTATTCTCCACATTGCTCCCTCTGACTATCACCTGTTTAGATCCATGGCGCATGGCCTGGCTGACCAACACTTCCGATCTCATGAAGAAGTCATAAACTGGATCGATTCGTGGACCGCCTCAAAAGATGAACAATTTCTACGACGCGGGATTCGTACACTGCCCGAAAGATGGGAGAAAGTAGTGGGCCAGCGATGGAAAATAGTTTGAATGATAGACGTGTAAGCAATTTGTTTCATTGAAGCCTCAAATGTTGGGGAAAAAAAGGCGGAAGCAAAGTTGTACACCTTGTAGTATATCATACAGTCTTCAGAATTTTCACATTAACAAAGCCTAAATTACACTGTCCGTCCAAAGTACAAAAATACATCCGATCAGACCAGAGGCATGCTTACTACTATTTCACTCTGCGGTAATAACCATATTCCTAAGAGTTTACAGTTTTTTTGACACATGAATTTCTATTTCTTTCGATTATTATTTCATAAATGAATACAGAAAGTAAACACTACTAGATTGCGTAATTAATAATGTAAATTTTAAGTGTGCCGAATAATTCGTAATTTCAAATGTTTTTTTTTTAAATAATTTCAACTGTACATTCAGAGCTAGTACTTATCGATTGTAACATCGAAAATAAAGTAATTCCTTTTCATAAATTTTACCTTTAAATATAACATATTGTGTACAAAATTATATGAAAGTTTTTAGAAAAGCAGCTGAGATAATACTGACCTGTCCAAAATTCGAAAAATAATACTGGTATCGACAACTTCTGTTGAGGAAATGTAATGCTAGAGGAGGATGTCCCGTTAGAGTCTGAGATACTATTACGAGGACAATGACAGAAGAGAAGATTGAAATGACAGTGATACTGACAGTAACTCTTAGGAAATGAATGGATGTTTCAACAGAGAACTATGCGGACAAGGGAGAGGGAACGGTTGGGGGAGTGGCTACAGTCGTCTGCAGACAAGTCTGTGCAAAAACAGTTACTGTGGTAGGAGGCGAACCATTAACTGGCTACTGAAGCTGAGAGGGAGTTTAATCTCTCTGATAGTTTTGGAAATATCGCTCGAGAGTTGAGTTCCTGATACAGAAAATGGTTTTGAGAAGATTGCTGTGATAAGTGGTGGAAGAGCGAGGATTATGCTTTACTGAGAACGACTATTTCTGCTATGTTGCAGGTATAGAGGTGAGGATACATGAGAGGGAGTGCAATGTTTCAGCAGATGGTAGACAAAACGGAGGTGTGATAGTCTCTACACTTATCTGCAGGTAGCCACCATAATTGTTTGTTGACAGGAGCGATATGGTGGAAAAAAGAAACGTCACAAATGTTTCCCACTCAAGCGTTAATCGCCAGTTCCATCCGACGTGTGTCCTCATATGAGAGTTCTTGAAAGATACATTTCTTTTTAAACATGAGAGCAAGTACTCTCTTTTATTTCTGCAGTGATTGGAGAGACAAGGACGTCTTGTTACGGACTGCATGTTTCAGAATTATGCCCAAATTAGTTGTAGATAAAGAAAAGATTATTACAGTACTGTCTAGGATTGGAGATGGAAGTGACTATCTGAGCCAAGGGGATAATATGTCTTGTGAGAAAATGAAACTGCTTCCATTTCAGATCAGTGCAGTTTGAAAACTCTATTCCACGTCCTCTGTGACAAGGTAACCGAACTCAGTGTTCACATGCAGCATGGCTGCACTCGTATTTTCTGGACTTGCACTTAGGTACGAGGCATATTCGGAAAGTAAGGTCCGATTAGGATCGAAATAGAAACCACTGTGAAAATACGATGAAACTTTGCACAGATGTGTTGGGCAGTGTCTCTAGCGCGCCTGTCGATCGCTTCACGTCGCCCTTTTCAGTTCAGAGTGCAAAGTGATCACGTAGAAATGGCTAAAATAAGTGTCTCCCGCGAAGTATGCGGATCGGGTGAGAGATTTCGCCTGAAGCTATGCAGCCCATATAACATAAATATCATGCGTTCCTTTCTTCAAGAAAATTTTCAGCCGTATTCTGCAGGGGAAATTAAGACGCTCCAACAGCGTTTTCGGTGGGAAGTGTTTGATCATCCACAATTCAGCCCATAATTGGCTCCCTACGTTCTTCATCTCAGCTGGCTACGAAGTCAACATTCTGCCTCAACCAACGAAAGGCAGACCAGCGTAGAGAATTGGCGGAAAGCACTGGCGGCTACTTTCTGTGATGAGGGTACTGCAAAGTTTGTGCAACGCCACGATAAATGTCTAAATCGGAGCGGCGACTATTTAGAGAGGTAGCTGGAATATGTGGCTAACTGTTGCGATTAAAAAATTTTTATTTTTTACTGTGGTTTTCATTTCGCGACCGATCGGACCTTACTTTCCGAACAGCCCTCGTATAACTGAATATCGTCAACATCAAAGAACTGGACCCTAGATTCCGAAGACGTTATTAACACCAATGAGAACCGTATCATATCCGCATCCCCCTCAAATCTTTTCGCCACACGGAAGATCGTGAAGCAGTAGTCAGTTGGCAGCAGCTCTTTATGAAGGAGTTATTTGTTTATTCTGTTTAGGGTAGCTGTTTAGGGCTTCGAGGAGGAGAAGGAGGAGATTAGAGTTTAACGCCCCATCGACAGCTGGGTCATTAGAGACGGAGCACAAGCTTGGAGTATGGAGAAATGGTGAAGGATATTGGCCGCGCCATTTGCAAAGAAACCGTCCCACCATTAGCCTGCAGCTATTTATGGAAACCACGGAAAACCTAAATCTGGATGACTGGCTGGGAATTTGAACTTTTGTCCTTCCGAATGCGAGTCCAGTACGCTAACCATTGCGCCGCTTCACTCGGACAGCTCCATAATTAGGGATACTCAAAGAAGGATACTTCTCCTTCTAAAATGATTACTTGAACACTTCTCACTGTCCCGTATAGGAGAATACCAATCCAAAATACTATTCATCAACTCAACATACACTGCAAGACGCTATAAATCCATATGCATATCGGAAGATTTTTCTTCTTTTAATAAATTAGTAATAAGAGGACCCATTCTTCTGAGATTATGTTGATGATAATAGTATAATAGAACTGTTGTGTGTCAAGCATAACGTACAGAACAAATAACACGAGAGGCCGTCACCACACAAACTCAGTCTCTCGCATGGTGCCTCTCAGTTCAACATCTACATCTACGTCCTACTCTGCAAGCCATATAACGGTGTGTGGCGGAGTCCCGTGCAGCAGCGTCCAGATGGCACTCACAAAGGCGGGCCTCTTTCTGCTTCCACGCCAAGTTCTTCAGTGGGTCGTCTACGTGTGCCGATAGTGTAGACAGCCGCCAAAGATAGCGCTGTCAAACCTGCACTACATTGTTCAACCTTGTTCTGGCGGACATGGAAATTCTTCCGCTGACAGGCTCAAAACGCTATGCGCCAGCGACACTCAGACAGACCATCAATTAGACAGCTCAATTCAGTTTCTGCAGGCATCTCAGTACACTTCCTTGAAGTTTACATTTCGACATAGTAGCTGGGTCATTAGAGACGGAGCACAAGCTTGGAGTATGGAGAAATGGTGAAGGATATTGGCCGCGCCATTTGCAAAGAAACCGTCCCACCATTAGCCTGCAGCTATTTATGGAAACCACGGAAAACCTAAATCTGGATGACTGGCTGGGAATTTGAACTTTTGTCCTTCCGAATGCGAGTCCAGTACGCTAACCATTGCGCCGCTTCACTCGGACAGCTCCATAATTAGGGATACTCAAAGAAGGATACTTCTCCTTCTAAAATGATTACTTGAACACTTCTCACTGTCCCGTATAGGAGAATACCAATCCAAAATACTATTCATCAACTCAACATACACTGCAAGACGCTATAAATCCATATGCATATCGGAAGATTTTTCTTCTTTTAATAAATTAGTAATAAGAGGACCCATTCTTCTGAGATTATGTTGATGATAATAGTATAATAGAACTGTTGTGTGTCAAGCATAACGTACAGAACAAATAACACGAGAGGCCGTCACCACACAAACTCAGTCTCTCGCATGGTGCCTCTCAGTTCAACATCTACATCTACGTCCTACTCTGCAAGCCATATAACGGTGTGTGGCGGAGTCCCGTGCAGCAGCGTCCAGATGGCACTCACAAAGGCGGGCCTCTTTCTGCTTCCACGCCAAGTTCTTCAGTGGGTCGTCTACGTGTGCCGATAGTGTAGACAGCCGCCAAAGATAGCGCTGTCAAACCTGCACTACATTGTTCAACCTTGTTCTGGCGGACATGGAAATTCTTCCGCTGACAGGCTCAAAACGCTATGCGCCAGCGACACTCAGACAGACCATCAATTAGACAGCTCAATTCAGTTTCTGCAGGCATCTCAGTACACTTCCTTGAAGTTTACATTTCGACATAGTAGTCACCAGTTATCGAGAGCTAGGACCAGCCAAGAGACAGAAAAGATATTTAGATTTTATTGTGTTAGGGTTAGGACATCAGGTGCCACACATCTAACTGTAACGAAGATTCGTACCATTTTGTAACATACTCTTAATGAATATTACTGGTTATGTTTTGTTGTGTTGAGTTCTGGGAAGAGTTTTAGCTGATAAATAATAAGCGTGAAATCTGCCACTTTTAAAGAACAATAACAGTAAATAAGTTTTATGCTACTGTGGATGTTTGGGTTGAATTAACAGTAACATTCAGTTACAACATTCACAACAATAGTATGAGCAGAAGTAGCTAGCAGAATCCATTTGGTAGGTTAGATGCGTGAAGTGCGTATTTACACCTCTGGAAGGCTGCTTATAACTGAATTAACAGCCTCCACTTAGGCCCTCTCAGAATCAAATGAAACTACCTATAGCTCACTGGTCGCTTGCTAATAAGTTGTTCGCTTTTTCACCTTATATCACTTCATCAGTGCATCGCCTAAGGTACTGTAATATTTATGTCACGGAGTGACATTTTTATAAAACTGTCCACGCATCTGCTTTATTTTCATAAGGAATAATGCTGTATTGTAGAGAGGTTTATCTGAGATTTGGCAGACAGGGCTGAATTAGCAAAACAGAAGGGGTGTTCTCAAGTCAGCTGATCCCTTCAGCTGGAGCAGTACCTCTGTCACCTCTGCACTTGACATGACACAGTAGAGCACGACATTAAACCGTAAATCATTCTGTTAAGAATTTAAATAAAACCACTGATGACCGATGGGAAGATCTGACCTGAGATGGCTATTGTTAAGACATAATGAAAGTGCTATGAACTTGGTAATTTATAAAATAACTATAGAATTGATATTCTGAGTCAACCGATGGGGATTTTGCGCTTATCTTGCTGCAGCACGCCAACGTGTTGGTTTTCAGTTGAGATCAGGTTCAGGTTGATCTCCATTAACGTGCCGAAAGGATACTAATTTGGTATTGTGTATAGAAGGACAGGCTGTGGACAGTGGGCTTACTTTTCTTGCAATATTATTTTGTTCCTGTCTGTTGAATGTAGCAAGATTAATATGGGAATTAATTCTCAAAATGGCATCCCAGACGTTTAATTTAGTTAGTAAATGAGATCTACTGCACTGTGACCAGGCACTTGTTTCTGTTGTGAATTCCAGTTAGTTTATCCATCTGTAGGGACGAAGAGAAAAGGAAATAAGCAGGGAGACGAATGAAATTCGTCCAGCGCCGACTGACAGGCAATACAGGCGACAATTATTGAACTACTGAAAAGAAAACGTAAATTAGTTACAAACTAAGGCGTGCACACACTTTATTTAACATGTAAATAACACCACAGATACTCGGATTTAGGTTATGACATGTTCAATATTCCTGCCATCATTGGCGATGGTCTGGCGCAGACGAATAGCAAAATTCTGCGTGACCCGCTGTGTCGGAATATCGATGCTGTCGATGACCTCTTGAATGGCTGTTTTCAACTCGGTGACGGTTTTGGGGTTATTGCTGTACACCTTGTCCTTAATATAGCCCCACAAAAAGGAGTCGCTTGTGTTCAGATCCGGAGAAAATGGCGGCCAATCGAGGCCAATGCCAGTGGCCTCTGGATACCCCAGAGCCAAAATGCGGTCCCCAAAAGTGCTCCTCCAGTACATCAAACACCCTCCTGCTTCGTTGTGATCGAGTTCCGTCTTGCGTGAACCACATCTTGTCGGAATCAGGGTCACTTTAGACAACTGGGATGAAATCATTTGCCAAAACCTTCATATACCATTCGGTAGTCAGCGTGTCATCAAACAATTGCACCGATTACTCCGTGACTGGACATTGCACACCAGACAGTCACCCATTGAGGGTGAAGAGACTTCTCGATCGTGAAATTCGGTTCCTCGGTCCTCCAAATGTGCCTATTTTGCTTATTGACGAACCCATCCAAACGAAAGTGGGTTTCATCGTAAACCGAACCATCATGCGCCTACTAACTCCCATCATGCCCCGCGGCCAACCATGCGTTTTGAACGTCCTAACGCAAAACGTTCAGAAGTTATGACGATAGTGTTTCATATAGTTCAATAATTGTCATCCTGTACATAGAATTGTTTTATCCACACGCAGCGTTCCTTGATATGAGGTGTTTTCCAGTTGTGAAAATAGGCTGTGGATACGTACGGTTGTTTCGTGAGGGAGAATTGGATGTATGGAGGTCCTATTTGAGAAGAGGAGGGTTCAGAGCCCCGTTAGAATATCTAAATTTTTGTTACCCTAATATACTAAGGTGCACGGTCCCTTCCCTTCCCCACCTTGGTCCATTTGTAATGAGCATACGTCGATGTTGTGTTAAATCCTGTATTGAAATACAACTTCGCCTTTTCAATCCGGCACCAGACTGAGCAATTTAACATATTTCCTAGTGTCCCCAAGACCCAAGCACTTAAGCGAAAATGAGTGTCATCTGCAACTGACTCTTCTAAATGTGATCAACCGGGCACTTGCAGACTTTGTAGTAATAGGCAATGTTGAACCTTTCAATGGAAAAATAGCAGAAGTTGCAAATTTCACTTTCATTTATTTGATGACTTGTTTCGGATCGGGACCCACTTTCATATCACCCAGATAGTTAAAATGATATTTCCAAAAATATAAGGACCACATCAAGATAGCAATTATATATGTATAAAAAAGTGCAAATAAAGAATTACAGAACTATTATCTGTATGCTCTGTAACTGTTTATTTGCGCTTTATTATACGTATAAGTTCGTTATCCTCATAACGTTCCTATATTTTGCGAAATGCGATTTTGGCTATCTGGATGATTTGTAAATGGGTCCCGATCCGAAACGAGTCACGAAGTAAATAAAAGTGAAATTTGCAGTTTTGGCTGTTCTTCCGATATACTGATAAACACAAGTTGCTGCCCTGCAATTACTACAGCATTTTGGAAGTTCGTAGGTATCGAACCTTCCCGAACGGCGGAACCCTCGGTGCGTCAGATCCGTTGCATAACAATACTTGTTTATATACCTGATCTATCCACCTACTGAGGTACTGGAAAACTTGACACGTCCATTACAATAAGAAAGCAGCTTATTAGGAACAGATATGGACGTGGCCTATAACTACAGTGATCATCATATCTAGAGCCTACGTATCACATTTCTCCGTTTAACATTAGCAGAAATTATTTACATTTCGCTGAAAATTCAGATACTGTAAACAGATGTATTGTCAAAATAATCACTGAAATTTTATGTATATAACTTAGTACAGATTTCCGCCTCCGTATCTGAGTGATCAGCGTAGCCGACTGCCATACAGAGGACCTGGGTTCAACTCCGAGGATGTTTACTTGGTGGGTGGACAGGAACGATGTCCTCTCAGGATTTTGATGCCCGTTAAGGAGCTATTTGAATGATAAGTAGCGGTTTCAAGGTCTGAATAGCAGACAACGACAGGGAGCGCGCTGTGATCACCACAGGCCTCTCCATATCGCATCCAAATTACGTCACTGGCTGAGGATGGTATCGTGGTCGGTCGGCACTGATTGGATCATCTGGGGCCAGAATTGCGCAGCATTATTATATGAAGTGCTGAGGTTATCATTCACAGTAGCAACAGTGAAACCTAGTGATAGACTTGCACATTAAGCGGGTGATCTATGGAGACGACGTTGTTGCAGACTGATCAAAGACTACGTTTGTCAGTGTGTTTCCACCTCGACTACACATTTTAGGGCAGTATTTTTTTTTCCCAACGTGGACTTTAGTAGATTCTCATCCTACGTTTCGCTTACTGTGCTCACAGAAGCACGTAATACGATTTGAATCCCCGAACGTGGAAACAGGTTTCAAACGCGCTGGTGGTATAGCTGATTCCACTCGCCTTATAAATCGATGGAGTTTGCATACTAATCCAGTTGTAACGACATAGAAAGCAACAAACTTTTACTTTGCTGCAAAAAAGGTAAAAGGAAAAAAAAGAGCTATAAACGAAACGTAGCGACTGTGTCGGGAGCCGAAAGTTCTCCCAGCATTTAATTTGGCGTACCTTTGCGTATTAACGTTCTTTAATACTTCGTTGGGGATTTTTAAAAGGCTCCCGTTTATTATGGAAGCCGTGAGG
The DNA here is from genome assembly GCF_023898315.1 of Schistocerca nitens. Taxonomy (NCBI): domain Eukaryota; kingdom Metazoa; phylum Arthropoda; class Insecta; order Orthoptera; family Acrididae; genus Schistocerca; species Schistocerca nitens. The sequence continues at coordinate 810,205,918 of NC_064616.1, forward strand.
GACGCTACCTGCTATGGACAGCAGCATTACGTAAAAGCGACCGAACAGCAGCCGCCCGCAGTCCAAGTTTGTACGCGCAGGGATAATCCGACCAGCATGGAATCACCGAGGCCTGAAGCTGAAGAACAAGCGCGTAGCGCATATGTATCAGATAATTGAAATCTGAATTAGCGCGGGTTGGGCTCGGCTTTGTGCTCACGCTTGAAGAGACCGAGGCATAGCAATCATGCGGGCTGCTGTCTCCAGTGGCTCTCCGGGCTCAATCTAAGGGGCCGCGCATGTGTGCCAAACACTACAACAGGTAAGAAAACTGAGTACAGAATACCATACGTCACCAAAGCTGTTTTATGATGCACCCCCTAGCATATCGTTCTCAGAAAGTAGGTTTATGTTTCCTACATCTAACTGTGTTGAGAAAAATTCCTGTAAGATGCAATTCATCTATCTGATACCATGGAAAATCAAACAGCCGTTTTCTTCATTTGACGCAATTTATAGAGAGAAATGACACACAAATATACTAGGGGCCTTTAAAAATACAGGACAAATGCGAGTAGGGTTCGCACTCTAAGGTTCCGTACGAACTTAGTGATGTATATAAACAGTTTATCTATAGGTCTTGACTAGTGAATTCGCCACTATCGAAATATGCAATATAAATGCGCGTATCGTATGACTGCGTTGACGTAGAAGCTTTAACGTTTCACGAATGTGAATAAATGCAAGATAATGTGTACATGCGTGTGGAAAAAGCCAGTATCTTTCGAGTGTGGTACTAGTTAGTTCCACCCCACTGTATTCCTCCACCTCAACTAGAAGTCTGTACATAATGTTGCAAATACCATACGAAATAATTTGAACACACTAAGTTTCGGGTTCCGCTGGATAGGTCAGGAGTCCACTACACGCAACAAGCGGCTACACGGGTAGCAGGGGTTGTGTGGCGTGGGCTGGGCGGTTTTTTAGGTTAGATGGCCTTGGGCAAGTATAGAATGGGCAACAGCCTCAACGGGTGCGGGGCAAAGTCAGGACATGCGGGGACCAAGCAGCAATCGGTATTGTAATTGTCAACTGTCGAAGCTGCGTTGGTAAAGTACTGGAACTTCAAGCGCTGATACAAAGCACCGAAGCTGAAATCGTTATAGGTACAGAAAGCTGGCTGAAGCCAGAGATAAATTATGCCGAAATTTTTACAAAGGTACAGACGGTGTTTAGAAAGGATAGATTGCATGCAACCGGTGGTGGAGTGTTCGTCGCTGTTAGTAGTAGTTTATCCTGTAGTGAAGTAGAAGTGGATAGTTACTGTGAATTATTATGGGTGGAGGTTACACTCAACAACCGAGCTAGGTTGATAATTGGCTCCTTTTACCGACCTCCCGACTCACCAGCATTAGTGGCAGAACAACTGAGAGAAAATTTGGAATACATTTCACATAAATTTTCTCAGCATGTTATAGTCAAATGGCTCTGAGCACTATGGGACTCAACTGCTGTGGTCATCAGTCCCCTAGAACTTAGAACTACTTAAACCTAACTAACCTAAGGACATCACACACATCCATGCCCGAGGCAGGATTCGAACCTGCGACCGTAGCAGTCGCACGGTTCCGGACTGCGCGCCTAGAACCGCGAGACCACCGCGGCCGGCGTTATAGTCTTAGGTGGAGATTTCAATTTACCAGATATAGACTGGGACACTCAGATGTTTAGGACGGGTGGTAGGGACAGAGCATCGAGTGACATTATACTGAGTGCACTATCCGAAAATTACCTCGAGCAATTAAACAGAGAACCGACTCGTGGAGATAACATCTTGGACCTACTGATAACAAACAGACCCGAACTTTTCGACTCTGTAAGTACAGAACAGGGAATCAGTGATCATAAGGCCGTGGCAGCATCCCTGAATATGAAAGTTAATAGGAATATAAAAAAAGAGAGGCAGGTTTATCTGTTTAGCAAGAGTAATAGAAGGCAGATTTCAGACTACCTAACAGATCAAAACGAAAATTTCTGTTCCGACACTGACAATGTTGAGTGTTTATGGAAAAAGTTCAAGGCAATCGTAAAATGCGTTTTAGACAGGTGCGTGCCGAGTAAAACTGTGAGGGACGGGAAAAATCCACCGTGGTACAACAACAAAGTTAGGAAACTACTGCGAAAGCAAAGAGAGCTTCACTCCAAGTTTAAATGCAGCCAAAACCTCTCAGACAAACAGAAGCTGAGCGATGTCAAAGTTAGCGTAAGTAGGGCTATGCGTGAACCGTTCAGTGAATTCGAAATTAAAATTCTATGTACCAACTTGACAGAAAATCCTAGGAAGTTCTGGTCTTACGTTAAATCAGTAAGTGGCTCGAAACAGCATATCCAGACACTCCGGGATGATTTTCCAAAGCTGTTTCACAGAGGAAGACCGCACTGCAGTTCCTTCTCTAAATCCTTGCACAAACGAAAAAAATGCTGACATCGAAATAAGTGTCCAAGGAATAGAAAAGCACTGGAATCACTCAACGGAGGAAAGTCCACTGGACCTGACAGGATACCAATTCGAATCTACACAGAGTACGCGAAAGAACTTGCCCCCCTTCTAACAGCCGTGTACCGCAAGTCTCTAGAGGAACGGAGGGTTCCAAATGATTGGAAAAGAGCACAGGTAGTCCCAGTCTTCAAGAAGGGTCGTCGAGCAGATGCGCAAAACTATAGACCTATATCTCTGACGTCGATCTGTTGTAGAATTTTAGAACATGTTTTTTGCTCGAGTATCATGTCGTTTTTGGAAACCCAGAATCTACTATGTAGGAATCAACATGGATTCCGGAAACAGCGATCGTGTGAGACCCAACTCGCTTTATTTGTTCATGAGACCCAGAAAATATTAGATACAGGCTCCCAGGTAGATTCTATTTTTCTTGACTTCCGGAAGGCGTTCGATACAGTTCCGCACTATCGCCTGATAAAGAAAGTAAGAGCCTACGGAATATCAGACCAGCTGTGTGGCTGGATTGAAGATTTTTTAGCAAACAGAACACAGCATGTTGTTATCAATGGAGAGACGTCTACAGACGTTAAAGTAACCTCTGGAGTGCCACAGGGGAGTGTTATGGGACCATTGCTTTTCACAATATATATAAATGACCTGTAGTATACAGAGAAGTTGCAGCATTAGAAAATTGTAGCGAAATGCAAGAAGATCTGCAGCGGATAGGCACTTGGTGCAGGGAGTGGCAACTGTCCCTTAACATAGACAAATGTAATGTATTGCGAATACATAGAAAGAAGGATCCTTTATTGTATGATTATATGATAGCGGAACAAACACTGGTAGCAGTTACTTCCGTAAAATATCTGGGAGTATGCGTGTGGAACGATTTGAAGTGGAATGATCATATAAAATTAATTGTTGGTAAGGCGGGTACCAGGTTGAGATTCATTGGAAGAGTACTTAGGAAATGTAGTCCATCAACAAAGGAGGTGGCTTACAAAACACTCGTTCGACCTATACTTGAGTATTGCTCATCAGTGTGGGATCCGTACCAGATCGGGTTGACGGAGGAGATAGAGAAGATCCAAAGAAGAGCGGCGAGTTTCGTCACAGGGTTATTTGGTAACCGTGATAGCGTTACGGAGATGTTTAATAAACTCAAGTGGCAGACTCTGCAAGAGAGGCGCTCTGCATCGCGGTGTAGCTTGTTCGCCAGGTTTCGAGAGGGTGCGTTTCTAAAAAATGGCTCTGAGCACTATGGGACTCAACTGTTGTGGTCATAAATCCCCTAGAACTTAGAACTACTTAAACCTAACTAACCTAAGGACATCACACACATCCATGCCCGAGGCAGGATTCGAACCTGCGACCGTAGCGGTCGTGCGGTTCCAGACTGTAGCGCCTTTAACCGCTCGGCCACTCTGGCCGGCGGTGCGTTTCTGGATGAGGTATCGAATATATTGCTTCCCCCTACTTATACCTCCCGAGGAGATCACGAATGTAAAATTAGAGAGATTAGAGCGCGCACGGAGGCTTTCAGACAGTCGTTCTTCCCGCGAACCGTACGCGACTGGAACAGGAAAGGGAGGTAATGGCAGTGGCACGTAAAGTGCCCTCCGCCACACACCGCTGGGTGGCTTGCGGAGTATAAATGTGGATGTAGATGTAGATGAATATAAGACATGGCAAATGGACCACTCGTATTTATTCGAAACTTTCTGCGAAAATGTTGCAGCACTCCAACGGAGCCCTCATAAAAAGTCACTGTACGACCTGTTCGCGAATACAGAACAAGCATTTGGGATCCAGAATAACTCTTATTCCAAGAAGATGTAGAAAGAACTCAGAGCTATTTCGCGTAATTTCTAACCAGCTGTTTAACACAACGCAAAATCGTCATTGAGGTGCTCAGAGATTTTAAAAAAAATGGCTCTGAGCACTATGGGACTCAACTGCTGTGGTCATAAGTCCCCTAGAACTTAGAACTAATTAAACCTAACTAACCTAAGGACAGCACACAACACCCAGCCATCACGAGGCAGAGAAAATCCCTGACCCCGCCGGGAATCGAACCCGGGAACCCGGGCGTGGGAAGCGAGAACGCTACCGCACGACCACGAGATGCGGGCTAGAGATTTTAAATTAAGCTTCGAATGAAGGGTCGAGCTATTTTTGCGGAACTGTATTGAGTAGGTATAAAGAATTAATATTATAAACGGTCGGTAAAACAATTCTACTTCCGCTGGCGTGTCTATTGTGCGACGGCACCGTAACGGGATAAAAGAGATCGAAGCGCCTATAGCACAGCCATTTTTTCTGCTGCTCGTTTCGCGAGTGCAACGGGGAACACACATATAATTAGTGCTGTGCACTAGTAATTGTTACTGAGTGTTTATTCCGATGCAGTTGAATTGTGTGATTCCAATACCACGGGGAAAGTGCCGTATAAATGCAGTATACAGTATCTGGTCACAAGTATCCTGAAGCCCCCTATGTGATGTGTAACTGACCACCAGATATCAGTAGAGACGGACCCGATACTTTAAAAAGGGACGGGAAGTATTTTATTGGCAGTACAGAAACAGTACCAGCAGATCTTAGTGACTTCGAACGTGGATCGGTCATTGGATGTCATCTGAGTAACATATCCAACGAAAACATTTCAAACCTTCCAAAGCTGCCAAAGTCGACTATTGGTGATGTGAGTGTGAACTCAAAAAGCGAAGGAACAACCACAACTGCCGGCCTGTGTGGCCGAGCGGTTCTAGGCGCTTCAGTCTGGAACTGCGTGACCGCTACGATCGTAGGTTCGAATGCTGCCTCGGGCATGGATGTGTGTGATGTCCTTAGGTTAGTTAGGTTTAAGTTGTTCTAAGTTCTAGGGGTCTGACGGATGACCTCAGATGTTAAGTCCCATAGTGCTCAGAGCCATTTGAACCATTTTTTGAACAACCACAACTAAACCAAGATAAGGCAGATTTCATGTACTGACGACAGGGATCGTCTAACATGCGGATGGTAGTTCTAAAAAATCTCATGAAAGCAGCGGGAGGAGTCGCTCATGAGATAGAAACTGCTACCAACAGTCCAATTAGCATAATGTCTGTGCGCAGGGGTTTAAGAGAAGGGGTAAAATTGGTGAGCACTTCCCATAGTGCAGACATTCCTGTAGTCAGATTTAAGTGACCCTTGAGGTGGTATAAGCAGCAACGCCACTGGTCGCTGTCCGACTGGAAACGAGTGATCCGGAATCGTGGATTAAGCTATACCCTGTGGAACTCTGATCGAACTATTTAATTTTGCCAAATGCGTTAAGATTGTTCCCTACCATCATATGCAGTGCCAAAGTGAAGCATAGAGCAGCTGGTGTTACGATGTTCATTGTGGGTAGGTTGTGGTCTCATTACTACACTTAAGAAAAAGCTAAATGCGGATAGATACTAACACATTTTTCACCTTTATGTAGTGCATATAGTAGAGGAAAGTTTCGGACACGGCTATTAGTGGTGTCGGGATGAAGTTACATCCTGTCATAAAACAGCGAATGTCAGGCAATGGTTTGCGGACAACATCATTTCTGCAATCTACATCTACATCTACATACATACTCCGCAATCCACCATACGGTGCGTGCGGGAGGGTATCTCGTACCACAACTAGCATCTTCTCTCCCTGTTCCACTCCCAAACAGGACGAGGAAAAAATGACTGCCTATATGCCTCTGTACGAGCCCTAATCTCTCTTATCTTATCTTTGTGGTCTTTCCGCGAAATATAAGTTGCCGCAGTAAAATTGTACTACAGTCAGCCTCAAATGCTGGTTCTATAAATTTACTCAGTAGAGATCACGGCCGGCCGGAGTGGCCGTGCGGTTCTAGGCGCTACAGTCTGGGGCCGAGCGACCGCTCCGGTCGCAGGTTCGAATCCTGCCTCGGGCATGGATGTGTGTGATGTCCTTAGGTTAGCTAGGTTTAATTAGTTCTAAGTTCTAGGCGACTGATGACCTCAGAAGTTAAGTCGCATAGTGCTCAGAGCCATTTGAACCATTAGAGATTCACGAAAAGGACGCCTCCTTTCCTCCAGATACTCCCACCCGAATTCCTGAAGCATTTCCGTAACATTCGCGTGATGATCAACTCTACCAGTAACAAATTTAGCAGCCCGCCTCTGAATTGCTTCTATGTCCTCTCTCAATCCGACGTGATAGGGATTCCAAACGCTGGAGCAGTACTCAAGAATAGGTCGTATTAGTGTTTTATAAGTGGTCTCCTTTACTGATGAACCACATCTTCCCAAAATTCTACCAATGAACCGAAGACGACTATCCGCCTTCCCCACAACTGCCATTACATGCTTGTCCCACTTCATATCGCTCTGCATTATAACGCCCAAATAGTTAATCGACGTGACTGTGTGAAGCGCTACACTACTAATGGAGTATTCAAACATTACAGGATTCTTTTTCCTATTCATCTGCATTAATTTACATTTATCTGTATTTAGAGTTAGCTGCCATTCTTTACACCAATCACAAATCCTGTCGAAGTCATCTTGTATCCTCCTACAGTCAGTCAACGATGACACCTTCCCGAGCACCACAGCATCATCAGCAAACAGCCGCACATTGTTATCCACCCTATCCAAAAGATCATTTATGTAGATAGAAAACAACAGCGGACCTACCACACTTCCCTGGGGCACTCCAGATGATACCCTCACCTCCGATGAACACTAACCATCGAGGACACCGTACTTGGTTCTATTACTTAAGAAGTCTTCGAGCCACTCACATACTTGGGAAACAATCCCATATGCTCGTACCTTAGTTAGGAGTCTGCAGTGGGGCACCGAGTCAAACGCTTTCCGGAAGTCAAGGAATATGGCATCCGTCTGTTACCCTTCATCCATGGTTCGCAAGATATCATATGGAAAAAGGGCGAGTTGCGTTTCGCAGGAGCGATGCTTTCTAAAGCCGTGCTGATGCATGGACAACAACTTCTCAGTCTCAAGGAAATTCATTATATTCGAACTGAGAATATGTTCAAGAATCCTGCAACAAACAGATGTTACGGATATTGGTCTGTAATTTTGAGGATCCGTCCTTCTACCCTTTTTTATACAGGCGTCACCTGTGCTTTTTTACAGTCGCTCGGGACTTTACGTTGGGCAAGAGATTCGCGATAAATGTAGACTAAGTAAGGAGCCAATGCAGTAGAGTACTCTCTGTAATAATGGACTGCGCTGCCCAGAGTCCCGACCCGATCCTAATAAAACACCTTCGAGATGAGTAAGAACGTCGACGTCGCTCCAGACACTAGCATCCGACATCACTACCTTCACTGGTTTCTGATCTTGAGGAAGGAACTGGAGGGTTGTTTCTACATCACTCATGACTCGGGACAATCCATTCTACTCGAAATAAAATATTTGTTCTTCCAGTAGAAACATCAAACATTTCGAATAAAAGCAGACTGCAGAAAACCAAATACTTGGGGTAGCTACTGAGAGGAGGTAGTAAGTAATGGTGGGCGGGGCTGGGTTTCAGTGGGCGGGGTGATAATTTTATTGCACCTGGCGGGATGCGTGCTGTGGCCGGCAATGACGCCGCTCGTCAGCTAATTTACGTGCCGCTCGCCGCTCGCCGGCCGGCCCGCATGCCTAATGAAGTTTGGCCAGCTGCCAATTTGGTTACACATGGCTCACGGCCAAAAGCGCGTTATCGTCTGTCCAAAATAACGACGTTCAAAGAAATTGCCCCGTTAGCGCACGCCGACCCCACTGAGTTCGCCCTCTCATTCTGTGCAAGTCTGCCTCGTTCTGCTTTAAGATACTGTGATAGGATGTTGCTCGTGGTTCCTCGCGCAGGATGTTACACTGATGTATTGTGCTATAGTTACAGCATTTAGAAGTAAACTACCAAAAACTAATTAATGCAGATGAATAGGAAAAAGAATCCCGTAATGTTTGAATACTCCATTAGTAGTGTAGCGCTTGACACAGTCACGTCGATTAAATATTTGGGCGTGACACTGCAGAGCGATATGAAGTGAGACAAGCATGTAATGGCAGTTGCGGGGAAGGCGGATGGTCGTCCTCGGTTCATTGGTAGAATTTGGGGAAGATGTGGTTCATTTATAAAGGAGACCGCTTATAAAACACTAATACGACCTATTATTGAGTACTGCTCGAGAGAGTTTTTGATCCCTATCAGGTCGGATTGAGGGAGGACATAGAAGCAATTCAGAGGCGGGCTGCTATATTTGTTACTGGTAGGTTTGATCATCACGCGAATGTTACGGAAATGCTTCAGGAACTCGGGTGGGAGTCTCTGGAGGAAAGGAGGCGTTCTTTTCGTGAATCGCTACTGATTAAATTTAGAGAACCAGCATTTGAGGCTGACTGCAGTACAATTTTACTGCCGCCAACTTATATTTCGCGGAAAGACCACAAAGATAAGAGAGATTAGGGCTCGTACAGAGGCATATAGGCAGTAATTTTTCCCTCGTTCCCTTTGGCGGTGGAACAGGGAGAGAAGATGCTAGTTGTGGTACGAGATACCCTCCGCCACGCACCGTATGGTGGATTGCGGAGTATGTATATAGTTGTACATGTAGATGTAATTAATTTTACTGTGAAATAAAAACAAAATAACAAAAATAGAAGCAGCTTGTTCGAAAGTAATCGAACATCTGTGAAATCATAGTATGCCGCTGCTAACATTCAATATCGTAGAATGAAATTTTCACTCTACAGCGGAGTGTGCGCTGATATGAAACTTCTTGGCAGGTTAAAATGGTGTGCCGGACCGAGACTCGAACTCGGAACCTACAGATGTAGAGTGAAAATTTCATTCTAGAAACATCCCCCAGACTGTGGCTAAGCCATGTCTCCGTAATATCCTTTCTTTCACGAGTGCTATTTCTGCAAGGTTCGCAGGAGAGCTTCTGTAAAGTTTGGAAGGTAGGAGACGAGGTACTGGCAGAAGTAAAGCTGTGAGGACGGGGCGTGAGTCGTGCTTGGGTGGCTCAGTCGGTAGAGCACTTGCCCGCGAAAGGCAAAGATCCCGAGTTCGAGTCTCGGTCCGGCGCACAGTTTTAATCTGCCAGGAAGTTTCATTCAATATCGTGTTGCTTCACACCGCGCATTTAACGTACAAGACTCCTCGTTTGCATGCTCTGCACGATCGAAACGTTGTCTCACTCTTCGACGTTGGTGTCCGCAGCTCGTGGTCTAGTGGCTAGCCTTGCTGTACAGGGTCCCGTGTTCGATTAACGGCCGGGTTGGGGACCTTCTCTGGCCGGGGACTGAGTGTTTGTGTTCTCTGCATCATTTCATCATCATCATCATAATCATCATCATTCGTGACAGTGGCTAGATTTTATTGTGTACAAATTGGACTGTGTAAAAATTGGGACTTTGTAGGGGGGCTGATGAGCGCGCAGTTGAGCACCCCACAAACCAAACAGCATCGACGTTGGATGATGCGACAACACGTTGTTAAGTTTCAGCAAGTACTGAGCATTCTGACTCCATTTAATGTCAGCAGATATTGCAAGCCATTCCATGCGACGAATTACAGCCTCCTTGAGGAATGAGTCACAAGATTCACAACGTGTGTATGTGCATTAGCGACTTAAATGACGGACTCGTCGCCAAAGCATTGACTATATAGCTGGAGTATAGGTGGGAGGATTCTTTTCGTGCATACAGACACCACATACATAATTAATAGCGACAGTGATACACAGAGCATCGTTGACTTTTGATCTTTTATGTCGACAGTATCCTTAAACAAAAAACCTGCGGACTTAATTCTTCTGACATCGGCTAATTCAGAAATCTACAAATAGTTCAGAATGTTAGTGACATAAATTCAATAAACACCAAATCTCACATTACTAATGAATATTATATTGTAATAAAATACATTAATTTTTAAGGATTAATATAGAGGTTATTTCGATTGAGTAAGAACATTTAGCCAGCAAAAAGTTTTTCATTCGTAACTCCTCTATAATAGGGTGAAGCCATTGAAATTACTCCCGCAGGTTCATCAGTACAAATCAACCCATGTTTCAGATTTTTATTTACTGATATTCTTTCAGTTCTTTATTTTAGTCTTTGCCCTATAATAATGGTTCTCGTATCATCCGAAGAAAAAACGATGACAAGGAACAGTGAAAGTTTTAAGCACTAGCCGGCCGTTGTGGCCGAGCCGTTCTAGGCGCTTCAGTCCGGAACAGCGCTGCTGCTACGGTCGCAGGTTCGAATCCTGCCTCGGGCATGGATGTGTGTGATGCCGTTTGGTTAGTTAAATTGAACTAGTTCTAAGTTCTAGGGGACTGATGACCTCAGATGTTAAGTCCCACAGTGCACAGAGCCATTTTTTAAGCACTGTCATAAGTTGTTGAAATGCACGGTTCAGTCACATTAATGTGATCACCGCCTAAGTTCGACGTCATCGTATAATAATCACTTACTGACGGCAGCGGGCAGGAGGGTATACGAAGAGTGCCCGTGAGGAGGGGAGGGAGGGGGTGGGGACGAAGGGTGGAGGCAGGGGAGGGTCACGCAGGGAACACTGCACATAGCTGGTGTGAATGTTGGCTTTCAGGCCAAGGGTGGACTCATCTCCGAAACAGCTAAGTTTGTGAACTGTCTGCGTGCCGCAGTGATTAAAGTATATCGTAAACGGCAAAATGACCCTAACCAAAACCAACTCCTGGGCAACTGTGGTGCACCACAGGTGTGAAAGACGACTGCGGAGATTTGTACAGGGGAATAGACGTGCAACTGTTGAGCAACTGATCACCCAAATGTACCAAGGGGGCCGGCCGGAGCGGACGAGCGGTTCTAGGAGCTACAGTCTGGAACCACGCGACCGCTACGGTCGAAGGTTCGAATCCTGCCTCGGGCATGGATGCGTGTGACGTCCTTAGGTTAGTTAGGTTTAAGTAGTTCTAAGTTCTAGGGGACTGATGACCAGAGAAGTTAAGTCCCATAGTGCTCAGAGCCATTTTTGAATCATGGCTACCGACAGTGTCTCTTCAGCGATCGTTCAGCAAACGTCGCTGGCTATGGTCCTCCACAGCAGTCGCTGGGTTCACGCACCCACGCTGACTGCTGTTCGTCGACGACGAATGCTGAAATTTGCCCATCAGAACCGCAACTGGAGGCCACTGACTGGCGGCAGGTGGTCTTTTCAGATGATTCACGTTTTATGCTCCTTCGGACAGATGGATGTGCACGGCGTGAAACCCTCCAACAGTTGTCGGAAGGATGCCGGCCAGAGAAGGAAGCGTTATTGTCTAGAGAATTCTTTCGTGTCATTCCCTGGGTTATTTCGTCAATCTGGAAGGCACAATGGATCAACGTAAGTATGTTTCTATCCTTGGGAACCATGTCCACCCCCACACAAAGTCCGTGTTTCCTCGGCACGATGGCATCTACCAGGAGGACAATGCAAAGTGTCACACAGCTCGCAGTATGTGTGCGTGGTTCGAAGAGCACCAGGATGAGTTCACCGTACTCCACTGACCACCATGTTCCCCGCATTGGAACCTAGTCGAGAATCAGTGGGTCTACATCGATCTGTCTGTACGCAGCACGGATCCTCAGCTGAGAAACCTAGCGCAAGTGACCACGCACTGGAGTAGGCACGGCTCCACACCCTGTCGGTTCCTTCTAGAATCTTACTGAATGTCTATCTACATGTCTCTCAGGTAGTTCAAAATTCAAATGTGTGTGAAATCTTATGGGACTTAACTGCCAAGGTCATCAGTCCCTAAGCTTACACCATACTTAACCTAAATTATCCTAAGAACAAACACACACCCATGCCCGAGGGAGGACTCGAACCTCCGCCGGGACCAGCCGCACAGTCCATGACTGTAGCGCCTTGGACCGCTCGGCTAATCCCGAGCGGCTCTCAGGTAGTTATTCAGACATTTAACTGGTGATGACACTAATGTTACTAGACATTTTCGGGGAAGTCTTAGCACCAAGTTCAAATATAATTCTTGTAACACCGATCTGTTTTCCGTAAACGTTATCTCTCTCTTTACAGTCCCCCCCCCCCCAAAAAAAAAAAGGCTTGCGTTAGGACGTTCGAACTACACGGTTGGCCGCGGGGCATGATGAGAATTAGTATGCGCATGTATAGTTTGGTTTAGCGATGAAGCCCATTTTAATTTGGATGGATTCGTCAATTAAACAAAACTGGGGCGTTTGGGGGACTGAGAAACCGAATTTCGCGAACGAGAAGTCTCTTCACCCTCAATGGGTGACTGGTGTGCAATGTCCAGTCACGGAATAATCGGTGCAATTCCTTTATGACACACTGACTACCCAACTGTTTATGAGCCGGCCGTGGTGGCCAAGCGGTTAAAGGCGCTACAGTCTGGAACCGCGCGGCCGCTACGGTCGCAGGTTCGAATCCTGCCTCGGGCATGGATGTGTGTGATGTCCTTAGGTTAGTTAGGTTTAAGTAGTTCTAAGTTCTAGGGGACTGATGACCTTAGAATTTAAGTCCCATATTGCTCAGAGCCATTTGAACCAACTGTTTTTGGAAAATGATTTCATCCCCATTGTCTACAGTGACCCTGATTCCGACAAGATGTGGTTCACATAAGACGGAGCTCGACCCCACCGAAGCAGGTGACACTTTGATGTCCTGGAGGAGCACTTTGGGGACCGTATTTGGGCTCTGGGGTACCCAGAGGCCAGTGACATGGGCGTCGATTGGTGACCATATTCTCCGGATCTGAACACATGCGACTCCTTTTTGTCTGGCTGTGTTAAAGACAAGGTGTACAGCAATAACCTCAAAACCATTGCAGAACTGAAAACAGCCATTCACGAGATCATCGACAGCATCGATGTTCCGACACTTCAGCGGGTCATGTAGAATTTCGATATTGGTCTGCACCACATCATCCCCAATGATGGTAGGCAATTCGAGCTTGTCATAACCTAAATCCGAATATCTGTAGTGACGTTTACATGTTGAATTTAGGGTGTGAACGGCGTAGTTTGTAAATAATTCACGTTTCTTTTTCATATAGTTCAATAACTGTCACCCAGTACATCTCATTAATGAATAAGATATGTTTAGAATTACAAATCTTACAGTACTCAGGCGTATTTTTAAGTGTATATTGTAGGTTTTTCGAGATGGTGTGATGCAGATTTCTACTCTAGAGCCGAAAAATGTGTGCGACAAGTCCGTCTTCTTAATTATCTGTTATAGTTTAGCTACATGATCACGGTTTACGTGAAGGTGTACCAGGATAGCGACATCGACTCGGCCGAGTAGCCGTACGTGTTATAGCGTCTCTTCGTGGACGGGGAGGTGCAACGTCCGCGGATCGATTCTACCCGGCGGATTAGCGACCGAGGTCAGTGTACTGCTCAGCCTGCATGTGGTTTTTAGACTGTTTCCCCCAACTGACTTTGTGAATAGCGAACTGGTGCCCACGCTTCACCTCAGTTACACGATTCGCATACGTTTAGAAAACTTTCGTGCACATTCACATGGCATGCCATCGACAATGGCACATTCGTGAAGAAACAATCCCTCCATGCGCAAATGTGGGACAAATATACCAGAGGAAGGAGTATACAAGGACAGCGACATCTACTTGGAAAGCTACGATGTTATGTATGACGGTCTGTCTGGTATGACGTATCGGCAGAGTGCGCAGCCTTTTTGAAATGAGTACTGCCAAGTTTCAATAAACTGAGAAGTGTACCCCTACGGCGAGCGACAAAGAATATTTTCAGCAAGAAATCCTCTGCAGTTTATGAAGTACCACTCGTCATACCTCCACTCATTAGACGTGACGAACACTCAGTTGCTTTGCAGAAATAACAGTGAAAATGTTCTGCAACAAGAAAGAGTAATTAAAAATTTGCTCAAAAGGAAGGGGAGGAATGTAAATGTTAAAATCTGTAAGGAACTTCTACTCGTAAGTAAGGTTTATAGTGAATTCTAACAAAAAATGGTGATCGGTCAAATAAAACAAACTGTTTTAATGATAATGGAGCTTTCAGAAACATCTTTACATTGTTTCTTGTAAACGAAACCGGTAACGAAGGCGTCTCGGATGCACCGCGTCTGCTTTTATTTCAAAAGGCACGAGGAAGCAAATTTCAGTTACAACATCTCATTCGGGAAAGAACATTTCAGAAAGAATTGGAAACTTACACGAAATGAGTACAGATCTTCGTTTTTCCTCTTTACCATTCTAGATCGTACGGCACTCACGTTGAACTATTGTTGATCGTGCGACTGGATATACAATGAAAATACGAAAAGAGAAAAAATACTGAGCGAAGCAAACTCATAAACAAAAGTAGCTACGGAGGACAACTTTCAATTACTTCAATACCAGGATCTCTGACGGCTTAGCAGGGAAAATACAGGGACAAAAAGAGATGAAAGATGAATGATAAACAGAAACCAGTTTACACGCTGCTTTCATTTAATCTTATTGATGGCTTTCTAAATAGTGGTAGCTGCGTCAGTATTCTCTAGAAACTTAATGCAGTATTAATTTCGGCTGTGGAACCCGCTTTGCGTCGCTGAAACAATATTAATTTCCTGCGTCCTGTAATGTCGGATTACGTTGTTTCGTATTTTTGGAACGAGAGGAGGGTGGCATAACATTAAATAAATGTAAACAAAGGCCGCAAGCAGCTATGAAAATACACATTGCAATTGTGGTTTATTGAAGATAGAACGTCAAATCTGTAAACTGTGTAGCAGGAGATGACGAAAAATATTTTCCTTGGTATATCGTGGAATACGGGTTGTCGAAATGTGTTTCCAGTAGCAGGTGATGATGGCGGTGAACACGCACCACGTGTTTTGCTGTCCGTCGATATCTTGTTGTAAGGCCCTTCTCAAGACAGATTGCTTATGGTCCGCGTTGTGTTAGAGAACGGAAGCAATGGCTCGCGAGCTGTGTAAGGGAATCGTACCTGCATTCGCGTGGAGTGATTTAGAATATCCAGGGGCCCGTAAATCAAGACGGTTGGAGCGAGAATCGATAGCGCTTCTCGAGACAACGAGTTCCTGAGGGCCATCTGTGGTAGCCACCTTCGGGTGAAGAACTCCACCGCCCACATGTGCGAAAACACTCCGCCGTAAAACCGTACTGTTTCCTGTCGTACCTCAGGATCATCATTTGAAAATTCAAACGTGTGTGTATGTGTTTTGAGTACTGAGACAATTATTTCGGTAGTTGAATGATTCAGAGGTTTTGTAGTTCTGGAGCACTACAGTTTAGTCAGAAATGAGACGCTTTTCTGAAAAAGCTTAAAACTTAAACTTTGGTTTCATGATATCGAGAGAGATGGTGCGTTGGTAAGGCACTCGCAAGCGGTGGGATGACAGTTCAAATCCCCGTAACCCAGATTTACGTTTTCTGTGATTTCTGTAAACTGCTTAAGCCAAACACCGGAATGTTTGATTTGAAATGGCTCGTCCGATTTCGTTCGCAATCTTTTACTATACGAGCCTGTGTTCACTCTCTAATGACCTTACTGTGATTGTAATTAAAAAGAAGTGGATGCGGTTGGCACATTTGTCCAGGAGAATGAATGGTAGATATTCATGTATGGAAAAATGTCGCTAATGCGACCACTAGCTTTTCTGGAAGATGGTAGTGTCGACTGCGAACGGGGAAAGGACAGCTACTCGTATGGCGCACGGCGTAAAGGTCGTAATGGCGAAATGAAATGCCTCCCGTGGAGCGGCTGCCAGACAGTGCCTTACTCACTGACAAGTCTACCAAAATTAAAACACACGTCCGGCCGTATCACGGATTCCGTCGCGCGTGATTCTAATGAGGGCAAATACGATCGCACCAGAGCACCAATGCTTAAATATAGATTTTGAGAAAAACGCTAAAACATAAACATAAGAATCAAGCAATATTTGTAAACTTATATATAAGAAAACGAAAAGTGAACATAAAGGGGTGCATATCACAGAGAATTAGACAAGCCAATCAGAGAAACAACGTTTTTAACGTACATAAAGTAATATTTGTGGCCGGCCGGTGTGGCCGAGCGGTTCTTGGCGCTACAGTCTGGAACCTCGCGGCCACTACGGTCGCAGGTTGGAATTCTGCCTCGGGCATGGATGTGTGTGACGTCCTTATGTTAGTTAGGTTTAAGTAGTTCTAAGTTCTAGGGGACTGATGACCTCAGTAGTTAAGTCCCATAGTGCTCAGAGCCATTTGAACCAATATTTGTTTGAAAGCGAATTTGTAAATCAACAGACTAAATGGACTCAATGTTGTTACAGAAAGTTGTGATAATTGTTCAAAATATTTAGAAATTGCTCGTGTTTTTGTTTTGTACTTAAACGCGGATACCTTATGTCAGTACCGAAATTCGTTGGTAAAGAGCATACAATAATTATGTTCCTGATACACACAAGATAGAAATGTATGAGAGTTTGAAATTTAATATTGGCAACTATTTATTTACAAAATAGATATATGTTACAAAGTTTTACTATCCTTCAAAGTAGTCATCACCATCGCGTATAGCCCGTTTCCAGCGCCAGTTGCGTTGATATTTCCAGCGGAGCGGTCTATGGTCTGGCGAATCTCTGTAACAGTTCGTAAGGGCTTAAGTCCGGGAATGTGATGGGTGATGTGATACAGTATCAAGTCGAATAAATAAGTCACAATTTGCGCCATTTGTGTCCGTCCATTGCCCTGCAAAATGAGTCAGGGTCCTGCAGAAATTGTGGCTGCTCCTTTCTGTAAGCTGTTAATTTTTAACCACAGCCTGCGACCAGGTTGAACAAAGAAGCGGCCACACTATCTGTAGCACCCGGATATTATTTTACAGGACAATACACTGCCGCATACGGCACAAGTTGTGACTGATTTGCTCAGTTTTCCGGACTGGGTTTTAGCGTGAATATAAGAGAACTATGAAATGTGGGAGGTATTAGACGCGAATGATTCGTCGACATTTCCTCCTTAAAGACGGCTGTATAATCAGAAGGACTGTGCCATGTTACATCTCCCTATTCTTATCGATATGTTTCTGCCTCAGTTCTACATGAAATTGTACAACAAAGAACTACATCGTTTAACATTCTATAAACGTAATCCGTGCGAATAGGTGTAGGCACTGGACTTATGGTTGGGTAATGTGAAGTTGGAATACCCGTCTAGCAATAAAAGCAAGGTTTTCCTTTGTTCCCATTAATTACGAAATTACGAGGTTCGTTCAATAGGTAATACGATAATTTTGTCTCATACCATACATATTCTTAAGAGTTAAAATTTGGTGACAACATCTACCAACATTTTTTTACGTGTATAATTTTTCTAAGTAGTCTATACTTCATTCTATGGTCTCACGCCAGCGGTGAGTAAGAGCCTGAATTTCTTGTTGGTAAACGCTTCTGTCCTGCGCTCTTAGCTATGTTGTCACTGCTCGAATTGCGCTATCATCATTTTCAAAGCGTGTCCCACGTAGAGAAACCTTAAGTTCTCTAAAGCAGATGGATGTCCGTGGCCGCCAGGTGTGGGTTACGGGATGGTTGAGGCAATGGAGTCCAAATTGACGCGCTTCGTCACCTGTAACAATTCGTGACGGAAAGGCATCTCTATTGGCCTCCATCTGCTCCGACAGTTCGGATGAAACGGCTCTTCTTTGAATTTTGTGGTCTGTTGTGAGCAGTCAAGGAATTCGTCTTGAGCACATCTCTGAAAACGCAAGATTTTCAATTATTGCACACGCACTTGTAATACTCACCAATACCTGCAGAGATTTATCTCTCTCCAAGCATATTGCAACAGTACTCCTATGAAATGTATCTTTACAATACACTGCACATAAACATTTATGGATGTTCACCACTTTTTCTTTCTACCTAACCAAGAATTCAATTACAGTATGTTGCTCGTAACGAGTGTTTTGTATGGATGCCATATTTTGTTTGTTCGTTACTGCTCGATTTTGTTCGAAACTTCACAAACTTGCAGAATAATCATCAGCGCGTCTTCGTGTTTATAAAAATGGCTACACAAAAATGTGGGATTATTTACTGAACGAGCCTCGTACTGTAGGAGAATACCCGGGGGTCTTGATAATTAGATCTTGATAATTTCTTGTCCCATATTTCTTCAATGTGAACTTTAATAACTTTTTAGTTATTGGCACTAGGCTAAATTCCGATCTCCATTTCTTCAACCTACTTATGTACATAATTCACTCTGTTGACTGAAGCTCTTCTTTCTAGATTTTTCGAGCCAGACACTCTTCACAGCACTTGAAATCATCGAGATACTCCTGTATGTGAATGTTTTAATCATTTATTTTCAAAACAACTTTTTAATTCATTGCCCTAGCATATTTTACCTGCACTGAATTGGGTAATAGGGAGGACTGTATATCCATCCAAGTGAGACAGGTTACCGTAAGGAATCCTTCTCCTGAGGCTGGCGTTCCGTACGGAGTGAACCTTAGAGAGCAGAGCAAGTACTAGGTGGCGTGGGTTGCCGGCAGAAACCCCCCAGGACTGGCGGAATGATTGCAAAGCGTCGCTGGTGGCTGATATCCTCACGTCTCTTCAGTTGCGTGTTTCGTCCTGTCAGACGCCACATAAGGGGCACGTACTTGTATTTCAGCTGCGACTCTGTCTTGTATCTTGCTACACTAGCTGTGCCACACAGAGCAACGGGTCCCACAGATGCTGTGGGCTTCATCGCCACTCCAGAACAGTCACGGTGATTTAGAATTTCTGCTTGGACCTAAATGAGTAAGTGTAGCTCGTAAGTAAATTTGACTTAGTAGCTGTAATGTTGCACTCTTAGAAAATATTTGGTGCACCTAGAAAGTACAGTGAATCGTTATGTTTCAGAAAAGATTCATCTGATTTCACAAGACTATATGTTCTACATGAATGAAAATAGAATGGTGGATAGGTATTTAACTTACGCACCGAAACTATACTGCCACATAGAAAAAAAGTAAATTTGTACATGTACATACCGTCGTCAGGTAATTGAATGATTAGAGATGCCATTTTGCGTGACAGGTAGAGAGCATTGATGTTGTTCGTGATTACTGTTGTCAGCATGCCTGGAAGTGTATATAAGGGGGCACGAACAGCTTCAGATGTTGAGTGATACTGCCAAATTCTTTGTTAATTTGACATGATTTTGTAATCACTGCAATAACACCGCATACCCTCCCTATCCGTGACTTTTTCTTTTCAACACGTGGATGCTTAACTTCTTTCGCCAGGCGGTATGAAAGTTTACCTTAACACCAGCTGCAAGTGGCCGGTTCATATGGTTGCCTCGTTACCGATATCAGACTCCCTGCTGCAGCCAGCTAGCTCGCTCAGTTGTTGGTTATCCAGTGTGCAATGAGTCGAAACGGCGATAAGACAGTAACAAAAAGCGTTTTGCGTTCTCCGTGTCAACGGAGGCAGCTCATTTACAACTGTGTGGCGTGGTTATCGTTGAGAGTACGGCACTGCACCTCCCACAGCTCAAAGCATTCGACGATGGCACAAGCAATTTCAAGATACAGGCTATTTATACAAAATGGAATCAACAAGTTGATCAATACGTAGAGCACAACGAGCAGAGTTTTACATCTAGCCCACAAAAACCTCCTCGTCGCCCCAGTCAAGAGCTAGCTGTTCCTCATGCTTGTGTCTGGCGTATGTTGCGGCAACGGTTGTCTTCCACAAGAGACAGGTTTCAGTATAAGCCATTCATGATGGTGATAAACAACAACGTGTAGAGTTTCATGAATTCATTTTGGAAGTGGATATGGAAGACTCGCAGATTAAAAGTGTGTGCCGCAACGAGATTCGAACTCAAGAGCTTTAAAGGTAAAGGCAAAGGTCCCGAGTTCGAGTGTCAGTCCGGCACACATTTTTAATTTGCCAGGAAGTTTCATAACAGCGCACATTGCGCTGCAGAGTGAAAATTTCAGTATGGAAGATACACATTTTCTTTCACGTTTAGCGTAAAGTGATGAGGCTACGTTCCGTTTGCGTGGAAAAGTGAAACGTCATAGCATAAGAGCGTTGGGAACGCAGTAACCACATATTATAGCTGAGCACTGCAGACCCTCCAAAGCTTTCTGTGTATAGCTCCGATTCCCGAGGAAAAATTAACAACATTCTCTCTCTCTCTCGCTTTTTTCCCCGTAGAGGGCGGTCACAACTGCAGATACTGGATATTTTGCTTTTTCGGCAACTACAGAAAAATGATACAAAATTACGCTTTCAGCAGGGCGGAGCGCCAATGCATGTAATAGGCTTTCATACCAGTGAGCTGCCTCAACGATGCATCGACCGTAAGGGACGTGCTGATGTCTAAGGTTACCGCTGCACTCCAAGAACGCCTAATCTCGCCGTATGTGATTGGTTTCTCTGGGCATTTGTGCTAGACTCCGCTTATGTGCCTCCCACTCTGGGTGAACTGCCAAGCCGCAAAGTATCAGTGGTCGATGCGGCAGCTCCAGACAGATTCGATAAATATGGGACGGAGTATCGTCTGGACGTTTGTCGTGCGCCTGTTGGAGGGTACGAAGAACATTTGTGAATGGCAGATGAAATTTTGATCCTAAACGTAACGGTACAAAGTACTTCGGGGTTTTATGTGCGTGCGTGTAAAAGATATAACCTTGTTGATAGGCATAGCTTTCTTTTAATATATAAATTTTGTAAGACTATGGTTCAAATGGCTCTGAGCACTATGGGACTTAACATCTTAGGTCATCAGTCCCCTAGAACTTAGAACCAGTTAAACCTAACTATCCTAAGGACATCACACACATCCATGCCCGAGGCAGGATTCGAACCTGCGACCGTAGCAGTCGCGCGGTTCCGGACTGCGCGCCTAGAACCGCGAGACCACCGCGGCCGGCTTGTAAGACTATGTGTAACTTAAAATGTTACTCAAGTTTCAGAGTTCACTCACGTTCTGCTACCTGATCAAAAGTATCCAGACCCAATTACTGGACATTAGTATGGGGTGTGTCCAATATTCGACTTTACGACTGCTTGAACTCTGCTGGGAACGCTTTTGATGGGGTGGATGAGTATCTATGGAGGAGCCGCAGTCAATCCTTCCGAAACCAGAGAAGATAATGATGTTGGACGCTGTGGTATGGAGCAAAGTCTGCGTTCTAACTCATCTCGGAGTTGTTCCATTGTGTTAAAGCCATGAATCTGGGTAGGCCAGTGCATATCAGAAATCTACAATAGTGACAGAAGCTGAAGAAATGAATTAAAATTTGTGCCACAACGACGGCTTGAACCTGGGTCTCCAGTTCACTAGCCAGGAGTGTTACGAGGGGTGACTGGAAAGTGTTAGGAATGGGCTTGTAATTGTACAATTGTGGTACTTACATGCTACTGTGATGCATCTCCTTCAAAATAGTCCCTTTATGAGTGAACACATCGGTGTTTCCACATTTGGAAACATTCCTGGAATTTTTTATCCAGACGTGTGTTAACGACGCTCTCTGTATTTGCCTGAAGGTCTTCAATCCAGTCAAATCGCTTCCCTTTTCAAGTTCGGTTTAGGAAACAGGCAGAAGTCCCCAGGGGCCAAATCAGGGAATATGGCGGTTGTGGAAGCACAGGGATTTTGAATTTGGTCAAAAATTCAACGATGGAGAAGGCACAATGAGCCAGAGCATTGTCATGTTGTAGCACCCAACTCCTGTCTTTCCACAATGCAGGGCTTTTCTTCCGCACCTTTTCGCGCAATCGGTCAATGACTCATTTGCAGTATTCCTGGTTAATTGGTCCAGGGGTAAATTCATGATGCACAATACCGGTAGAAGCGAAAAAAATCACCAACATTGTCTTCACCTTCGACCGACTTTCCCGTGCTGTTTTTGGTCCTGGTGAACCTGGACTCTTCCACTGCGAAGACTGCACTTTGGTTTCAGGATCATATCCATATACCCATTACCCCTCGCCTGTTAATTAACCTGTTTAACAAATCTGGGTCATTTTTAGTCCAATTAATCAGTTCTTGGCACACTTCAAGTCGGTATTGTCTTTGGTCACTTGACAATACTTTTGGAATGAATTTAGCGGACACTCGACACATGTTCAGATCTTCAGTAGAAATTGCCTGAACTGCATAGAAAAATTAAGTTCTTCAGCCGTCTCCCTAATTTTAAGTCTACGATCAGAGCGCACTGAGTCGCGAACATTAAAAAATAAATTTGTGTGAAATGTTATGGGACTTAACTGCTAAGGTCATCAGTCCCTAAGCTTACACACTACTTAACGTAAATTATCCTAAGGACAAACACACACACCCATGCTCGAGGGAGGACTCGAACCTCCGCCAGGACCAGCCGCACAGTCCATGACTGCAGCGCCCTAGCCCGCCGCTGCGGTTCTAGGCGCTACAGTCTGGAACCGCGAGACCGCTACGGTCGCAGGTTCGAATCCTGCCTCGGGCGTGGATGTGTGTGATGTCCTTAGGTTAGTTAGGTTTAAGTAGTTCTAAGTTCTAGGGGACTGATGACCTCAGAAGTTGAGTCCCATAGTGCTCAGAGCCATCTGAACCTAGACCGCTCGGCTAATCCCTCGCGGCTCGCGAACTTTCACATTTTCATTCTTCTTTGAGGTGGAAGATGATCGGACCGTGGTTCATCTTCAAATGACTCGTGGCCATTTTCAAATCTGTTGAACTAGACAAAATCGTTTCACTGGCTCATACAATTATCTCCAAAAGCTGTTTTTAATAGTTCGTAAGTCTCAGAAGCTAATTTCTCGGTTTTAAAACAAAATTTCACACAAACTCATTTCTCCGTTGTTACTTCCATTTTCACGCAGACAGAATCGGGCAACAAGCCGTGACTGGCCCGCATTCAACCAGCTGGCACAACGAACTGAATAAAGGAAACGCAGTTTCCTGTCAGAGGGCGTTCAAGGACAAGGCACTGACTCACTTCCCACCCTCCACGTACTTGCCCGCCAAACCAGTAAGCAGTAGCGGATCCATTCTTAAAACTTTCCAATCCCACCACATTGATATGTAGATAAAGCTGAGACTCGTATGTCTCAAGGAAAATTAAATAATCTCAAAACTACATTTCAGAAATGTTATTATCCACAAACTATTTCTTCACACTTGCTACTTTATGACAGGATGCATTCTCACACAGATACGATCCCTTCACCGTCTCCGAAACTTTCGTCCATTGTTCGCAGAAGACATTGCCGTAAAATGTGTTCATATCTATCCGCATTTAGGTTTTTCTTAAGTGAAGTAAGAGGACCACAACTTAACCACAGGAAACACTCCTATACCGTAACACCAACTCCTCAATACTTCACTGTTGACACTTCACACAATAGCAGATGACATTGTGAAGGCATCGCCCAACCCAACCCCTTCAGTCGAACTGCCACATGGTATAGCGTCATTCAACACTCCATATCATTCGTCTTCTGTCGTTCACTGTCCAGTAGTGTCGCTCTTTACACCATCTTACGCGTTGCGTAACATTAAGTACAGAAATGTTTGGCTTATGTGGAGCTGCTCGACCAATGTACTCAATTATTTGAACTCCCCAAGCTCAGTCATTGTGCTATCTGAGCTGCTGGTGGCACTTTGGAACTCACGAGTGATTCCTATCGCCGATTTCATTCGACATTTTACAACCACCTTCCGAAATCCTCGACTGTCTGGTTTGGTTTAGCTGTAATTATTGCTTTTCGTTTCCTCTTAACAGTAACATTTCCAACAGTCAACTTGGGAAGCTTTAGAAATGTCAGTCATCGATTTGTCACTCAGGTAAAATCCTAGGACTAGTCTACGTTCGAAGTCACTGAGTTCCCCTTTCTGCTACTGCTTCTCTATGGACAACATTACACTCTCCGCCTCTTTTTATACTGGCGGGGTCGGTTCTCGTGACATCTAGTGACGAATTCCGTATTACATAGAGGTATGCAGATACTTTTGATCATACAGTGTAGATGGTATCGTCCTGTGAAATCAGATGAATATTTTTGGGATACCCTGTATTTGATATATACACTGTAGAGCCTAAGAAACTGGTACACCTGCCTAATATCGTGTAGGACACCCGCGAGCACGCAGAAGTGCCGCAACATGACGTGGCATGGACTCGACTAATGTCTGAAGTAGTGTTCGAGGGAACTGACACCATGAATCCTGCAGGTTTCTCCATACATCCGGAAAATAACGACGGGGTGAAGATCTCTTATGAACAGGGATCCCATATATGCTCAATAATGTTCATGTCTGGGAAATTTGTTGGCCAGCGGAAGTGTTTAAACTTAGAAGAGTGTTCCTGGAGCCACTCAGTAGCATTTATGAACTTTTAGGGACTCGCAATGTCCTACTGGAATTCCCTAGTACGTCGGAATGCAACATGGACATGAATGGATACAGGTGATCAGACAGGACGCTTACGTACGTGTCACCACTCAAAGTCGTATCTAGACGTATCAGGAGTCCGATACCACTCCAACTGCACTCGCCCAACACCATTACAGAACCTCCACCAACTTGAACAGTCCCCTGCTGACATGTAGCGTCCATGAATTCATGAGGTTGTCTCCATACCCGTACACATCCATCCGCTCGACACAATTTGGAACGAGACTCGTCCGACCAGGCAACAAGTTTCCAGTTATCAACAATCGAATGTAGGTGTTGACGGGTCCAGGTGAGGCGTAAAGCGTTGTGTCGTACAGTCATCAAGGTTACACTAGTTGGCCTTCTGCTCCGAAAGCTCATATCGATGATGTTTCGGTGAATGGTTCGCACAATGACACTTGTTGATGGTCCAACACTGAAACCTGCAACAATTTGTGTAACGGTTGCTCTTCTGTGACGTTGAACGATTCTCTTCATCGGTCGTTGGTCCCACTGTTGCAAGATCTTTTTCCGGCCGCAGCGATGTCGCCGATTTGATGTTTTACCGGATTCCTGATATTCACGGTACACTCGCGAAATGGTCGTACGGGAAAATCGCCACGTCGTCGCTATCTCGGTGATGCTGTGTCCCATCACTCGTGCGCCGACTATAACGCAGCGTTCATACTGGCTTAAATGTTGATAACTTGCCATTGTAGCAGCAGTAACCGATCTAACAACTGCGCCAGACACTTGTTGTCTTATATAGGCGTTGCCGACCACAGCGCCGTGTTCTGGCTGTTTACATATCCCTGTATTTGAAAACGCATGCCTGTACCATTTTCTTTGCCGCTCGGTGTATAAAAAAGAAGGGAAAAGGTACAAACAAAACAGAAAAAAATACTTTTGAAGTGCAGCCATGTCTCATCTAATTAGAGGTAGCTGCTGCATCCAGGGACGATCCAATAGTTGGGCGTGTTACGTTCCTTAGACTTCATGAACCTCCCAACTGGCCGTCGACATGGTGACACGACGGACAAGACGCGCGATACCAATGCATTTGATAGCAGACAGATCAGACGGTGGAGAACGAGGCACTACATCTCCCAGGTCCTCTAGGCAGTGGGCATTTGAAGTGGCGTTGTATCAAAGTTGTGCCTAGAGTACTTCTATCCAGAGAACCCCGCCGCGAGTCAAATGCCGCCGGGAGAAACGTGTTGATGACTGAGTTCTTGGTCGGAAACTGTGGATTGTAACAGCAGACAGACGTACCACAAGACAGCAAATTAGTTGCTACTTCAGTGCCGCTGAATAACAAAACCTAAGTACTCATACCACACAGAATTACCTCATCACTTAGGAGTGCTACAGTCATCGCCTTACAGAGGCACCTCTCTGCTCACAGTTCGTCATGAGATACATATATCAGCAGAGACGAAAAACACCATCACTCAACTTCAAAAAAAGTCGCCTCGGCCGATGAGATGTCACGATAGCGTTACTTTGAAAAGCACTTGTGGTAATGTCTCCCACTTTCCAACGGAGCTCAGTTCAGGCAGGTGGTTTAGGCATTCTCTTGTAGGAAGTGTTGAATTAGAATGAAACGACGCTCCTGATGCTTCTGTCTCTGTCTTTTCAAGGAAGAATTTTTGAGGACAGACGTGTGATAAAAAGAATGTCAGCGACCGTGAACGTAAATAAACGGGCCAAATTGTATATGATTAGGTAAAGGTAAGTGCGTACGCAGCGAGTGGAAGGGAACGGCAGCTACGTCTCTCTAGAAAAGGAAAAAGGAAAAGATCTGC
The DNA here is from genome assembly GCF_023898315.1 of Schistocerca nitens. Classification (NCBI taxonomy): domain Eukaryota; kingdom Metazoa; phylum Arthropoda; class Insecta; order Orthoptera; family Acrididae; genus Schistocerca; species Schistocerca nitens. The sequence goes on from NC_064616.1 coordinate 810,232,607, forward strand.
ACCAACTAAATTCTCATACTACCGCGCCAGACCGAGAGACGTATAAGTACAGCAATGGTTTGAAAAAATCCTGAGAATGTGGTGGATACTGACTAGTAGAAAGTGTACCCACAGTTCTTTGTCATGATGCCTGAAAACTATTTTATGATTCACTGAGAAACTAACATGAAACGTGGAAGAGTTATTCCAGTGTTATGTGATGTCAATATCTTTAGAATGTGCGATGATCTATTTTCATATATATCTGAAGAAATAACATTCGTAACCTGACCAAATTATTCGTGTGGGTTTGGTGGTTAGTTAGCAAAAACGTGCCAGGTACTTGCCATAAAATTTACGTAACGATCGGTTGATAGTTCAATGTGTGTGCAGGTCAATGAGGACGTTCTGCTGTCCCTTCTTTTCTATGCTGTTTAATGGTTCAAATGGCTCTGAGCGCTATGGGACTTAACATCTATGGTCATCAGTCCCCTAGAACTTAGAACTACTTAAACCTAACTAACCTAAGGACATCACACAACACCCAGCCATCACGAGGCAGAGAAAATCCCTGACCCCGCCGGGAATCGAACTGCTGTTTAATGTTCATTTCATATTAGTTTTATCAAGCACTTGCTGTAATGTTAAGCAATTATGAGTTTCGTGTGCTCTTCAGAATCTCCTTCAGTAACACATGGGACGTATTTGATTATGTGCCTTCAACCGTTGACAGCGCGTGTTATAAACATTGCTTTACGTTGGCGCTAAATTATCGTCGAAATTATAAAATACATTAATTTAACTAAGAGTGTTGCTGACTGATCTGTAAAATCCGTACAAGATACTCCTCACTTCCTGTGACCCACCCCTAAGGTCATAGTTACATCCTATAAGCAGCATATTATGCCTAATCGATTTCTTGCCTTAAAAATCAGTGTATAAAATAATTTTCGCTGCTGGTTGAGTCTACGAGCTGCAGAGCAGGTCTACAGAGAGATTACGTTAGTAAAATTAATATCGACTAATCGAGTTAAACCATTTCGGGGTTCAGAATGAGATTTTCACTCTGCAGCGGAGTGTGCGCTTATATGAAACTTCCTGGCAGATTGAAACTGTGTGCCGGAACGAGACTCGAACTTGGGACCCTTGCCTTTGGCGGGCAACTGCTCTATCAACTGAGCTACCCAAGCACGACTCACGCCCCGTCCTCACAGCTTTACTTCTGCCAGTACCTCGTCTCCTACCCTCCAGACTTTACAGAAGCTCTCCTACGAAACTTGCAGAACTTGCAGAGCTTCTGTAAAGTTTGGAAGGTAGGAGACAAGGTACTGGCAGAAGTAAAGCTGTGAGGACGGGGCGTGAGTCGTGCTTGGGTAGCTCAGTTGGTGCCGGCACGGTAGCTCAGCGTGTTCGGTCAGAGGGTTAGCTATCCTCTGTAACAAAAAAACTGAGTGAATGGATCAACGACGAACCTAAATGGGTGTCATCGGACGTCTGCCTCGAACAAATTCAACGAACAGCATCGAACAAAATGAGATTTTAAAAAAAAAGTTGGTAGAGCAGTTTCCCGCCAAAGGAAAGGGTCCCAAGTTCGAGTCTCGGTCCGGCACACAGTTTTAATCTGCCAGGAAGTTTCATTTCGGGGTTATTTTACGTAATATGGATTGCTAAAGCACCGTAGTTATGGTCTTCACCCACAGGAAAACAGTAGGATCAAGACATAAGGCACACTGTTACATTGATGTTGTTATATAATAAAAGGATCACATTAGCTACAACAGTCGTAACGGATTATTAGCTTCGACCAAATTGTTCTCTTAATGACATATGCTCAAATAAGAAAAATAAAATGCTCTTTTGGGTTCGCTCATTTGACAGAGTCGCTATTCATTCAGTTCTGTGGCGTGTAGGTTAAAATGTACGTCAAATAGGCCCGACCGGCAGTATCGATCAAACGTTTGCGTGGACACTACTGGTGTTGCATGGCAATTTCATAGTCGGTTGGTAGCAGTAATTATCTTCGCCGTGGCTAAATTACGCAATTACGTGTGGCCTAGAAACTCGTGCGTAAATGCATGGAGCCGTTTCCGTTCATCTCGCAGATTTACGAAGAGCTAAGCTCGCTGCGAAACACGCTGTATTTATCGCTGGTGGACAACGCTTCCGCCTCGCCTCAATCACTGCTCCGTCCTAGCGGTCTCAGAGCCGAAGGCCTTTGCTGCGCGTGTATTAAAGGCGGAATACATCGCGTTTGACTTTGTGAGGCGGCAATATCGAGCGCAGTCTTCATTAAGGAGTGCCAGACATTCTCTCTGAGTGATTCGGAGAAACAGTAAGGAAGCTAAATAATGGAGGAGCGAGAGCGCTCTAGTGAACACCATTCGAAGCTGTTTCCAAGACTAAAACCCTTTCGTTCCGGCAGACACACAAAAGCCGTCATCAGCTTACAGCTAATACGTGTTACGCAATGCCAGTCTTGTGTCGCGGCGGCGACGACAGCGACTACTTGTCAACCGGACTTTCAAGCAAATGTACCTGCAGCGGAAAGCCACCAAGTCATTTTCAATGTACAGATACGAAGAATATCTCAAAAGTCCTTGTGACTGTTACTGAAATATCGTATATTAAGTTTTAGCAACTTACTTAACTATCGTCCATAGAATGTGTTTAATAATAGAACCTACGATTGCAATCATAAAAAAAACATATCTGCAAATTAAATCTGGTATGGATAGCAAACAATTTTGGAAGAGCAAAGATTTGTATACACGACAAATGATAAAAAAAATTCGGCGTGGTGGGTTCCATAGTCAAACTTCACATTAAAAACAGTTGAACAAATCATGTAATTTGTTTTAATTTCTAACGATTGCAGGAATAGCTTTCGTATTACGGAAAAAGCGACACTCAGAGATTACTACGTGCTTGTTAACTTATGTTTCCGCTATGATATAGATGCTTGCCATAATGCTAAATGGCCGTTAATCCAAATTATATTCGAATGTCGGTTATGGGTACTAGAAGGCGTTCAAAAACAATCACAGTGAAATTTACTTAATTGTGATGTCATCTTGAAAACTGTATTTTTGTATAACGGCATAAAGAACGTGTGGAAGTTATCTCAATGTGATGTTATACATCAGTAACCAGCCGACACGCGTTGCTGGTGTACTGATAATGAAGAAGTAAAAACACTATTAGTCCGCAGCTCGTGGTCGTGCGGTAGCTTTCTCGCTTCCAGCGCCCGGGCTCCCGGGTTCGATTCCCGGCGGGGTCAGGGATTTTCTCTGCCTCGTGATGACTGGGTGTTGTGTGATGTCCTTAGGTTAGTTAGGTTTAAGTAGTTCTAATTTCTAGGAGACTGATGACGATAGCTGTTAAGTCCCATAGTGCTCAGAGCCATAAAAACACTATTGAGAAGACAGTAGACAGATTCCTGGGGAAGCAAGCGTTCTAGGCGAGTTTACTTAATGACATTTTGTCTGGGTATCGACGTTGTCCTGTTGCAACGTTTAGACGAGTTTCCTAGCCGTCATCTTCAGGTGTCGTCACGACTCGGCAGATAACCCGACAAGATTTCGTCAGTAGACAAATTTTATCACAACGTTTTACATTCATTTGACGATCTCGATTTTGCCAAGAATAGCTACAATGGCTATCATAAAACAAACGTATTGTTTTATTTCAAACGCAAAAATATCATTTCTATTAGAAATAAGCTTTTTGTTTATACAACAGAACACAGTTCGTTCGCCTTCTTTCCCTAGTAAATGACCAGGCGTACTTCAAACAAAGTAATCCCACTGAGTTATTTGACGATCAGTGATGTGAGCACCGCAATCAACAAATGTTCCCCTATTTTGATTTCATTTTTCTAATGATGCATTTCCGGTACTGTGCATCAACATTGTACAACGAGAGATGCAGGGAAGAATCCAAGTCGGGATACGAGAATAAATGTAACAAATTACTTGCACTGTTAATGCTGGAACATTTTTGTTCATTTATTCACACGACTGGTTTCGAGACACTTATCCTCACTGTAAAATGTTTCATGACTCACCGTCGGATGGCCGGCGATTCACGTAACTGCTGATAAGGAGGATGAATGTTTACAGTCCCGTCGTGTGAGTAAATAAACGCAAAGGCCCAGCAGTGATGGAGGAAGGATCTATTTAACAAACCAGCTGACTCCCCTGTCCTTCCGTCTTACCTACTTATCCCAACATTGGTTCAGACAGAAAAAGGGTTGAAATTGGCCTATAGTGAAAAAAAAAATCCTTAGTGTATCACCCAGCACACACACACACACACACACACACACACACACACACACATAGATACCTACACTCAAACACACGTTTTGTATAAATCTTGAGCTACTTCAACCACGGACCCCTTACAACATCATCAGCATAAATGAAGGGAGGTGGATATGTAAATACTGATCTCTTCCGATCTGAGATGTATTTGGGCGCCCAAAGCGCAGAATGGTTTTGGCCCAAGTGTGTTTAAGAATAAGAGAAAGGCATTTTGGGCTAATTATTACAGCAAACCGAAAACAGCTAAATGCGTTGCTGTATCACAGTTTCTAAGCAGAAATATTACTTCTAATTGTAAAGTTCAGTAATTTTTGTTCTATCAAAATGTCAAAAAATGTTCATTTATAAATAAAAGTTTAAGATTACTTGTTTTCATCACTAAGTCATTACAGAGTTAACTTTAAACACTTTATTGGAAAGAAATGTTACTTTATTTACTCATTGTTCAGCTCGTCAAGTTTTTGTTTACGCCATCGAACCAGTGCGAAATACATCAAAGGTACAGAAAACTAGTTAAGATTTTAGAGCTCTGTTTTAGCACTCCGTCTTCAGGCCATGAGTGGCCTACCGGGACCATCCGACCGCCGTTTCATCCTCAGTGGAGGATGCGGATAGGAGGGGCCTCCTTTTATACATTTCGGATCATCAATTTTCCATTCTGAGCAGTGTACGTTTAACAACTCACTTTATGATTAAAAATACCCCTAAACACGTTTCAGCCAGAAAATATCAGTTGCAGCGAGCAAATCATACTAGATGAGAGTAGTTGCCATTAAACTAGAAACACGTGTAGTAAATGACGTGGCAGTCATCGCCGCCATTACCTGCGTGCCAATACTAAAATATTTTTTTACCTCTTTTTGTTAAAATATTTATTCGTAGAACTATCACAGAAGTTAATAAAGAGAAACATGGTGTAATGTATGACATACGAAGGAGAAAACATTCGAGAAACACAGGGTTTTTATTACAAATTTTCTCAATGTTAAAATATGTCTTACAGTTTGATATGTGTTGTTTTGCCTCTTTAGCAATCATTTAGAAGTCACGTCCTCTAACAGCATTCTATGTGTCCCCGGTATATGTCAGGTATTTCAGTTGTCACACGCGTTGAGGTTGAACTGTGCATTCAGAAGGCAGTTTGGTGGCCCTACACGCAACTGAAAATTATGGGCTGAGGTGTAGTTTCTAGTGAAGCGGGACTGGCTACGTTATTCCCCAAGGACTGGATGCGTCCGCCGCGATCGTGCATTCCGTGCTCCTGAGTCGTTAGCACTGAATTGGCTCCTTCCCACTAAACTGGTGGCATCAATTCCATGTGGGTAACGCGGCGTAGTTAACACTCGGGGCTCCTGGATAAAATAATAGCTCGTAGTCAAAACAATCTCTTATTAATGCAAACAATACTAACTGCAGGAAATAATAGAACTGTAGAACCGTCTACATGTTAAGCTAACTTACACGAAAAAAATACAAAAAAGAACTTTAGGTGAGACTGGACTCTTGCAACAGCTATTATCGTCATGACTTTGACAGACTATCCACTCACCTCAAAGGTGCTCACTCAAAATGTGGCTAGGCTGGGAACATATCAAAACGATGCGCTTCGTTAAGTGGGACTAAAAAAGATCATAACAAGAACGCCAAATTCTACCTTGTTCAACGCTAATATCATGAAGAAGTCATTTGTGGAGAGTAGTGTTATCCACAGGTCGGACTAACGGGTTTTGAATAAAAAATGAAAATCAAGATTGTGAAATGAAGGAAATATTTTTAGAGAGGGTTCTGTGGAGGAAGGAGGGGGGGGGGGGGGGGCTTTATGAGATAAAGTTAGAGAGAGAATTTAAGAGGCGAATGAGAACTGGAAAAAACATTATTTTGTGATGCTACGGAGGAGGAGCAATTACCATGGTATAGTCATACAAGATCGTTACCAGAGGTTAGGATGCCACAAATAACATGGAAATGGATCTCTGTGAAGAGAAAAGGGAGGTAGACTAAGGAAAAGATAGCGGGAGATGAAGCTTACAGGATGACGAAAGGCAGAATAAAAATGTGACGCTTGGGGTGTGACAAAATAGGCTTCGATGCTGTAAAAAGTGTCGCCTTATAGGTATATCAATAGAATGATACACAGAGAGTCGCGATAAATTCTAAATAGTTTCCTTATACACATTACTATCAAATCTGAAAATCTCACAGATTCAGAAACTTCTTCGTGGAATGATTTATGATAATTTTTTGATACCCGTCTAGTTGGTGGGAAGTCAACAATTTACGATAAAATGATCTAAATTCATGCATCAAATTTTTTATTGTAGATTGTACATATAAAAAAGTTAGTTAAGATGCGGATGAGACACAGTAGATGGATTGGACACTTTGTCTGTATACCAATAATTTCAGGGAAATTAATGTATCCTCTGTCCTCTAACTACATGAATCTGGAACAGTCATGACCTTAAAAACGAAATATTGTGATTCTGAAACAGATACATACAGAGTTACGATGCAAGAAAAATAAAAAAAAACTTAAGATAATGCTATAAATGCAGGACAATTTTTTCCAACAACCTATCAGACAACACATTTATTTCGACACTATAATATAAATGTAAAGGGTACATAGTAATAGTTTTTATTAGAAGCTTTCCATTGGGGGGAATCTTTTCGGATTAAGGAAATGTCGTTTCATAGTCGTAAATGAAGCCAAGGATGCAGGTTTAATGTGCAGTAATTCAGAAATGACGAGGCAGGCTGGGTAACTGTGCCCTACCAACAGCGACACAACTCATGCAAGACAAAAAACGACGTTACGGCCGCAACTTCGGGCTTTTGTGTCTCTAGAACCGTCATCTGTACAGTAATAGCCCCGTCATATATTTCGCCTACTGCATTTTGAGTGATTGTGCCCTGAATATAAATAAAAGATTTCACCTCAATAACAGAGAAAATTTACGAAGCGTTTGTGTAAACGGCTGTTTCTACAACTGTCTCTGTTCTTTTGTTTCCAGCACTCTTGGATTCACAGCACGGTGAAGAGGGCCTGACGAAGGGATTATGGTGATGCGGCATTTGAGAACTTCTGTTAATGAAACTCTATGAGAACAGAAAGAAGGTTAGCGCTTAATGTCCCGTCTTAAGTGAGGTCACTAGATACGAAGCATAAGCTCGACAAGGAAAATATGGTGCTTTTTATAGAGAAACTATCCCAATATTTGCCTTAACGATTTAGGGATATTAAGGAATTAGAAAACATCGTTCTTGTGAAACGCAACTACGTCTTTACTCACACGAAGTTCTGAGTGCTATTGACAAGGTATTTCAGACTGATTTCGTATTTCTGAATTTCCGGAAGGCTTTTGACACTGTACCACACAAGCAGCTTGTAGTGAAATTGCGTGCTTATGGAATATCGTCTCAGTTATGTGACTGGATTCGTGATTTCCTGTCAGAGAGGTCACAGTTCATTGTCGTTGGCGAAAAGTCATCGAGTAAAGCAGAAGTTATTTCTGGCGTAGCCCAAGGTAGTGTTATAGGCCCTTTGCTGTTCCTTATCTATATGAACGATTTGGGAGACAATCTGAGCAGCTGTGTTAGGTTGTTTGCAGATGACGCTGTCGTTTATCGACTCATAAAGTCATCAGAAGATCCCAACAACTTGCAAAACGATTTAGAAAAGATATCTATATGGTGCAAAAATGGCAATTGACCATAAATAACGAAAATTGAGAGGTCATCCACATGAGTGCTAAAAGGAATCCGTTAAACTTCTGTTACACGATAAATTATGTCAAATCTAAAGGCCGTAAATTCAACTAAATACCTAGGAACTGCAATTACGAACAACTTAAATTGGAAGGAACACACAGAAAATGTTGTGGGGAAGCCTAACAAAAAACTGCGTTTTATTGCCACGACACTTAGAAAATGTAACGGATCTACTAAAGAGACTGCCTACACTACGCTTGTCCGCCCTCTTTTAGAATACTGCTGCGCGGTGTGAGATCCTTACCAGATAGGATTGACAAAGTACATCGAAAAAGTTCAAAGAAGGGCAGCACGTTTTGTTTTGTCACGAAATAGGGGAGAGTGTGTCACTGAAATGATACAGGACTTTGGGTGGACATCATTAAGTCAAAGACGTTTTTCTTTGCGGCGAAATCTTCCCACGAAATCTCAATCACCAACTTTCTTCTCCGAATGCGAAAATATGTTGTTGATGCCGAACTACATAGGGAGAAACGATCACCATAACAAAATGAGGGAAATCGGAGCTCGCACTGAAATATTTTAGTGTTCGCTTTTTCCGCGCGCTGTACGAGATTGGAATAACAGAGAATTGTGAATGTGGTACGATGAACCCTCTGCCAGGAACTTAAATGAGATTTGCAGAGTATCCATGTAGATATAGATGTAGAAAACCTGAATCTGGATGGCCAGAAGGCTATTTGAAACGCCGCACTCCAAAGTGGGAGCCAAGTGTCTTACCACTATAGTATCTGGATTTTTGTGTTGAGGGCAGAGTAATTAATGTAATGGATCTGTTGATGTTGATTTGGTATCTCGTATAACATTATGTTCTGGTTCTGATATGTGGATGGTGTGCCGTGTTTGTGGACGCGTACCACTAGACAAAAGGATACATTACTGCAACATCTAAACTCGTAACATAAGAAAATTCAGTTTGCCGTTGAGCTGGCAGGTTGTTCACTAAATTTCCTCGACCTTCACGCTTTACCTACCATTGGGGCTCAGAGGTCCGTCCGTCTTGTTTAATATCTTCTCTATTAGTAACTGTATATTTTATTTTAATGAAATTTTATGACTTTTAATCAAGTTACTCACAATCTTGGAAAAAATATATGAATTTACCTATTGCTTTTTGATAAATAGTTGGTGCACGTTTCCTCCCGTAGGGACCTCAGAAGCCCGCGCTGTTAGAAGAAATGTTTGAACAACCAGATACCTGTCTGTGCAGCGTCTGTTACGTTATTTGCATTGTTGACTCGCGCTGTTATTCTTTCAGCGTTTAACAGTCCTCCTTGTGATGAGCACACGTTTATTTCCGTACAGTTGTCAGTTCCACAAACTGAAAATGTTATGGAGGAAAGGACTATCAGGCGAGGAGATAAGGGAAATGATGGAGCAGTCTTCTGGTTTCGGAAACCCGCATTGTGAATTTGAATCTTCCAGCGATGTTGATAATGAGGTAATGAGGTAGATATCGTTGAAAACTCAGAACTACACGAAGTTGATGATCATGAAGAAAGCCTTTACGAAGATGGAGAAGAACAGTTTATTGCAAATTCTGTTGAGTGTGACTTATTAATTTCTCGTAATATGAATAAAATATTGGCTACAACTCCTCAAGCTGGAATTTCTGGTAGACGGAGCATAAAGGATGTGCTGAAAGAAACCAGGGACCTACAAGTTATTCGGTTAGGAACTGTGATAACTAAGAGTCTTGTGTTATGTTTTTCTTAGGTGTACCCCTCATCGATAAAGTGTGTACATCGACCAACAAGGAAGTTCGAATCGTTAACAAGGTCTGGGTGGATATAGATATGCATCCTGACTGAAGTTTACAGGTCAGGAAACGAAGATATCAATCAACTCCGGAATGTTGAGAATGGCCGACCACTGTTCAATGAAATTATGTCTCACAACCGGTTCCATGCTATTCTGAGGGTGCTGCGCTTTGACAAGGCAGCAGCCCGACGTGAACATAGGTCAAGTGACAAATTGGGACCAATCAGAGAACTTTTTGAGATGTGGAAAATTATCCTAAGGGATGCCTACATTCATGGATGGTGCATGATTTTGGATGAACAGTTGGTCACATTTCGAGGTCGCTTTGCATTCCAGACAATACGTCTCATCCAAACCTGGCAGATACGGGATAAAATTTTGGGAAATTTGTGACAGAGCAACAAGATACTGCTGGAAGATGAAACCGTATTTGGTGTATGAGGAAGAAACCTGAGTCGTGCGACTTGGAGAGAACATTGTGCAGATCCTGGTGATTGAACTTAAAAAGTCTGGAGGTAATATCACCTGTGATAATATTTTTATAACTCTTGATTTAGGTCATTACTTGTTGTTAAAAGATCGGACACTAGTCGGTACTATTCATAAACAACAATGGTGAACTACCTGCCAATTTTATTACACCTTAAGGACGTGAAGTATACCCCACATTATTTAGTTTTCAACGGCTGTATCATAAGTAAAGAAGCCTGAAGTTATAATGGCTTACAGTGCCACAAAGGGAGGCTTTGACGCCATGGACCAGAAGACGCCATGCTGCAGTGTGAAGAGAAAAACAAGACGCTGGTCACTGGTGGTATTCTTCAACAAGTAGATTTAAGTGTAATGAATGCATGCATAATTTGGATGATGCCGGCTACCAATTAGAAAAATGAGACGTCGGACTTTCCTCATCAATTTGTGAAAGCGTTTAGCAGTGATAAGAAAGTCAATGAATACACTAGTAACATCGGATCCAATAAGAGTAGTGAAACCACCAGTTAAGAAGACGAGAAGATGTGCATATTATGTAGAGTCGAAAGACAGAAAAAGTCAAATTACACGTTATAAGTGCACCAATTCCGTGTCTCGGAACATTCCAATATTGTCTATAGGCCCTGCGCAAATTTGCAATAAGAATAAAAGCCACCAGTGAAAGCGTAATTGTATTTTTTCAAAATGTGAGCTTTAAATAAATAAGATTATTTTAAAAACACAAATAGATTTTGGGCGCATATCCCAGAAATATGTCTCGTGAGTGAAAAGGAAGTTGATGTTTTTAAGGCATGCTAAAAATTTCATCTTAAATTCATGTCGTTAAATAGCGTCTTGTCATCTACCTGTAAACGACACTGAACTAATTTATTTCAATACTTTATTATTTGGCTTATTTATTTTCTATTTCTTCGTACTTTCCGACTTTTAATTCATTATTAGTCGTTCACAGTTTTGTAGCTTGCCTTCTTTTAATACAATGTGTTAAATAGGTAGGTGAGAAGCAAATAAAAATCAGTTCGGTTGCTACTTTAACAGTACTTGGTATTGTCGAGTTTAAACGGTATTTTTGTAAGCCTACGCTAATTGAAACGCATATTTTGCTGCAGAATCGCGAAAAAATAGAACTCTATATCTTATTATAAGTCAGAAAGTCAGTTATTATGTACATATACTTGTACTTAATAACTCGATTTTAAAATTTTCAAAATTTCTCCGCTTTTCAGGTTCTCGGACCCTTTCTAAGATAACTGTCGTTAAATATCAACTTTCTCATTCACAGCAGTTACTATATGTTATGACAAGATCGTAAGTTCTGTGCAAGTAATTTTCAACTTTGTTTACACATGGGCTACAATCACGAAGTTAATTCAGGTAGCTCTGCTACAAATCCAGCAGTTTCTTTCTTTTCTGTTTCACTTGTATCCGAATTACAGTTATTTCACTTTAATATTTTTAGATTGAGTAATTAAAATGAAATGTGTTTGAGAGTAAATGATATTCAGTGAGATTGTCTGTAGATCGAAGCAGCTGTTACAAAGAAAAAGAATTTCTGAGAGAAGAGAATGTAAAGGAGAAGCAATAACAACAGAATCGCTTTATGGAGCTGTACTCAGTAGAAGAAGCAATTGTTCGTGCAAAACGACTAGCAAAAGTAAATAGCCCAGAGACGCACCGGTTTCATCATTTCTGACTGTGTAAGGGGCATCGCTGCGACAAGAGGAGTTATTTTAAAAGGGAATATTTCTTTTCCATTCCGTAGCAGGCGCTGGAATGAACAAGGATTCTCTTTTACGGTCCCAAGACCGTGCATCCGGTTTAGAGCTACACTTGCCGTATCTTTTTGCAACGGAACTTTTAGTCTTGATTTTTCTTCTTACTGTCGGAAAATACCAAGGTAGACGAGGAAGGTTTCTCCATTGATAATAATAATAGTAGACGTCCGATTTTTGTTTAGGAACAAGCAGGGCGCTTCCCACCTATCTGTGCTGTACGTATAAATTTAAGGGCACTATTAGAGACGTTCTTCCGAAAGAAGATCATAACAGAGTCACATTTCAGGTTTTATTTACTTGGAATTTGTTTTTAGAGATGTTACACATACCACGAGAGATAGCCATGTGATTAAAAACGTCTCTTTTATTGTACTGCCACCGAGGTGGGTATTGGCTTCGTTACTGTCATCATGTGTACAGTGTGAGTGGTTTAATTTGTAAATCTCAGATAGTTTCCTGCGTTATAGGACACACTCTTTCTGCGTAAGACATCTCTTACATGTCTCTCTGCAGCCTGATTATTGCTTCGTTATCGTGAGAAATTTAGGAATAGTCGAGTTGATGCAGCCAAACACTGGCTTTCTTGAAAGTAGTACTTAAGGTACAGGAATTGCTCTCTAAATGTGACGTCACAAGGAAATGTGTACGAAAATCTGCGAAATAACAACAAGTACACCCTACACAAACATGTGAAAGGATTGTTAATAACTGGTTTCTGACATAAACAACATAACATTAACTGAATTTTCCGTTGGAACTTGGCAGAAGATGATAATAGTATTAAATGGGAAAACGCATTCTAATGTTCTGTGAAATTATATTTATTTGATCACGAACTTCTGAGGCTGTCTCCAGGTGACATTCGAATGTCGGAAATACAGATAAAAATTATATACGATTTGCACACACATTATTTGTGCAGAAGGTACAAAAATGATGTAGTGTTTACATGGGAAAAATTAAATATTTTTGCCACATGGAAGTAATTACAGTAACTATAATCATAAGGTGGAAACAAAGGTTTTATGTGGAGATCCATTTAACCACAGGTAAGATATAAGATGAATTTACAATTTGTAGATAATATTTATAATAAAAACATAATTTAGTACAAGGATAAGAAGGAAACTGAGTCTGATCATTTCATACTAAGCTGGCATTCAGTGTCGTGTGTTTCTTGATTTCCAGTATTTCTTAACAGAATGTACAGCTTCACACTCTATATCATACGAACTGTTTTCTGGTAAAAGATGATCAGCAAAGGTTGAATCTTTCTTCCTTACGTTCGAACTTCTGTCATGTTCAGATAACCTAACTGTCACGGATGGGACTGGCCGACTAGTATATAATTTTTCATGCTGCTTGCATGTTATTTCATTCTCACCACCCTGAGCCAAGGGTTGAAATTTGTCTGTAATATCGGATAAAAAATGCAGATCAGTAATTACAAGACTATTTTTTGCAAGGTTATCTGAAATGTTGGTGATATATGGGTATGGCACCAGGCTTCGTAACTACTGACTGATTGGTTGCTTTTGGCCAGCATACAGGAGTGGTGCATTTTAGTTTTTTTTAGTACGTTGTCAATGAAGACAGAGGAGTAAGCATTCCTGGAAGCGAAATTTTTTATGGTATGTATGTTTTTCTAAAGGCTTATTCACATAGTGTAACAGATATGTGGCGATGGACCATCGAATGGAAAGCTGCGTGTTTGTTGTTGAGACCTTGCAGGGATTACCGCATCTGCAGCTATTTTTTTCTGTAAATTCTAAATATGTGTCTTCGGGTGCTTTTATCTATATAAACCCTCTGCTTACCAGAAAATCTGTATAGCGTTTCCTACCTGTCGGACCTCTCAGGTTGGTGTTCTTTAAACTGACGTAAGCTGACCCTGTTTTGACTATTTACGATGTGAACAAACAGTCTACTTGCCACGGTTCACACAAGCCAAAAAGCGATTTCCCTGACGACAAGGAACTTGCTACGCCCGCTCTACTGCTGGGAAGTCTTCTCATACTATGCCACTTCACACCAATCAAACTACAAATGGTGATTTTTAGTACTTAAAATTTGGTTCCATGATAGTTGAAGTCTTACAAATCATTCCAGGGCGTAGTAATCGCTTGGTTATCATTTTTATGAGTTGTGGAAATGCTCAGCGTCAGGTTTTATCAAGTAACCTACAGTTACTAATTTGGTTGAAGAGTTTAGCATTATCGTCGTCCAAAAGATACTAGAGTTCGTAATTACTGCCTTGGTTTTCGTTCTTTACAGTCCAAAAATGGAGCAGTGACGCTTTGCACCGCCTGCAGCACAACAATCCTGTAAGAATATTCCTCTCTTATTACAAGTGTACGCTACACCGGGACTGTAAACTCGGACCACTGTCTTTCGGAGGAAAGTGCTCTATCGACCTAGCTGTTCCAGCAAGACTCAAGACCTGCCAGCACACCTCATCTTCTACCTTTGGAGATTTACTTCCGCCAATACCTCATCTCGTACCTTTGGAGTATAGGAGGTGAGGTACTGGCGAAAGTCAAGCTGTGAGGTTGAGTCGTGAGTCGTGTTTGGACAGCTCAGTCAGTAGGGCACTTACTCGCTAAGGGTAATGGTCCCAGTTTCGAATCCCGATCGTGCACACAGTTTTATTATCCAGTAAGTTTCAAATTACTTCACAGTCCTCCATAGAGTGAAAATTCTTTCTAGAAACATTGGTGGTTGTTACGCGAACTCCCGGCAGTTTTCAGCTAGTCTCTTATTGTTTGGGTTAGCAGAAGCTTACGGTGTTTGCCTGGGTTAACATTTTCCTTTGTGTTGTTGTGTATTTATTACAGATTGGTAGAGTGTTGGGGATTGGACTTGTTGTATACAGATGTAAGGGAATTGATCGCTAATCGGCAACAGGTGTAAGCTGCTTTGGCCACGGTCGAAGGGCTTCTGACTGCTACTCTGGACTGCAGCTGGATTGGGAGACCTGTGGAGAAGGCGGAGACACTTTTGGTGCCTTTGGAGTACCTTGGGGTGCCTTACGTCACTTCGCTTTGCAATAACCATGATCTGACGGATTCATCCACATCCGATGGTAAACGACGGACGCGAGTTTCCGTTTGGCAACTGACTGGTGGTAATGCTTGCACGACTGTCCCATTACGCCTTTACAACAGATACAAGGAGCTACAGATTCGTCAGAGCACATCTTAACTACACGGGATGCTTCACCTGTTAGGCCTGTGCTCATCATTGTTCAAGCACGACCAGACGAGCAAAGAGGTTGGGTATGTTGATTGTAGAGAATTTGAGCGTTAGGTTGGTAATAGGGGAGAGTTCCAGAGGAAAATACCTGGAAGGTCGAAGAGGAAGACCAGAATGTACTTAGCATGTCTACTGTGGCTTTACTTTCGAGATATGGAAGCGACTTATGTCTACAACTAGAGAAGACAATGGATGAGTTACGCAGGGTGAGCTCTGAATCCAGGCAATAGGAGTCTTTGCTTATCATTCACCAATGAAACAGGAAAATGGAAGAAAAGATAGTGGCATCAGGAGAAGAATCCACCAGACACCGTGTAGTGGCTTGTAGAGTATAGACGTAGATATATAACTTCAGTGCGACAAATAACGGAAATTTCAAACAGACCATCAATGTCGTCTAACGAGATACCGAATGGAAGTTGAGGGTTGGCAATGGTGTCACATCGAGAACATTAAGAAAGGTAGCAACAGCGCCATACAACTTGTTTACAAGATCCCCATATGTCTGGTTCGCAGAGATGTGGAGACATTCTTCCATTTGTGCATTTTTGTTATAGTTCGGTAACACGTGATCTTGAGGCTTGCGTGTTAGCTTAGAAAGTAGAGTTAGAGACCATAGCTGTCTCAGCCTGGCTGGCACGCGCTTTTAATCATCCAGGAAGCGTTATTTCGCAGCCTCTGCCGCACAGTGAAAGTTTCTTTCGGGACGTTCAATGGACGGCAGCTCGAATAATGGAATATCACTCTAGTTGTTCTACCTGACAAGTCTTTGTGTTGGCAGGAAAACACACTGTGCAGTAGGATTTTGACAACTGCGATTGGACGTTAGCGTCCTTTGATGTTATTAATTGGTTCTTTCTAACGAAGCGTCCGCCTTTATGTGAAGAGCGATTACGTCCAGAAGTAATTTCGCCTCCTAAATAAGAAAAGTTAGCGGCGGTCTGCTCTGCTTGTTATAAGCTCCCTCCGTGCATATCGTGAAATCTGTTTCATCTGCTGTTTTCCTTCCATTACTCTTCATTAAGCAAGCTCTGTGTGATTCTAGGAGCGAGTGCACAATCTGCTATATAACTGCAACATGATAATATTATTATGTAGCTTTAGACGAATTACTGTTTTATTACTCAGATAAGTTAAAAACCCTTTACTACACGCTTTTTCCAACTGTTACGTGAACTCTTAAAGAAGGTACAAGGCAGTCATGGTGTTGCTCTGAATTCTTTGGTAAATGAAGAGCAAGATAGATAATTAATTCCCAGCCGACGCTACATAATGATGTTTCACCAGAACAGCTTCAATCACAACTAGAAATATAAACAGGAAATTAGCTCTAACTTGGTTAACCAATACATTACACAAATTAAAAGTAGTTCCACTACTTGTATACGTTTCTGCGTGAATCTAAAACCATACCGACGCCTGTGCCGAAGGGAGACGGTTTTAAGTATGTTTTACAATTATTTTACTCTGTTTTATATTTTGTGCTTGCATAAGCGCTTTTTCTCTCCAATAACAGACTGGTAATAGAGCACTTCATATTCATGCTTCTATGGAAGTAGACTCTTCCTTACAACACTTTCAAGGCCTGTGCGACTATACCATATTAGGGAATTATTTCTCTCCTTTTTGTCGCAGGGTCAGGGGACTACAAAAAAACAATGTCAAAATACGTTAAACGATGGAAGAGTTGGGTTTTACGTACAGTCGACGATGAGGTCATCATAGTGAAGCACAAGTTCGGACTGAGGAAGGATGGAGAAGAAATTTGGTCGTTCCTTATCAAAGGAGTGATCCTAGCATTTGCCTTAAGTGATTAAGGGAAAGCACGGAAAATTGAAATCTAGATGGTCGGATGACGATCTGAACCGCCGTCCTCCCGAATGCGACTTGAGTTTCTCAGCGCTATGCCAACGTCCTTGGTGAAAGTACTTTCAATGCCTGTCCCTGCTTTATACATTAACTTGTGAGTTCATAACAGACTATGACCTCAGTTTTCAATGCCTTGAGTAATTTTCCTTTATACGTAACTTGCACCATAACTGCAAAAATCGTTTTGGATTTAAAAGGGACATTTACCCTTCTCGCAGTGCAACGGGTTTTTAACAGAAGCTAAACCAAGACAAAACTGCAACAGTAATTCTTTTAACTGGTCTTTTGCGGGTACTCGGTATCTGTGTCTATGGATTACATCCTATAAGTGTAATTAGTGCAGTGCAAATTTGTTTGCGCTCTGAACCTTACAGCACCTCACAAATTTAGAAGACCTGAGCTAGTGTGACAGCAAAAGATCCAAGATTCAATCGCTGTAACTACGAGCCTTCAAGTTCCGCTGAAAACCAATATACCTGGCTAGCCGCAAATTTTCACTAAAAATAACAAAGCACACTCATTGCAGAAGCCAGTTATACCCTCTCTGCTTGAAGTATAGTGCAAGCAAAACGTAATTCGTTCGAGAAAGTACTTCTTAAGTGTAAACGCGTAAAGATTTAAATAAAGATAAAGGGGTGAAAAATAAGTTCTTAATAATCCCAAATTATATGAATACTGAATACGTATTTTTCAGAAAATGAAAACAGAATCTCATGTTACATATTCAAGTGCTCTTCAGTGGAGGATGTGTCTTTACATAAACATACATGTACAAAAGAAAAGGAATATCATCCATATCCGTATTAACTGCTGTGATACTATCTAACGAATAAAAAAGCAATGAGATACGCAACCTGCACGCCAGGATAACGGAGTAGAAATTGAGCATTGATTTCCACGTGTTCCAACGAAACTGTGAGCTCGAACATACAGTGAAGCGCCAAAGAAACTGGTATAGGCATGTGTATTCAAATACAGAGATACGTAAACAGGCATAATACGATTCTGCGGTCGGCAGCGCTTATATAAGACAACAAGT
The DNA here is from genome assembly GCF_023898315.1 of Schistocerca nitens. Taxonomy (NCBI): domain Eukaryota; kingdom Metazoa; phylum Arthropoda; class Insecta; order Orthoptera; family Acrididae; genus Schistocerca; species Schistocerca nitens. Next base: position 810,250,867 of record NC_064616.1, read on the forward strand.
GTCTGGCGCAGTTGTTAGATCTGTTACTGCTGCTACAATGGCAGGTTATCAAGATTTAAGTAAGTCTGAAAGTGGTGTTATAGTCGGCCCACGAGCGATGGGCCACAGCATTTCTGAGGAAGCTATGAAGTGGGGATTTTCCGATACGATCATTTCACGAGTGTACCGTAAATATAAGGAATCCGGTAAAACATCGAATCTCCGACATCGCTACGACAGGAAAAACATCCTGCAAGAACGGGACCAACGATGACTGAAGAGAGTCGTTCAACTTGACAGAAGTGCAATCCTTCCAAACATTGATGCAGATTTCAATGCTGGGCCATCAGTAAGTGTCAGCGTGCGACCCATTCAACGAAACATCATCGGTATTGGCTTTCGAAGCCGAAGGCCCACTCGTGTACCCTTGATGACTGCACGAAACAAAGCTACACCTCGCCTGGGCCCGTCAACACCAACAATTGGACTATTGATCACTGGAAACACGTTGCCTGACAGGACGAGTCTCGTTTCAAATTGTATCGAGCGGATAGCCGCGTATGGAGACACCGTAATTAATCCATGGACTCTGCATCGAGCGGATAGACGTGTATGGAAACACCCTAATGAATCCATGGACTCTGCATGTCAGCAGGGGACTGTTCAGGCTGGTGGAGACACTGTAATGTTGTGCGGCGTGTGTTGTTGGAGTGGTATGGGACCTATGATACGTCTAGATACGACCCTGATATGTGACACGTACGTAGGCATCGTGTCTGATCACCTGCATCCGTTCATGTCAGCTGTGCATTCCGACAGACTTGGGCAGTTCCAGCAGGACAATGCGACACTCCACACGTCCAGAACTGCTACAGAGTGGCTCCAGGAACACTCTTCTGAGTTGAAACACTTTCGCTGACCACCGACTCCCCAGACATATTTTTGAGCATATCTGGGATACCTTGAAACGTGTTGTTCAGACGATACCTCCACCCCCTTGTACACTTACGGATTTATGGACAGCCCTGCAGGATTCATGGTGTCAGTTCCCTCCAGCATTACTTTAGATATTTGTCGAGTCCATGCCACGTCGTGTTGCGGCACTTCTGCGTGCTCGCAGGGGCCCTACACGATATTAGGCAGGTGAACCAGTTTCTCTGACTCTTCTCTGTAGAAATAATATTGCCCGCGCTGAATATAACTACAAAGTCTTCCACTTAAATACATCTGGTGTTGCAGAAAGCGCAGCTACGCAAATGCAGCCCAAACAAGCATCTATTTCATAACTCAGAATGTTGTCATTCCCATTTGTTTACCACAAAACGAAGAGTCTAGACTAAACAGATCGCCACATCCTCACAGAAGCAACCGGAAAAATAGTGCGCTCACAGCAGCAACCGGTTCAAATGGTTCAAATGGCTCTGAGCACTATGGGACTTAACATCTGAGGTCATCAGTCCCCTAGACTTAGAACTAATTATACCTAACTAACCTAAGGACAGCACACACATCCATGCCCGAGGCAGGATTCGAACCTGCGACAGTAGCAGCAGCGCGGTTCCGGACTGACGCGCCTAGAACCGCTCGGCCACAACGGCCGGCAGCAGCAACCGGAAAAGTAGTATGTGCCCCTTTGACCAATGACCATGCGGCACTCGCTAACCGGTTGTGCAAGCCAAGCGTTGTTATTGTCTGGTTCACCTCAGAGAGTAGACGAGTGGCTGAATGTGATGTCCGAAGAAAGGTAGCGTGGTAAGGTTGGTACCTCACGACGGAACCACAAGTAGACATAGTCCATGCCAGACGCAACGACGAATAGGAGACGGTGGCGTAGGCACGCCCAGAGAAGTTCACATACGCCACTGCATCAGCTCGCTTACGTAACGTGTGAGCGCAGTACCGTTCAGCTCAGACAATAATCATCACCGAAGACGTCAGCCTCACCTCTCTACTGAAACAGCAGCGCGACATTTGTATTGGAAAGAACTCTGTACAAAAGTTTCGTCTCTGCACTCAGTGAGACGAAACTACAATCTTGTTCTATATCGAGTGATACATTAATGTTCAGTGATAGTAATAAATATTCATGACATTCCTGTGGACATGGATTGTTAGAATTTTACGTATTTCATCTTGTTCAGTACGTAATAAAGTGATCTGATATTTTATGTGTTGTACTGTCATATCTCCCCCCCCCCCTCCCCATCCACAGACCTAAAGCAAAGAATCCACCACAGAACCGACCAGTGTTATTTTGTTCGGTACAACATTTAAGTCATGCCTTACAGTCCCATTCCAAAAATAAGCTACAGTAGCGGACACGTAAGTGAGTAAGGCCTCTGCAGATGGAGAAGTGCTCATTAATGTGCGCATGTATAAATGGCATGAAAGGTGTCTAACAACAGAAGACTCAGTTTTAAGCGAAAGATGCGTACCGATACTCTTCTCAATATTTTGGCAGTTTTTTCTAGAGTGGCTCCTCTTTCCTTGGTTTTACGACAATTTACAGCTTTCCGCTGTATACCCTTAATTTTGTCTTCATATTTCTCCCTCTGTTGGATGTTTTATAGTGTTCAATATTGGCAATTCGAGACAGGAAACTGCCACACGGTATGATCGGAAGCGCACGTGAAACGAGAGAGCTACACTGGTCGCACGTGACACCAAGAAGGCGAACGTGCAGATGTTGTTTCAGCGGCGATCTTCGTGGGCCTTGAATGTGAATGAGCCTCCTCGCCGTCAGACTTCTTTCTGTCGGAATAAATTTTAACAGTCGATGGAGTTTCAAAGGAAGCAGTAATTCCAGTGAAGACTAAACCGTAGTTGGCGTTGGAAGTTTAGCCTCTGTTCTGCGGGGCCCTTACTTTCAGTCTGTAATTTATCGCTGTCCAGTGGTACAAAGCAAATATATTTAGGAAGTTACGTTTGCAAAAAGGAAGACTTTTTCTGTTGACGTACCATTTGCGAAGCACTTTCACTGCAGGTTTCCATTCCGTTATCGCTCGGCTTTCGCAGAAGTGAATCAGTTCAGCGAACCCGCAATTGCAGCCTTCTGAACGAGGTGCCTGCGTTTACGGAACAACTGGCGTCCGGTTACAGACACTTACATCACGATTTATGGCTATTCCTGATAATTAACTCCAGGACAATGGATTTATTACATACACATAGCTTACTAGCCGTTTCGCCTGCGGGAGCCAAACATATTTCTTGTTATTGTTAAACTTGACTGTCTAACGGAGTCTGCCGAACCACATATTCCTATTCTTTTTTATAGAATGAAGTATCTCCCTAACGCCGGCCGCGGTGGTCTCGCGGTTCCAGGCGCACAGTCCGGAACCGTGCGACTGCTACGGTCGCAGGTTCGAATCCTGCCTCGGGCATGGATGTGTGTGATGTCCTTAGGTTAGTTAGGTTTAAGTAGTTCTAAGTTCTAGGGGACTGATAACCACAGCAGTTGAGTCCCATAGTGCTCAGAGCCATTTGAACCATTTTATCTCCCTAACAGTGAGTCGAACTCACAAATTTACATTTTTCGAGCAACGCTTACCTTTCTATTTACTTATTTATTTCTTTTCCTGTAGATACGTGGACATATAACGTGGTCATCTAAAACAGGTCCCCATAGAACATTTAATTGTAAGCATTTATATTTTTGCATACTGAAGTAGCATGACAACTAAGTGCCCTCAAACGGCAAGCAATTCCAGAAAATCACGAGTTACATTTAACGAAGGAAATTTTTAATTTACTTGCCCACATGGACAGATTTATGGCCCGATCAGCTTCAGAAAACATTGCAGTCACAAAGGGGACCAGTCCACTAGCTAATCATACTTGCTACCAACAATAGATACGACTCGGTTAGTGAATCCGCAGGTAGAACAGGCGAATCACAGGATGTTAGACGAGACAGGATCGATGGAAAAAGACGTTTCAATAAAAAAAAATAAAAAAAAAGCAGTACTCGCTTTTCCGAAGGTAAATGAATACACCTGGAAGGAAGTGCTTCCCCCACAATTACACGCTCACACTGCTGTATTCACACTTGCAGTGCTAAGTGAAATATTGACAGTGGTGAGTGCATACTTCGGTTTTATGTGGTGTCAATCATGACGTTCTCAAAGTTGTGAGAGTCTGTCACTATTATAGGTCTTAAATGAGTTGCAAAAACTAATGTATTTCTGAATTTAAGGTCGAGTACTTTCCTAATGATGTGTTTCTCTGAACTGCTTTTTGCTGTAATCCGAGCCAACTGTTGATCCAATTCCATTCTATTAAAACATGTAATATACTTTATTGTTATTATTAACATTTTTGGCACGTGTGGCACATTGAAAGTGATACTGATGGCAAATAATGTTTAAGGGGTGACATTCACACTCTTCTTCTTCCCTCCTCACCTCACCCTGGAACGCAAGAAGCGTCCATTGAACCCATGAGTAACTTAACTGTTTAGATTAGATATACTTCTCGTTACAATAGGTCCATAGTGAGGAGATCCTCCAGGATGTAGAACACGTCACAAAAACAAATATGCTAACGTACCTCCCACATGTCCCAAATAAAAGGGCCTTATGGATGCAGAATTAGTCAAAAAATTTTAAACATATATAAATTGATAAGCTAGTAGCAAACTTGACAGAAAACATGTAAACATTCAATACACCGAGATGGTTGAGCAACTTCATGCAACAAAAAAGATTACTCCCAGGCTGCGTATGTGGAGCCTTGACGTCAAGAAGTAAAGGCTATTACAGCCGTCCATTATTAAATAGAAACATCATTTTACAACTTCCCATTACTACACTGAATTTGTACAGAAGTCTGATTGTACGAATACTCGCATTATTTCATATTATTAGTAACATGTATAAACATATATTAATTGATAAGCTAGTAGCAAACTTGACAGAAAACATGTAAACATTCAATACACCGAGATGGTTGAGCAACTTCATGCAACAAAAAAGATTACTCCCAGGCTGCGTATGTGGAGCCTTGACGTCAAGAAGTAAAGGCTATTACAGCCGTCCATTATTAAATAGAAACATCATTTTACAACTTCCCATTACTACACTGAATTTGTACAGAAGTCTGATTGTACGAATACTCGCATTATTTCATATTATTAGTAACATGTACTAATGAGTTGGTTCTACTAAGAAATTATTCAATGGAATGGAAGGACTTGGCCACCAAAAAATTCCTTAGGCTCCTCTTAAACTGAACTTTGTTGCAAGCTAACGGTTTTGTGGCTGCTGCCAACTTATTGAGATTGTGTGTTCCTGTGTAACGAAGTTACTTTAAATGTTTGTGAAAATGAACTGCGGCGAACTTAAACTGGTACGGGCCGTTTAACATCGTTGAAGGACAACAATGTATCACAACTTGCTGACTGTGATAACATCCATATACAAATTGCATCTTCAGTCACTTTTCAAAAAAATGCTATCCCAAAAATTGATGATGGTTGAGCAACTTCATGCAACAAAAAAGATTACTCCTAGACTGCGTATGTGGAGCCTTGACGTCATGAAGTAAACAAATGAAGCGAGACCGCGTGGACAGAGAAGCTTCTCGTTTCCCAGAGTTGTAATATGACTGCTCAGTGATCATTTACACGCAGTGTGGTAGGAAATACTTAGTGCATTACAGTCGTACGTTCCGCGTTGTCCGTGCTCGACCCTAAAGAGTAGCACGAGATAGGCACTGTGCACTATTAACAGGTGAATTATGCCTCGCCTGGATGAAACACGACGCAAGTTAAGTTCTTCCTGATTTTTCGAAAGTTTTTTTGGACCCGAAGATCATTACTAACTATGCGATCGTAGGTTATTCGAAGCTCAGCTCGAATGTGTACAGTCTTATTTAATCCAACTGGAAACACATGCAAGCAGGGCACACCGGCAACTAAGTGAGACTTATTTTAAGAAATGGAGTTCCAGAATTTAAAGTTGTTGTTTTCTTAGACTAGTGGGTGTCTCCAGGAGATAGAGGACAGCCAAACTCGTGGTTTCAGGTGCTGACAGCGAGATTCGAAGAATTGTAATTAATGTAAATATTACCTACAAGGGTTTCTGTAGTTCATATACCATGGAAAACATTTGCAGCATGAATTGTAAAACCCATGATTGTAATTATTGGTTATTGTGGTTCATGACGAAAGTAAATTACTTTTTTTCTTTATTGATCGCTTCATTACCCAGCTCTCCGTTGTTGCTTATAGGACGTAATTAAGAAACAAGAATAAATCATTCCTTTTGATCGTATTACCCTAAAGGCAAGAGAGGGTGATGGTGATGCTTCTTCCAGCAAATCCATAGCGGTCAGCTCCCAGTAAGCATCGTAATGGTAGTAATGCAGGATGAACGTGAAAGTACGGATGAACTGCCGATTCTTGTAGCAGATTAGATGATATTGGACGGGAAAATGTTCCGCATATAAGGATTTGCTGGATCAGAAAAGGGCGATGTGCGGTCACGTGACTGGAGAGGTATTGCAGTCATAACTAAGGAGACGATATAGTTGCTATAGCTATAGCTGGTAGGACGGCTAGATGTCAGCGCGGACTGCGTAGTTCTGAGTTACAAAGAGGCAACCTACAGAAGTTTCTTGGGAATGGATACTTGAGTTATCAAAATGGTTATCGTATTTTAGAAGAACTCTCTTGGTGCTGCAACCGCATTAAGCGCTTCAAGCTTGTTGTACTGACAGTGGGTCCCCCTGCATAGCTAAGTAGTCAGAGGGGCTGACTGCAGTGTGGAGAACACGGGTTCGATTCACTGTCCTGCCAATAATTTTTGCTTGGTGGGAGGACTGGAACAGGTGGCACTCAGCCTCATGACATCTGTGGAGCTACTTTGCAGAATAGTAGCGGCTCTAGGTCACGAAAAATGACAACGGCCGGAAGAGTGGTGCCCCTCTCAATGTCGCATCTAATGACGCCGTTGATGAAGGATGACACGGCGGCCGGTCGGCAACGATTGACCCGCCAGCGCCTGTGAACGGAGTCTACGTTACGTTTACCTACTGAAAGCGCGCTACATGGATACATTATCTTTACCCTCAGGTACATAAATAGCGTAAATAAATGTAAGAAATAAAAAAGACTCGTATGAAATTTCACGTGTCCTCGTTCCCATTTGTGTAAAACTGATAGTATTGTATTGACGGCCTTAGCTCCAGCCCTAGTTAATACGGAATCTCGCAAAGCTCTCCTGAGTAATATCAACGCGTTAGGCTACGGCATCCAGCCCCACCCCTTCCGGAATTAGTGTACTGTAGCTCTAGTTTATTTCCACGCAACAAGGTAATTTCTTCCCCACAAGTGAAAAACGTAGCCCTAAAACATTCACACAGTGCTCCAGGGTGTCCATATCTTGACAACAACACCAGCAACTGTTTGATATATCAGATGCTTCAACAAGTGGCAGAATTACTTCATCGTGGTTAAAAGACTATTATGGTGTCGTTGAACGAGCTCAGTGGCTTAATACGAAATAAAGCTGCAGCTAGGGTCGACTAGGAGGCAGTGCGCAATGAGGCAAGGAAAAACTACCAGTTTCGGCACTTAGACCTCGACGTATTAGAGCCAATGGAAACAGCAAACTTCGCCTCTCGCACCAGATGATTACTGCGTGTATCGCAGGGAGTCACCCGTGACAATGTTACGCCTCCAATCACATCACGGAAGATTAAGGCAGCGCCTTCATAGGCTACAACAGACTGCGAGTCAGGAGCTGAGGAAGACACTAATGAAATCATTGCCGGCAGTCCCATGAGATAGCGACAGACAACTCGTTTACTGCAGAGTCGTCTGAAGTGTGGCTAACAGCTATACGTTAGTCTGAAGCCACCGTTAGCAAATAACAGTCTGGTGACACACAAACTTTTTTTAACGTTTTTTAAAGTTTTTTAACCCTAGATTTAAGAATCAAAGGCATACATTTTATGAAATAGTGTGCACATGTAAGCAGATGCGGGGCTTAAATCAGAATTTAATTTATGTAATAACTGATTTCAATGTTTATGTACTAGACACTGGCTCAATGATACGAAAGAGCAGGGCCTCGGTTGTTATGAAGTACGATACAATGTTCCCTTCGACGGTAGCCGTCAAGAAGATGCAATGATTTTTTTTTCGACTGTAGCCGTCAAGAAACACAGGAGATGTATACGTAAGTGCGACTGGGAATCAACATCGACTGTACACTGAATGACGACAACGAAAGTTTGTGTCGGTCCGGGACTCGAACCCGAATTTCCGGCCTTAAGTGAGCGGTCGCCTTAACCACCTCGGCTATCGGTGCGTAAATCACGACCAGATCGAAACTTCCATATGTCGTCGTCCACGTGTCACAACCTGCACTCTTGCCAACATATGTTTCAGTCCAGGAGAGACTTTTTTTATTGAGAGTCGTGGACCTGGTTCTGCCGAATAAATGCGGAAGAGCACTGCCTGGGTTACTAAGAAGTACGATGTAGTGTTGCTTCGGGCATCCGTGCGTATCCGGAGGGACACTGCATCGTTCTACATCTACATCTACATACATACTCCGCAATCCACCATACGGTGCGTGGCGGAGGGTACCTCGTACCACAACTAGCATCTTCTCCCCCTGTTCCACTCCCAAACAGAACGAGGGAAAAATGACTGCCCATATGCCTCTGTACGAGCCCTAATCTCTCTTATCTTATCTTTGTGGTCTTTCTGCTAAATGTAAGTTGGCTGCAGTAAAATTGTACTGCAGTCAGCCTCAAATGCTGGTTCTCTAAATTTCCTCAGTAGCGATTCACGAAAAGAACGCCTCCTTTCCTCTAGACACTCCCACCCGAGTTCCTGAAGAATTTCCGTAACACTCGCGTGATGATCAAACCGACCAGTAACAAATCTAGAAGCCCGCCTCTGAATTGCTTTTATGTCCTCCCTCAATCCGACCTGATAGGGATCCCAAACGCTGGAGCAGTACTCAAGAATAGGTGGTATTAGTGTTTTATAAGCGGTCTCCTTTGCAGGTGAACCACATATTCCCAAAATTCTACCAATGAACCGAAGACGACTATCCGCCTTCCCCACAACTGCCATTTCATGCTTGTCCCAGTTCATATCGCTCTGCAATGTTATGCCCAAATATTTAATCGACGTGAGTATGTCAAGCGCTACACTACTAATGGAGTATTCAAACATTACGGGATTCTTTTTCCTACCCATCTGCATTAATTTAAATTTATCTATATTTAGAATTAGCTGCCATTATTTACACCAATCTCAAAGCCTGTCCAAGTCGTCTTGTATCCTCCTACAGTCACTTAACGACGACACATTCCCGTACACCACAGCAACATCAGTAAACAGCCTCACATTGCTGTCCACCCTATCCAAAAGATGATTTATGTAGATAGAAAACAACAGCGGACCTACCACACTTCCCTGGGGCACTCCAGATGATACCGTCACCTCCGATGAACACTCATCATCGAGGACAACGTACTGGGTTCTATTACTTAAGAAGTCTTCGAGCCACTCACATACTTGGGTCGTTCTTCTTAATAACACAGGCATGCAAAATCGTATTTATCCGTCGATTCTAGGCAACGGTTTTCAGTTAAAATATCTTTCGCCTGTAGGGGAATTACATAATGTGTAGGAGTACAAGTTTTAACGTATGAACAGTGATATACGGAGGTTTGGGTCTGGTCGTGGCTCTTGCACGGATAGCCAAAGCGGTTACGTTCACCGCTCGCGTAAAGCGGGAAATCCGGATTCGAGTCCCGATCAGGCACAAAATTTTCGTTCTCGTCACTCCTTTCTACCGCTGATGGTTATCCGTATTTGCAACTGTGGATATATTTCATTACGGCTGAAGCCGCTGCAGTGCCTGTTCCGTCGGACATGCATCCATGTCCGAAGAAGCATTGCAGTGTACTTCTTAACAACGCAGGCACTGCGATATCGTATCAAACGTGAAACAGCCTGCTCTGAGCTGTGTCGCGCAGTCTTTACTGTTACCCTTTCTTTCTAGGACGCAGTTAGATAATGATAATCGAGATCCATCGTCCCCGTATATGCAGTTCTCTCACAAAATCTGTATTTGCATTGCAAAAGAATTTGTCAGCAGTAGTAAACAGGCATCTCTAACGAATAATTTTATGCAACCAGCCTTAGTTCGGCAGTTGGTACCAGTTAATTTATTAAAATTACGAAAGTGGCGATTGAGTATAAGATTTTCTGACGTTTCCATTACAAAGTGGCGTCACTCACAAAAAACTTGGGCGTATGTGACTGCCGAGCAAAGAAGTCGAGTAAGAAGACACTTAACTGACTTTCGGGAGGTGCGGGGTTAAAGTCTTCGTCCTGTGAGCTCGATTTGGAATTTGCAAGATTTCCGTATATCGCTTATGGAAAGTGCCATGACAATTCCTCTGGAAAAAGGGGGAGGGGCATGGGGGAACAGCCGATTTCCTTTCCCATCTTTGTCCAGTCTGAGCATTTCTCCGTTTCAAATGACGTTTCTGTAGCACTCAGCACTCCGTCTTCAGCCCACAAGTGGCCCATCGGGACCTTCCGACCGCCGCGTCATCCTCAAGTTGAGGATGTCGATAGGAGGAGCGTGTGGTCAGCACACCGCTCTCCCGGTCGTTATGATGGTTTTCTTTGACCGGAGCCGCTACTGTTCGGTCGAGTAGCTCCTCAATTTGCATCACGAGGCTGAGTGCACTCCGAAAAATGGCAACAGCGCATGGCGGCTTCATGGTCACCCATCCAAGTGCCGGCCAATCCCGACAGCGCTTAACATCGGTGATCTCACTGGAACCAGTGTATCCGGTGGCATGGCCGTTGCCCATGTTTCTGTAGACGACCTGTTAAACTCTAAACTTCCTTCATTCACCCGTTCCATTCGTGTACGCGTGCGGAAGCATCTTCAGTACAGTGGACCACGGGATGTTCAACTGCCGTGACATAGCACGCACACTACCTAACGACTGGGAATTGCGCGCAGCGTTGTCTGCCGTAGCAACACCGATTTCGTCAGCCACCTGTTGTGCAACCGGTCGTCGGTCTCTTCCCGGTTCGACGCCCAGTTATCCAATTGATTCGAACTTCTTCATCATGCTCCGCACAGCAGGTGGAGGAAGAGGACCTTTCCATAATCCTTTCAGTAGGCCATATTCTCGAAGTGAATCTGCAGCATTACTGTTTTTTTTTTATACTAGAGATTCGCCAATAATGTCCTGCTCCTTTTGTTCGAGCCGGCCGGAGTGGCCGTGCGGTTCTAGGCGCTACAGTCTGGAACCGCGAGACCGCTACGGTCGCAGGTTCGAATCCTGCCTCGGGCATGGATGTGTGTGATGTCCTTAGGTTAGTTAGGTTTAAGTAGTTCTAAGTTCTAGGGAACTGATGACCTCAGAAGTTAAGTCCCGTAGTACTCAGAGCCATTTGAACCATTAGAACCTTTTGTTCGAGCTTATGTTGACACGTGAACAAGTGCTTTGCAACTGGTAAGGTGTGTGAGACTATGATACACGATGACTGATCTCGACACCTGGTGGCCATAGTTGGAAATGGACGGTGGCGCTGTGACGCATGGAAATCATGCACCCCATGCTCTGGATATTAATGCTACCAAGTTTCGTACTAGTACGGTTATTAGTTTCCGTGTTATAACGTGTTAAACAGGGAAAGTTTGATTATAACCAACCGGCACTATTCCACTACAAGTGGAATTAAATCATAAATGCTACGATAATGGGAGGCACTTCATTGTCTATCCAATTACATGGCAAATTGATTGGTACTGTAGCTATCAAGTGCTATACGCAAATAGGGATCATTAATTTGACGTTTTGGGATAGCCACTTACAAGCGCTATCATATTACTTCATTACGGCTGAACTGTACAATGACGCAGCCGCTATAGGTGAAACCCAAGTTGAGTACTTAATTAATCCATTGCAGTAACAAACAGAGCGAGTTCACCGAAACACACTGTAGTGTGTAGTAGATTAAACACTGAAGTACGACAGTACTTCAGAAAGTAAGTTCCACATTATTATGGCAGGCCAAGTAACTGTTATTCGATACTGGTCTACACTTCAAAGTGACACAGATATGTGGCACTATTTTTGAACACATTCACCAAGTCTCTGTAAACAACGGTCTGGACGTTCTCCCAATCATTCAGTTCCTCAACTATAGAACTCCGCTCCTTGTTCGCTGAGCCGTTCGAGAACAGCTGTGTGAACGTCTGGCTACGATGAAATGACGGTTTCAGCGTCGAGTCTGGCGTTGTGTAATGTTCAGCGGAAGGTCGCAACATGTAGTTTGCTTAAAAGTTGCTTATCTCCCGCAGTATTTCAGACTCAGAATGCCTTGACGATGAAAGTGTCGGTTAATGCGTTGTGATACTCAGACGCATAACTTTGGTTAAGCTGTTCGACTTTGTGACTTAAACTATTGTTCTGGGAACGTCTTCCAACTTCACGATTTTCATGAAAATTTCCTCAATATGTTAGAACGTAACATGCACCCTAATGAGCAAATTTTTTTAATAAACAGAGGTTATCGGATTCGATTACTCATTTTTCTCAAAATATGAACAGTATTTTAATAAACAGGCACCAGTTACCGCTTTGAATGTTTCGAGAGTTACTCATAGTTACAAGCTCCAATGCTCTTCGTTTACTGACCTCATTTTTCAATACATTAAACGTATTCGCAATTGCGAATAATGAAACCATCAGTTGTGGAATGGAATGACGTTAGTGAAAATTTGTGCTGGACCTGGACTCAAACCCGAATTTCCCGCATATCACGAGCGGTCGGCTTACCATTTGGCTATCCGTGCACAACTCAAACTTCCATAGGTCGTCAACCACGCGTCTACGACCTGTACTCGTACATCCATTATGTATATTCCCGTACAGGTCACACGTTGTATTTGAAAGTCGCTGGCTCGTTACCTGCAGAAAAATACGATATTGCAGTGCCTGTGTTATCTAATTACGATGCAAAGTTCCTTTAGACATGCATACATGTCCTAAGGAACTTTGCATCGTAATCAGAATAACACAGCCACTTCAATATCGTATATCATTTTTCAATCGTTGTTGCTGTTTAGTTTTTGTTAAGAGATGTAATTAATCTACGTGAGGTCACCATTACATATGTTTGGCACACAACTCCCTTGGCCAGGAAGTGTTGTAGATGCACCTAAACTACAGGATAGTTGGACAGGTTGTATTCTTGGCAGTCGTCATCTGCCAGCACGCAATGTGTGCTTTTGTTCCCTTGATATTCGGCAAGCTCTGTGCCTTTCCGTATACGGTAATCTGTACTCTGAAGTGCTGCCGCGTCTCTCCTCCGATGAATTATTGATTGTGAAAGATGACTAGTGGACTTAGCTTATGTGTATATAGTACGTGTTTTGTAAGTGCAACATGTATCTTATGTTGAGAGATATTGCTCTTGATGATGCGTACAAGTGAATTTCTCGTTGCTTATGAAACCCATTCAGATGACGTCATATGAGTGGTAAATGTGTACCGTACTTCATGTTCCTGTCTGTAAGAGGCAGAAGACAGTATGTAGCACACTGACAAAATTACGACTGCCGTATACTATTACACTGCCACCTATTGACTGTATCGGATAAAGTTTGACAAAATCTCTCAGAACAAGATTACGAGCAGTTTTGGAGCATCGCAGTTTTCAGACAAGCATGAGGAGTTAACTCTCGCATAGCATCAGCTTTGGAAAAACATATTGTATGTCTGGGGTCTTTTCTGACCCCTTTATGGAGATAAAATTTGAAATATATCCACAAAAGTAATTATAATTTATTGAGAAACATATTCCCGATCTTGATATTACAGCTCCATAGTTTCTTAGTATAATTAAGTTATATATAAGTTGTAATTATTTACTACATTTGTTTGAAACATGAAAATATTTATTGTTTAGTTTGTTTAGTTCCAAAACTTATTTTAGCACAAAATATTCATAACCCACACTATGTAACAATACTGTAATTTATTAGTACTATGTGTAATATCACTTACATGGAATTTTAGTAGAAATACACTCCTACTCGCTGTTGTGTCATATGACGAACAATCATTACACAACACACTTACACTAGCATGTTCTTTTCAGACAAATTTGTGATGCCCATCACACTGTTGATTCACTTTCTTGTCCTTTGACTTTGGACAGGAATCACATCGTTTTTTTTTTTTTCAGATTTGGAACATGGGCTTTCTGGTGATCGTGTTGTTTTTCCTTTAGAAGATCCTTGAAGTCAGAAGATATCATTGCTGAACGAATGTGTTGTGTTGTGCACTGGAGCTACATGATTCGTCGTTCAATGTGAGGTTTGACTAGTTCTTTTCCTAGTTCTGAGAGGAATTATCTTCTTGTATTTTTACTTTTCATATAACGTAAAAATATACAACACAGAACGTTAGCGTGGAGACAAGCTAAATCTAATATATCAAAAAATACACCAAGTGGCCACCTTCATGTTCCACATTTCACTGAATAATGTCTAACCATCTTATCAACTGTATCAAATCCTGACTTCGTTGAACTGTAGAGCATTATTATTACAGGTTTTTGTGCTCATTCTCACTTACATCAAATATTTGGTGTAGAGTAGACAACAAAATGACTGATTTATTTTGTGTAAGAACATAAAAAGCTAAAACAGTATTCTGTGCATACCCAAAAGCGGTCGATAATTGCCGCCTCTGTTTTGATGGCAACATTTCTTTTAGTATCTCTTTTCGGTTGGCCCAAAGAGTTCCCACAAGTGTCAGTTTATTAGCAAGAGGTTCTTGTCCCAAATCGAAAGTTATAAAAAAGTTATCAGAGGTAATGTTCCTACCACTTCCCTTCAGGTGATCAACTATATCATGTACCACTCGTTTCCCTTGACTTATTTCCCTTCCAACAGCATATTTCCCCGTATGCACCTGTGCGTTTATGACGTAAATTGTCTCACAATCTACAGCAGCCCACACTTTTATCCCATACTTTCCAGGTTCCGAAGGAATGTACACCTTGAATGGACACCGTCCATTGAAAGTTTTGTGCCGGCCGAAGTGGCCGTGCGGTTAAAGGCGCTGCAGTCTGGAACCGCAAGACCGCTACGGTCGCAGGTTCGAATCCTGCCTCGGGCATGGTTGTTTGTGATGTCCTTAGGTTAGTTAGGTTTAACTAGTTCTAAGTTCTAGGGGACTAATGACCTCAGCAGTTGAGTCCCATAGTGCTCAGAGCCATTTGAACCATTTTTTTGAAAGTTTTGTATCCCGCATGGAAGGCGGCGCGTGGGTCTGCTCTCGTGATCTGCAAAATAGGCCGAACGAAGGAAGCGAGTAGGAGTAGGTGACGTAAAACACTTCGGTACTTCAAGTAAGTAAAAGCACATTTAATAGAGAATATTAGCCAAAGACATACACTTAACTTAGGCTTTATGAGCACGTAGGTGCGAAGCTGTTCATGTATCGAAGCTAGCAGTTACTAGCAGTTGGACACACTATCATCGAAGTAACAAAGGCAAAGTCTGCAATGGCGAGCCCCCTACGAAGTAGAAGCTATATTGCTTGGTCGTCTGCTCTTGATCAACTGGGCATAAAGCAAAGTGGCGCTCGTTGAGCTCCACAGCGTCGGCTAGAGGGCGCTGTGGTCGGCGTAGTTCGCCTGCTGTCGTAGTGCCAGCCTACGCTATGGCATCGGAACTATCGACGCCACAGAAAGTACACAGATGCTCATCAACTGCAATATAAGGTCCAGGGACATAAGACGAAATGCATGCATCAAAGAACATTTCAAACACAGCCCTTATAGGTTCAGCTTTTAATCCAGATGCAGCTTTTCTTTCTTCCCTTGTAAGTTTATTATCGACCCGGAGCCACATCGAAGTGTCAGGAAATCCTGAAAAGCTCATTGTGGCTCGACTATTCTGACCAAAATTAACTCAGAGGCTTCCCACGTGCCTTATGCAAGCCAGTAATTATTAGTACACCAAAGAATGCCTGCAGTTCTGTTGAATCAAGTTCAATCCAGCGTTCAAGAGTTGGGTACAAAATGATTATGCAAAAGATAATAAAATTCTGTCCTGAGGTCATCAGTATGTGAGGCTGCGTTCTGCCATGGCACATGAAAACGGTCATGCTCAGTCATTCATGTCGGCGTATAACACAGGTCGTTCCATTCGGTCGATTTTTGTCTCCTGGATGAAGTGGGTGCGGAGTGTGCTCGCTCGTGCATTATCATCTTGAAATACGAAACCATCGCCGAAATGAGGACTGTTCTGTCTGCACAGTAGGCTGGTGGCTCCTGTCCTGATACTGAATAACCATCAGATTACCCTCTATATCGACAGCATGTGTCAGACTTTTGTAAATGATACCGGCTCATAACATGACTGGCCCACCCACGACGCAACATGTCTGGGACGTGCACATTATTCTACGACAATCATTCTGGTCAGACAAATCCTGCCCTCAATGGTGAAGAGTATCCAACGTCATTGTTTCAGGTTTGATTCACTGAGTGTGAACTCAACCTTTGACATGAATAGTCCAGTTGCGACTGTGTGTTTTTAATATTTTATCTTACATGTACAGCACTGAAGGTGACCACACAATGACCGAAATCTAGATATGCAATAAACATCATTTTCGACTTAATTGCTGTGCCCTTTACTACTTGAATAAGGCCGTTGTGCACAACTGTTTCTCTATGGAATCAAACCTGACAGAATTGTAAAATACATTTTTTCAAGACATACAGTAGGAGCTCTGAACTAAACATACTTTTATTTTGTTCTTCGGTTTCCTGTCGTCGTTTCTCATAACCTTCAAATTACTAGGCCAGTATTCATGTCCGTACCTGCAAATGCCGGGTTCAGTTCGGGAACAAGTGGCTCACTTCTCCGATACGGCGTGCTAGGCGGTTGGTCATTTGTGGCGACTCCTCAGACCGCTGATAGGAAAAAGCTAAGTTAAACCACAGACTGAAAAATCAGCGGTTCGATTGAGATTTTTTTCTTATAAAGGAACATTACTTGCGTCCAATGGGAGGGTTGGGGGCAAAGTGGGCAGGGGTCGCAACCTGAGGCATGGCCAACACGTCCCGTTTCCTCCCCAACCCCCTCCCTCCCTCCCCCCAGGAACCACCGTACGGGGTAGCGCAATGGTTAGCACACTGGACTCGCATTCGGGAGAACGACGGTTCAATACAGCGTCCGGCCGTCCTGATTTAGGTTTTCCGTGATTTTCCTAAATCATGTAAGGCAAATGCAGGGATGGTTCCTTCGAAAGGGCACGGCACTTTCCTTCTCCATCCTTCCCTAATCCAGGCTTGTGCTCCGTCTCTAATGACCTCGATGTTGATGAGACGTTAAACAATAACCTCCTCCTCCTCCTCTCCACATGTGCCAAGGAAAGGGAACAAGGATTAGAGGTACAAAAAACATCAATGATTGATTGATTTATTTAGTTTTGTTTTTTAATTGTTATTAATATTATCAAGAACAGCGGGACATCGACGTCGCGAGGAGGAGGGAACGTCAAGTCACCAAACTCGGTGAGATTATCGACGCATATTTTTTCGGAGAGGAACATTCCAATGACTTCTTAAGTAATAGAACCCAGTACGTTGTCCTCGATGGTGAGTGTTCATCGGAGGTGAGGGTATCATCTGGAGTGCCCCAGGGAAGTGTAGTAGGTCCGCTGTTGTTTTCTATCTACATAAATCATCTTTTGGATAGGGTGGATAGCAATGTGCGGCTGTTTACTGGTGATGCTGTGGTGTACGGGAAGGTGTCGTCGTTGAGTGACTGTAGGAGGATACCAGATGACTTGGACAGTATTTGTGATTGGTGTAAATAATGGCAGCTAATTCTAAATATAGATAAATTTAAATTAATGCAGATGGGTAGGAAAAAGAATCCCGTAATGTTTGAATACTCCATTAGTAGTGTAGCGCTTGACATACTCACGTCGATTAAATATTTGGGCGTAACATTGCAGAGCGATATGAAGCGGGACAAGCATGTAATGGCAGTTGTGGGGAAGGCGGATAGTCGTCTTCGGTTCATTGGTAGAATTTTGTGAAGATGTGGTTCATCTGTAAAGGAGACCGCTTATAAAACACTAATATGACCTATTCTTGAGTACTGCTCCAGCGTTTGGAATCCCTATCAGGTCGGATTGAGAGAGGACATAGAAGCAATTCAGAGGCGGGCTGCTAGATTTGTTACTGGTAGGTTTGATCATCACGCGAGTGTTACGGAAATGTTTCAGGAACTCGGGTGGGAGTCTCTGGAGGAAAGGAGGCGTTCTTTTCGTGAATCGCTACTGAGGAAATTTAGAGAACCAGCATTTGTGGCTGACTGCAGTGCAGTTTTACTGCCTCCAACTTATATTTCACAGAAAGACCACAAAGATAAGATAAGAGAGATTAGGGCTCGTACAGAGGCATATAGGCAGTCATTTTTCTCTCGTTCTGTTTGGGAATGGAACAGGGAGAGAAGATGCTAGTTGTGGTACGAGGAACCCTCCGCTACGCACCGTATGGTGGATTGCGGGGTATGTATGTAGAATGTAAATGTAGACCAGGTGATAATCGGTCCTAAGAGTGGAAAAGGCGTGTATCAACTCTTCACTGCAGTAACAAGACAAATCTGGGGTGAGTTAAGAAAGACACTATTAAGAGAGACACTACAAGTGAAATTGGAGAAAAATTATCTGTGTTTGTGATTCCAAATAACTGCACAATTGCGTTGATTAAAGTAGCGCCAAAAATAAAGTACATTTTTCTCTCCATCAGCGGAGAAGTAGTAAACTGCCAGTCCTCAAATCCACTTCAAGGAGTTTGTCTTCGTTTGTGGGAAGTATCCCGCTTCCGAAAATGGAGCAGATGAGGAAGCATCTGATGAATCGTACGGGTAATTAGGACCAGCAACAGTCGCATCAAGAAACAAACACACAGCAATCGCCGATCGGCACACAAGGAGACACCCAACGTAATGTCTCCAAGGTGAATTCCGTGAAGGCCTGACCGGCATGCTTGCTTCCCATTGGTCGTAAGGTACCACGCGGACGTCAGTGGCAAGATAAGCAGCGCACACGTATCACCCCAGTCGATGTGGGGATGCATCCCTACAACCATATTCGATGACGTATGCTGCTGAAGAAAGCCATAGTTCGCCTATTTGTATGTCAAGCACGTTGGTAATATCTCAGTACGAACATAGCTCAATTCGAGGAAAGAATAGCAGAAGTGCGGCGGGATGTCCGAAAGCTGGCTAGTGGGTGAGAGAGAGGGAGCGTGGTGTAGGGGACTCCAGCAACACTCTTGTAAGGCACGTAGGACAGCGGCGCCACAGCATCATTTGAGAGCCGACAGAAATGGCTATCGCTCTGTCAGGGATATGATACAGGCCTAAACAGCCCCTGCGCTACGGGGATTCGATCTCACGACCTCCTGATTTCCGCGCTATCTCTTTACCTCTACACCACCAGGTCCGAGTGTCAATAAAACGTCTTTAGGGAAATCCTTTCTTTTGTTTTGTGCATGTACGTTTATCTTCAGACGTAAATGTAAAGATAAAAGATCAATATTCTGTAGACGTTGCTACTGTGAAATAAATAAAAATATCATACACTCGGTAGCTTAATGTGCGGTTATTTACATTAGCCCTGCATATAAAGTCAGGACTGTGTGAGAGACCTATTTACTGACCTAGTATAGGAAACACGAAACTGAATTTAGTAGTTAAGAGGCTGATTTCTATACTGTGTTGGATGATAGAACGGTTGCCTATAGTCTGCGTCTGCGTTAGCGCCCAAGTGTCTGTGAAGTGAACTGCTCCAGCTTAAGCAATGATTCTTGGGCAGTGATTCTGCAATTAGCCGGTGACGGCGGCACTGAGGATACTGCGGGGGCGCTGGTAATGGCAGAGCTCTGAGGGCCGGTGAATTGTTATCCTAACCGCAGGCTGTTTTTGCACGCGTGACGAGCCATCGCTTTTGCTGCCCCCAGCTGCCTCTTGTAGCTTCTGTTGCGATTTCCCCCTGCGTCAGCAGGAAAGCCATCCTATACGTATTGATGGAAGCTCCTGCCTTTGTACAAACACTGGGCCTTTTCTTGGTTTCCATAAATGGTTCTGTATATCTGCACAATAAAGAGGACACGAAGTCTTCAAATCTTTCCTCGGCATCCTCGACTACACGTACTTGGCAACTACAATGCGGAAATGTTACTTAAATGCCAAGGTAAGTAAACCTGCTTGGAGTGGAAGAAGAGGACAAAGGTGAAAGACAAGGTTTTGTTGCCGTATCTACAATGAGGTCATGAGAGGCGGAGCAAAAGCTTCCGTTATCATATAACCGCCCCCGCCACCTTATTTGTATCAGATGATTTCTATTTCCGGCGGCAGAGGCCGACTGGTTCTAGGTCCTTCAGTCCGGAACCACGCGGCTGCTACGGTCGCAGGTTCGAATCCTGCCTCGGGCATGGATGTGTGTGATGTCCTTAGGTTAGTTAGGGTTAATTAGTTCTAAGTCTAGGGGACTGATGACCTCAGATGTTAAGTCCTGTAATGCTTACACCCATTTTGAACCATGTGGGAAACAAAACAGAAGGAAGGTGGAAAAAAGAAGTCCTGGAGTTGAGTCGGAGAAGGGAACTGTTTGCAGGCCACTGGGAGACACACACTATAAGAATCAATGTCTTCAACTTTCAGACTACAACTCGAGAAAGACACAAACGTAGTGAACTTTCAAGAACCTACTGCCTAATTTTCAGAGCTTATATCTTATTAGAATCTGAGAATAGCTGCACAAAAAAAGAAATTATGTTACTCGATGTCCAACTTTGCACAAGCTCAGCTTAACAGGTCCTATCATAGACTCAGCTGTTCCACAACTGCATAACTTAACACTTTCAGTAAATCCTGTAAAACCATCATACTTCAGTTAGAGTTCTGAAATACGTATCTGCAATAAAGTACTGGAAGTTACTACAGAAACTGACGGCAACCTGAGGTTTTACTTGATTCCGTGAATCGTGAAGAAGCGGAGTGAAAGGGAGGTGTCCTGGTCCGACACAAAGTTTCATCATCTCATGTGCACTTATTGTGGCACAAATTCCACTAAAGAGCACAAAAATTACAAGTCAGTGAACAGTTATTAGAGGCAACCACGAACCTAAAACAGCTTAATTTCTCCTTCCATAGTTACTAGGAATAATGAGTTTGCTAAGAAAAGGACGGGCTATTAGGGCGTGCTGAAAAGTAATGCCTCCAGGTCTGTTCTCAATATCGGTTCAGGTGTTACAAATGGTTCAAATGGCTCTGAGCACTATGGGACTTAACTTCTAAGGTCATCAGTCCCCTAACTAACCTAAGGACATCACACACATCCATGCCCGAGGCAGGATTCGAACCTGCGACCGTAGCAGTCACGCGGTTCCATCAGGTGTTACATGTCACGCGTATTACTCGGTCTGCTTCCACACTTCGCTGAGGCACGTTGCAGCCCTATGCGTGTAGTAGGAGGCCACATGGCGGTGCGTAGCGTAGCTATTCCGGTGCGTGAGAAAGAGCGTGTTGCAATCGCGTTTTGAATTGAAAGAGTTCGTCCACACATGGAGCGCCCGCTCCTTCAACAGGACAACGCCAGAACATCCAAGAGCACTGTGACATCTGCAGCAATCCGAAGCCTTGGTTTCACTGTCATCGACTATCCTGCACGCAGTCACTTCCGCCTATCCGATTTTCATCTGTTTCCAAAACTTACACAGCACCTTAGAGGACTTAACTTTGACAGTGACGAAGCGGTGAAAGCAGTCTAAGGTTGTGGCCCCATCAACGAAGTCAAACATTCTACAGTGACGGTATCAACAAACTTGTCTCTCGTTAGGAGAAATGTGTTCGTCGCCATGGTAACTATGTTGAGAAATAAATATGTAGACATGAAGAACAAAGATGTAGAATGTTAATAAAGTCTGTTTTTTTTAAAAAAGCTTTAAGACTTCTTCCATAAAAAAATCGGAACTATTATTTTTCAGCACTCACTCGTACATGCGATATGCTGTGAAAACCGATCCGATATTTATTAGTGTTTTGGCAGTTAGAGTGAATCTAATTGTGAACTAAAACCTACTGAGCCCCAGAGTTTCATTATTTGTCTGAACGATCACGTCAATATGAACGCGATAAAATAAAAAATTCTGTATGTAATTAAAGAAGACAGACTGAACCCGTCAAAGACGAACTCACGGAAAAGAAACCAATTATGATTATATGGTCTCATTACAGTTGGTTAATCTCTTCACAATGGAAAGACCATTTTCCGTTATCGGTGCAACAACTGTATATCTGTAGTCATCACGAGGAATATCGAAGTGTCAGCTTTGATGTACTGTCGGCAGTATGTTGTTTGATAAACAGAACGACCATTTAGAGCTGAAAATAAACGAATAATCAAACCAGAAAAACTACACTAACTATTCTGTGTAGTAATTTACGAGGAATGTGAAACATGTAAAGGAGGCCATAAAAAATGTGGTACTGTGGTACAGCCAGTTACGCATGCAGTCACATAATTAATTACCGTCTTTGTGCACAAAGATGTAATTATCCATATTTATTTGCAGGGCGTGGGGCTTGGGTCGAGAGTCCATTTCTCTCTCTCTCTCTCTCTCTCTCTCTCTCTCTCTCTCGCTCCCCCTGTGTATGTGTGTGTGTGTGTGTGTGTGTGTGTATGTTTGTTTGTTTACAGTCCCGCATGTGCAATTCCTTGACACCTCATCATCAGAATAGACAATTCATAGAGAAACACCTCCTCTACAGTAAAGCAACGTTGTGGTGACACAATCGATCATGGCATAAATGAGCACTTCGTTCTCGAGTTACGCTGATTCTACCGGGTGATCAAAAAGTCAGTATAAATTTGAAAACTGAATAAATCACGGAATAATGTTGATTGAGAGATACAAATAGACAGACGTGCTTGGAATGACATGGGGTTTTATTAGAACCATAAAAATACAAAGTTCAAAAAATGTCCAACAGATGGCGCTTCATCTGATCGGAACAGCAATAATTAGCACAACAAAGTAAGACAAAGCAAAGATGATGTTCTTTACAGTAAATGCTCAATATTTCCACCATCATTCCTCAACAATAGCTGTAGTCGAGGAATAATGTTGTGAACAGCACTGTAAAGCATGTCCGGAGTTACGGTGAGGCATTGGCGTCAGATGTTGTCTTTCAGCATCCCTAGAGATGTCGGTGAATCACGATACACTTGCAACTTCAGGTAACCCCAAAGCCAAAAATCGCACGGACTGGGGTCTGAGGACCTAGGAGGCCAAGCATGACGAAAGTGGCGGCTGAGCACATTATCATCACGAAACGACGCGCAAAAGAGATCTTTCACGCGTCTCGCAATACTTTTTTTTGTTTGGGTTCTAATAAAACTCCATGTCATTCCAAGCATGTGTGTCAATTTTTACCTCTCTATCTACACTATTCCGTGGTTTATTAAGTTCTCAAATTTATGCTGACTTCTTGATCACCCGGTATCTGTCTCTCACGTACTGCCTGGAAAAGAAATGGTAATGGAGTGCTGCCTGAATAAGGAAATTCGTTTGACATGGTAACTTTCATCAGCATCGAAAATATCGTGACGTGTGAGTCGTTTTGCGAAAAACTGATTGTTTACTGATCTAATTAAGACTAAAAATATAGTTCAGAATCTGGTGCTAATGGATGCTTCTTTCGACTTGGACGTTTCCTGTGTAAATACAGTCCTTACAAAAGAGATTTGAAGGTCAACAGCTACCTATCTTCTGTTACAGGTGTAAACTAGTTTCAAGTAGTGATATCACTGGGACTTGGCGACGGTACCTAACGGTTACTGTTGAGTAATTGCTTTTCTAAATAGCATCCCGTACGACTGCACCACTTGCGCGTTCACAACGGTTACTCGTACTTCAGGTACTGGGGCTATGCGCGGCCCTCTTTGAAAAGAACAGCACGATGCAGCCATAGAGTCGTGCCACGTACGTCTGCTTTCATGCCGCGCACCTAATTCACTGCAGATAACAACCTGTAGCTGCGATCGTGCAGTCAAATAGTCTATGCATTCGCTATAATTGCGCGTTAATAAAATACACAGAAATATAAGAGATAAAGGAATAATTTAATAAAAAGGGTTCTGTTCTAACGTCTGTAACTAATGAAGACGACAGGGAATTATGTTGAATAATATTTATTTAAGAAAGGACATCTCAAAAGAAAGGAGAGTGGTTCTAATATACTCATTTAAAATACAGTCAGAAAATAGCCTTATCGAATGCTGTAAAGTTACATCGAGAACGTTACGAGAATGGTAGCAAAATCCCCAAACTAAATACACTACTGGCCATTAAAATTGCTACACCACGAAGATGACGTGCTACAGACGCGAAATTTAACCGACAGGGAGAAGATGCTGTGATATGCAAATGATTAACTTTTCAGAGCATTCACACAAATTTGGCGCCAGTGGCGACACGTACAACGTGCTGACATGAGGAAAGTTTCCAACCGATTTCTCATACGCAGACAGCAGATGACCGGCGTTGCCTGGTGAAACGTTGTTGTGATACCTCGTGTAAGGAGGAGAAATGCGTACCATCACGATTACAACTTCGATATAGGTCGGATTGTAGCCTA
This sequence comes from Schistocerca nitens, assembly GCF_023898315.1. Classification (NCBI taxonomy): domain Eukaryota; kingdom Metazoa; phylum Arthropoda; class Insecta; order Orthoptera; family Acrididae; genus Schistocerca; species Schistocerca nitens. Next base: position 810,275,577 of record NC_064616.1, read on the forward strand.
TCGCGATTGCGGTTTATCGTATCGCGACATTGCTGCTCGCGTTGGTCGAGATCCAATGACTGTTAGCAGAATATGGAATCGTTGGGTTCAGGAGGGTAATACGGAACGCCGTGCTGGATCCCAACGGCCTCTTATCACTAGCAGTCGAGATGACAGGCATCTTATCCGCATGGCTGTAACGGATCCTGCAGCCACGTCTCGATCCCTAAGTCAGCAGCATGGACTATCACCTCAGAGACCATGGCTGCGGTTACCCTTGACACTGCATCACAGACAGGAGCGCCTGAGATGGTGTACTCAACGACGAACCTGGGTGCACGAATGGCAAAACGTTTTTTCGTTGAGTCCAGGTTCTGTTAACAGCACCATGATGGTCGCATCCGTGTTTGTCGACATCGCGGTGAACGCACATTGGAAACGTGTATTCGTCATGGCCATACTGGCGTATCACCCGGCGTGACGGTATGAGGTGCCATTGGTTACATGTCACGGTCACCTTTTGTTCGAACTGACGGCACATCGAACAGTGGACGTTACATTTCAGATGTGTTACGACCCCTGACTCTACCCTTCATTCGATCCCTGCGAAACTCTACATCTCAGCAGGATAATGCACGGCCGCATGTTGCAGGTCCTGTACGGGCGTTTCTGGATACAGAAATTGTTGGACTGCTGCCCTGACCAACACATTCTCCAGATCTCTCACCAATTGAAAACGTCTGGTCAATGGTGGCCGAGCAATTGGCTCGTCATACGCCAGTCACTACTCTTGATGAACTGTGGTAACGTGTTGAAGCTGCATGGGCAGCTGTACCTATACATGCCATCCAAGCTCTGTTTGACCCAATGCCCAGGCGTATCAAGGCCGTTATTACGGCCAGAGGTGGTTGTTCTGGGTACTGATTTCTCAGGATCTATGCACCCAAATTGCGTGAAAATGTAATCACATGTCAGTTATAGTATAATATATTTGTGCAATGAATACCCGTTTATCATCTGCATTTCTTCTTGGTGTAGCACTTTTAATGGCCAGTAGTGTATCAAAGATTCGCGAAAACTAAATCCATTTCGTGATCACAATGTGAGAAATATTCATCAGCTGAAGACAGTTAAGAGTTTAACCTGTTCATACACGAATTAACACGAGCCGCACAAAGAAGGTACTCCTGCTCTGTCTATCCTCAGTTCCGTATTAAAAGCGAAAAAAAAAGATAGAGTATTTCTCTGGAGCACATTCACACCTCTCTATATATGAAGTCCCTTGAAAAGTTAAAGTATCGGCCGTTCACTGCCTGAATCAATCACCTACACGACAGAACCACGCACGTTATCACAGGTAGGACTTGCCAAGCGGAGTGGCCCCGCGGTTTGAGGCCCCATGTCACGGATCGCGCGGCCGCTCCCGCCGGAGGTTCGAGTCCTCCATCGCGCATGGGTGCGAGTGTTGTTCTTCACGTAAGTCATTTTAAGTAGTGTGTAAGTATAGGGACCGATGTCCTCAGCAGTTGGTCCCTTGGGATTTCACACACATTTGAACATTTTTGAACAGGTAGATCTTCCTTCTTCTAGAACTCGACATAAACTGTCCAAAGTCTCTCGCTTGAGCTCTTTACCCGATAACTCTGTCTTCACTTTACTCCCGTAGTGTTCTGTCACTGTCAACTCTCATTGGCTGAAGGTCGTCCCCGACAGAAATACATAGTTTTCAGGTTCTACATACATGATTTAACTCTTCTTGACCTCTTACCACACTAAACTAATGTATTATCACAATATTTAAATAAAGAAATGTCATAAACATTCGGTCACACTCAGGTAATTCATAATAGGTATAAGTAACAGTTGGTTCATAAATATATAAGCCAACATTCTTGCGCAAGTGCACTCTCTAAGTATTATTTAAACACTTATTTATGCCTTCTTGATGGAAGTGTCGTTTTGCTCTCTTTTCTGTTGTGGTGTCCGGTAATACATGGGACTGACCATTTTTGCCGGCCGCTCTGGCCGAGCGGTTCTAGGCGGTTCAGTCCGGAACCGCCCGACTGCTACGGTCGCAGGTTCGAATCCTGCCTCGGCCATGGATGTGTGTGATGTTCTTAGGTTAGTTAGGTTTAAGTAGTTCTAAGTCTATGGGACTGATGGCCTCAGATGTTAAGACCCATAGAGCTCAGAGCCATGACCATTTTTAAAGTAGCACAGTTTCTTAATAGCGCTTGGAATCAGCATTTAAATAAAGTCACTGGCTAAATTCCATAACTACACAAGTGTGACAGCTTGTGAGGCTATCATGCAGTATTCATTTCCTGTGTAAATGTGTTTTGATAATCACTTGCGTTCTAAAAGAGACATAAAAGACGTAATAAATCAAGAAGTAAAACAGATACAGATACCTAGCTTTCAGGAATGATAGCTATAGTGCAACGCTATCATATGAGATATCGTATGCTGAAATCGCACAAAGCGTTTAAAAGTTGTTCGTTCAGAGGTTCATTGTGCAAATGTTTATTTACTGTGAAATATTAACTTCTGCCTTTTAAAGATATTGAAATGCTGTTTTGTCATTGGATGCACCTCATTTATGTGAGATGTATTCAGATTTGCATTTATATTTGATGCGAGCTATTGTCGAATCTCAAAGAGCTGTAACTTAGCCACCTTTAAGAGTGTCTGACACTCCGCCATTTCCTGGAGCGCATTCCGCACAAAGGCAATGCGAGCATCAGCCGTCCAAACTCCGAGCTCTGAGGTTTACCAGTTTCTGGCGACTCGCTCATTGTCTCTGCGCCCTGCTGGCCGGAGACGCTGAACTAGCCCGGCTGGCCGCTGCTCACCCTGAGCCCTTGCATACTAGCGTTCAACCGTACAACAAATTCATCTTACCTCGTACCACTTGTAGGCGGTGGGTTAGCTCGCATACATACGCATAACGTTACAAACTACAGCCTCCGATGTTTCTACACAGTTACTTTAAAATGGCTTGTGCGATGTAGAAACAAAGAATCGGTCGCATGCGTAGAGCACTTACATCTGCATGGATGCTCTGCAAATCACATTTAGGCGCGTGGTAGAGGAATCATCAAACCACCTTCACAATTCTCTATTATTCTAATCTTGTATAGCACGTGGAAAGAACGAACACCGGTATCTTTCCGCACGAGCTCTGATTTCCCTTATTTTATCATGGTGAGCGTTTCTCCCCCTGTAGGTCGGCGTCAAAAAAATTATTTCCGCATTCGGAGGAGAAAGTTGGTGATTGAAATTTCGTGAGAAGATTGCACCGCAACGAAAAAACGCCTTTGCTTTAACGATGTCCACCCCAAATCCTGTATCATTTCAGTGACACCCTCTCCCTTATTTCACGATAACACAAAACACGTTGCACTTCTTCGAACTTGTTCGATGTACTCCGTCAATCCTATCTGGCAAGGATCCCACACCGCGCAACAGTATTCTAAATGAGGACAGACAAGCGTAGTGTAGGCAGTGTCCTCGTAGATCTGTTACGGTTTGCCTACCCCACAACATTTTCTATGTATTCCTTCCAATTTAAGTTGTTCGTAATTGTAATTTCTAGGTATTTAGTTTAATTTACCGCCTTCAGATATGACTGATTTATCGTGTAGCCGAAGTTTAACGGATTCCTTTTAGCATTCATGTGGATGACGTCACACTTTTCTTTATTTATGGTAAACCGCCAATTTCCGCACCATACAGATATCTTTTCTAAATCGTTTTGCAATTTATTTTGATCTTCTGATGACTTTACTAGTCGTTAAACGACAGCGTCATCTGCAAACAGCCACAGACGACTACTCATATTGTCTCCCAAATCTTTTATAAAGATAAGGAACAGCAAAGTCCTGATCCAAAGTGTTACTAAAATTATGTTCACCTGAGGCATTTGGCAACAGCAAGCAAGTTCGACTCTCGCTGAAAGCTCTTTGATGTGCAGAAAAGCCCGTATTCTCTAGTTGCTTTACGTGCCTCACTTTTTTCTGGAAAAGTTCCTGAGTACCGGAAGGACAATGGTGTGCATTACATAATGACAAAGAGAATATTTTGGATTGTCTTGCTTTTGATATTTCCTATTCGATAGACTTCTTATATACCGTTTCATTCTGTATTTCTCATATTCTGGAGGTTCTCTGCAGAATGCTTCGTTTATATATTTCTTGTTCATCACGTTCTTCGGATTAATCTTGTACTGAAGATGATAACCAATGAAAGATCATAAATACGATCCCAGCGTTAAGACGTCGAGAATATAGTTTACATGTTCATCTGTACTACGGAAAGGAACATTTTAGAGAATGGTAGAGGTTACTACTATCTCCACCCCATCCCACCCTTCCCACTCCTGTTAGATTCTCGAATGGGACGCGGGATTAATGATTGTCTGTAGGTCTCCATATGAGTTTGAACCTGAGCATAGCACTCAACGCTGCGTGTCTACATTTACATATGTAACCCACAAGACACCACGGAGAATACTTTGTGTCCACGGTCACTTACCCTCTTTCCTGTTGCAGTCGAGAATGATTACGATTGCCGGTAAACTTCCGAGTGCACTCGAATCTCTCTGTCTCATTTCCGTGGCCTTTTCGCAGGATATACGTAGTAGAAAGCAATAAATTTGTTGTCTATTCTAGCAACGTACGCTCTCGGAAGTTTAACAGTAAACCGTTCCGTATGTAAGACGCTCTTCTTGCAGCGCCTGTCACTGCAGCTGGTTGATTATCTGAGAGCAGTAATCTTGTTCGGATTTTCTACACTACTCGCCATTAAAATTGCTACACCAAGAAGAAATGCAGATGATAAACGGGTATTCATTGCACAAATATATTATACTAGAACTGAAATGTGATTACATTTTCACGCAATTTGGGTGCATAGATCCTGAGAAATCAGTACCCAGAACAACCACCTCTGGCCGTAATAACGGCCTTGATACGCCTGGGCATTGAGTCAAACAGAGCTTGGATAGCGTTTACAGGTACAGCTGCCCATGCAGCTTCAACACGATACCACAGTTCATCAAGAGTAGTGACTGGCGTATTGTGACGAGCCAGTTGCTCGGCCACCATTGACCAGACGTTTTCAGTTGGTGAGAGATGTGGAGAATGTGCTAGCCAGGGCAGCAGTCGAACATTTTCTGTATCCAGAAAGGCCCGTACAGGACCTGCAACATGCGGTCGTGCATTATCCTGCTAAAATGCAGGGATCGAATGAAGGGTAGAGCCACGGGTCGTAACACATCTGAAATGTAACGTCCACTGTTCAAAGTGCCTAAATTGCGAACAAGAGGTGTCCGAGACGTGTAACCAATGGCACCCCATACCATCAGGCAGGGTGATACGCCAGTATGGCGATGACGAACACACGCTTCCAATGTGCGTTCACTGCGATGTCGCCAAACACGGATGCGACCATCATGATGCTGTAAACAGAACCTGGATTCATCCGAAAAAATGACGTTTTGCCATTCGTGCACCCAGGTTCGTCGTTCAGTACACCATCGCAGGCGCTCCTGTCTGTGATGCAGCGTCAAGGGTAACCGCAGCCACGGTCTCCGAGCTGATAGTCCATGCTGCTGCAAACGTCGTCGAACTGTTCGTGCAGATGGTTGTTGTCTTGCAAACGTCCCCATCTGTTGACTCATGGATCGAGACGTGGCTGCACGATCCGTTACAGCCCTGCGGGTACGATGCCTGTCATCTCGACTGCTAGTGGTATGAGGCCGTTGGGATCCAGCACGGCGTTCCGTATTACCCTCCTGAACCCAACGAGTCCATATTCTGCTAACAGTCATTGGATCCCGACCAACGCGAGCAGCAATGTCGCGATACGATAAACCGCAATCGCGATAGGCTACAATCCGACCTTTATCAAAGTCGGAAACGTGATGGTACGTATTTCTCCTCCTTGCACGAGGCATCACAACAACGTTTCACCAGGCAACGCCGGTCAACTGCTATTTGTGTATGAGAAATCGGTTGGAAACTTTCCTCATGTCAACACGTTGTAGGTGTCGCCACCGGCGCCAACCTTGTGTGAATGCTCTGAAAAGCTAATCATTTGCATATCACAGCATCTTCTTCCTGTCGGTTAAGTTTCGCGTCTGTAGCACGTCATCTTCGTGGTGTAGCAGTTTTAATGCCCAGTAGTGTATATTTCCTCTATCAGTCCTATGTGATATGGATCCAGTACTGACGAGCAATATTCAAGAATTGGTGGAACGGGTGTTTTGTGAGCTACTTCCTTTTGTTGCCGGACTACATTTACTGAGGAGCCTTCAATTGTGTCGGAGTCCGGAATTTGCTTTCCCTGCGCTTAGTTTTATGTTGTCTTTCCACTTTAAATCGCTCCGAAAGCGTACTCCTGTAATGGGCGGTCTAATGTAAACGAGACAGGTGGAAAAAAGTAAGTACACTGTTGAAGACCAAAACTTCTTAGGATTTTCTGTCAAGTCGGTAGACAGAATTGTACTTTCGAATTCGGTTAATAGTTCACGCATGGGCCTCATTTCGCTAATTTAGGCTTCTTTTGGTTTTTGTTTGTTGTGAATCTTTTTATAAGTTTAAGTTTGCAGTGATGCTCTGTTTCATATGTCACGACTTCTCTCGGCATACATTTGCTACATTGTAATGCTTGATGCAGTCGATAAGAAGTGTGATAAACGCTACATAGGACTAATTGCTGAGCAGTCAGACTGCTCTGCATGAACAAGGAGAATCACGTCTGATAAATAATAGAAAGCATACTTGTAATTTTTCATAAAATAGAATGTAACAGGTGGCATCATTGCCCCACGGTTAAATATCATTAACAGGACATGCATTTAAGGACTAACAAATAATCTCGCTATTTGAGGACCCAGGAGTTTTTAGTCTCTAGTTCAGGTACACATATGTCAGTCACCTCAGTGACGCCCGATTTTTAACCATTTGAGGAGGAAAAGATTGCACTGAAGTCTGGCATTATATCTCAACTTAGTCTGAAGCACATACGAGAACTGGCTCACCGAAGTGTTATTCAAGCCGTGAATCGTGTTTTCAGAGGTATATGTCAGCCTTCGAGCCCACCTAATTACGTCACTCACTAATTTCTAGGAAGAAATGTGATCAATTACTTGATTATGGAGAAAACAAATGTTTATGCAACATTTTGAGCTAGAAATTCGAGGGCATATGTAGTCAGTTGTGAACCAGTACGCTGATGTCTGAGCACCTCTTCTATTTCCGTCCTCTTAGTGGTACGGGCGTCAAGGGACTTTAGTGCTGGATGTTGCGGCAGAGCCATTATCGCACCTGTAATGAAATTTGTCTGGCTGCGGGTAGTAGGCTATGGCGTTAGGCTGCGGCGCTTGAAAGGCCAAATTATGGCCGGGTAGGTGCATTACAGCCGTGTGTCTCTCACCCACCACCAGCACTCCCTTCACTAAAACGGGGTCAAAAAGATTCGCCGGGGCCTCAGTGAGCTAATTTCATTGCTGCTATTAGCTGCCCATCTATGTAGTGCTTCAGTCCATTAGCAGTGCGCGATTATGGGGTGAAGCACACCGCTGAAATTCAGTATCGCGGTGCGAGAACCGGAGGACGGACGGGCTTTTTACAAAGGGCCAGATGAAAGAAGCGAGGTAGGCCATCTCGACAGCCTGATAATTAACGACTAAGCACGTGCACATTTACGTGTGGTACTAGGAGAAGAGATCACACGCGATCTCCAATCCGAATTTCTTGGTATTCGTGAGGTGTTGTCTTAACCATTATACTATCTGAGCACCCATTCAAGTCTGCCAGAACTTGTCACTTGCCATCAAATGCTCAGTTATTTATTTATTTATTTATTTATTAGATTCTATGGAACCACGGCAATGGTCACGAAACGAGTCAGTACATACTGTACGGAAAGCTAATTAGAAAATTTGGTGACAAAAGAATTAACAGAACACGATAAAAATTGTGAGACCGTATACAACTAAATAACACATTACAGACAAAACTTATAGAATATTGCGAAAAGCATCTCTACAGGCTAGGATTTTGCCACAAGGCAGTTCTGCAGGAAGCGTATTGAAAATGAAACCTGCTGATTGGTGCCCACCTTGATGTACAGCGCTTAAGGAAGTGTTCTCCAAGTGTGCATCGATTTTCCGTCTAGTGTTCACTGAATTAATGTCGCAGTATTTTCAACAACAAGTCGCATGTTGAAACATACGTACAGGGATGGCCGACTTAGAAACTGAGCAACGAAGTTCTGCGAACTCACACTGTAGATCAGACTAAGCATCTTTTTCTGGGCTAGGAATATTGCGGGTGGGTGCACCAAAGCAGAACAATATACCAGATAATAGAGTGAAAGTAACCAAAGCAAACTTGGGACAATGAACGTCATTTTTACAGTCAAAATACCTGCTGTCATTGCTGCACAACGTCCTAAAGTGATACATCCGAGAAAGGCTTCTGTGTACCCTCAGGCCTAAGAATTTAAAACGGTAGAATTGGCAGAATTTGGAAAACAAAATTTCCTTTGTATTAGAGTTCCGTATCAGAAAATGCATGGATTGCGCTTTGTTGCACTTAAAGGTCAAACCGTTCTCTGAACGCCACGATGTACTACTCTATTAGCTACATCATTTATACTAAGTTCCACATCTTTCTTGTGCTATCTACAAAGAGAAAGGTTTTTGAGTCATCTGTCATGTTTAGTGGCAGATCATTGATATACATCAGTGAAAGTAACGGATCCTGTGACACTTCTCCTCTTTACATGACCCCAGATTCAAATCTCCTCTAAATCTACATCTACACCTACATCTACACGGATACTCTGCAAATTACTTTTAAATGCCTGGCAGAGGGCTTATCGAACCACCTTCACACTAATTCTCTATTGTTCCACTCTCAAACAGCCCGGAAAAAACGAACACGTATAGCTTTCCGTGCTCTTGATTATCCTTATTTTAAAATGATAATCGTATCTCCCTGTGTAGACCCCCGCCAACAAGATATAATTTTGCATTCGGAAGAGAACGATTGTGACTGAAATGTCGTGAGAAGATTCCACCACAACGAAAAACAACTTCGTTTTAGAGATTTCCAGTCCTCGCTCTCTACCCTGTCCAAGAAACTCTCTCCCTTATTTCTCGATAATACAAACCGTGCTGCCCTTCTACGAACTTTTCTCGATGTGCTCCGTTAATCCTGTCTGGTAAGTATCCCACAACGCGCAGCAGTGCTTCAAAAGAGGACGGACAAGCGTAGGGTAGCCAGTCTCTTTAGTAGATGTGTTGCATCTTCAAAATGTACTGCCAATGAAACGCAGTCTTTGCTTTGCCTTCTCCGAAACATTCTCAACGTGTTCTTTCCAATATCAATTTAAGTTCTTCGTAATTGTACTTCCTACTTATTTAATTCAATTTAGGCCATTGAGATTTGATTTATTTACCAAGTAACCAAAGTTTAACGGATTCCTTTTAGCACTCATGTGATATTACGTCATACTTTTCATTATTTAGAATGAATTTATAATCTTTGCACGGTACAGATATCTTATTTAAATCGTTTTGTGATTGGTTTTGATCTTCTGATGAGTTTACTAGACGATAAATGACAGCATTATCTGCAAACAATCAAAGACAGCTCTTCAAATTGTCTCTTAAATCGTTTATATAGGTAAGGAAAAGTAGACTGCCTATAACACTACAGTGGGGAACGCCAGAAATCACTTATGTTTTACTCGACTTTCTATCAGTTACCACTAACTGTGACCTCTCTGACAAGAGATCACGAATCCAGTCACGTAACTGAGACGATATTCCATAAATACGCTATTTCACTACAAGCCGCTTGTGAGGTACAGTGTCGAAAGCCTTCCGAAAATCTGGAAATACGGAATCAATTTGAAATGCCTTGTCAATAGCACTCAACACTTCATGTGAATAAAGAGCTAGTTGTGTTTCACAACAACGATGTCTTCTAAATCTTTGTTGACTATGTGACAATAGGCCGTTCTCTTCGAGGTAATTCATAATGTTAGAGCACAATATATATTCCAAAACCCTGCTACATAAGAACGTTTATGATATGAGTCTGAAATATAGTAGATTACTCCTACTACCTTCCCTGTTGAGACATGTGCAACTATCCAGTTTTTGGGTACGGATCATTCGTTGAGCGAGCAGTTGTATATGATTGTTAAGTATGGAGATACTGCATCAATATGCTCTGAAAGGAACCTAACTGTACAATTTGGACCGGAAGACGTGCTTTTATTAAGTGATTTAAGTTGCTTCATTAATCCGATGACATCTGCTTCTAAGTTACTCTTGTTGGCAGCTGTTCTTGATTCGAATTTTGGAATATCTACTTCGGCTTCTGGTGAAGGCATTTCGGAAGGCTGTGTTTAGTAACTCTGCTTTGGTAACAGCGTCGTCGGTAGTATGTCCACTGCTATGGCGCAGAGAAGGCACTGATTGTCTCTCCCAAGTAGCACACTTCACATACAACCAGAATCTCCTTGGATTTTCTGCCAGGTTTCGAGATAAAGTTTCGTTGTGGAAACTATTATAAGCATCTTGCATGGAAGTCCGCGCTAAATTTCGAGTTTCTGTGACAGATCGTAAATCTTGGCGATTTTTCGTTCGTTTATGTTTGTAATTTTTTTTATCCTTGTTTCTCAAACAGTGTTCTGTCCTGTTCCTTGTACCATGAGGCATCAGCTCCGTCTTTTGTCAATTTATTCGGTATAAATCTCTCAATTGCCGTCGATAATATTTCTTTGAATTCAAGCCACATCTGCTCTACATTGTTCCTTTTGATGGAGAGGAGATTTTCTCTCAGGAAGGCGTCAAACGAATTTTTGACAGATTTTTTGGATAAATATATTTTTCGTTTATTTTGGATCTGGAAGTTACGGCATTCAGTTTCCTTACAACAACCCAATGTTCATTTATCCCCGTATCCGTTTTGACGCTCGTTGTGGAATCAGGATTACTTCTCTATAAGGGGTCAAGTGTGTTCTCACAGCCGTTTACAATATATTACATATAGAAGGTAATTTGAAGTCATCACCAACTATAATTATATGAGTCGGGAACGTGTATGAAATTGGATTCAAGTTATCTTTGAACCTTCCAGCAAATTTTATCATCTGAGTCGGGAGGCCGGAAAAAGGATTCAGTTATTATTTTATTCCGGGTGCCAAGAATGACCTCCACCCATAATAACGCAGAGAAACTATTTACTTCAATTTCGCTACAAGATAAACTACTTCTAAAAGCAACACAGTCGTCACAGCCAGTAGCATTTAGCCTATCCCTTCTGGACATGGTTAGGTCCTCCTCAAAAATTGTGGCTCAACGTATCTCCGGCTGTAGCTAGCTTTCACTGCCTGTAACTATTTGAGAATCAGTGCTTTCTATTAGCACTTGGAGCTCTGATACTTTCCCAACACAGCTACGACGATTTGAAATTATTATACCGTTACCCCTGTAACAGATTCTCCTCAGAAGTAATTTCTTTTACATATTACGACATTAAAGGTTTTAATGGTTACATTAATCCAATTTCTAAGGTAAAGGTAGCTACTTTTATGTATCTATACATCCACACGCGCATGCACATGACCATCAGCGATGCTCGGTACACAGCAGCTCTCGCGGCCTACCGACCTCGTCCGCGCAGTGGGGCTTGCTGCTTCTCTTCAGCCCAAGTAATGCAGATTTATGACTGGTTACTACGGTGCTACAGCTTTGTACATGACATGGCCAAACTTTGGCATGCAATATTTTAGTGTCACTGGCTTCTGAAGAAGGCCAAATTATGTTGGCTGAAACCTGGGTAATGATTGGTTTCTATTTGCAACCGAGGCTGACGTGTTACATGTTCAAGTATCACAGTTGCTGAAAGAGATGCACAATGTTAAAAAGTCTTCATCGTAAACTGGTGAAACTGTAGCGTCTGTTTCTTTTGCCCGCTTCTTTGTGCTGACAGAATGTTTTCGCACTTCATTTCCGCCGGCCGGTGTGGCCGAGCGGTTCAAGGTGCTTAGTCTGGAACCGCGCGACCGCTACAGTCGCAGGTTCGAATCCTGCCTCGGGCATGGATGTGTGTGATGCCCTTAGGTTGGTTAGGTTTAAGTAGTCCTAAGTTCTAGGGGACTGATGACCTCAGATGTTAGATCTCATAGTGCTCAGAGCCATTTCATCCATTTTTTGGAACTTCATTTGCTACTTCGTCTTGAATACAAACGTGGCGACCTTCCCCTAAAACTGTGTTATTTTTATGGACAGTCTTCCTTTGCATTTACTGTTTTTGAAGTTTACACAATGCCAGTAAGTCACATCTTGTTAGTTGGTATAGTCGATTATACAGGGTGTTACAAAAAGGTACTGCCAAACTTTCGGGAAACATTCCTCACACACAAATAAAGAAAAGATGTTATGTGGACATGTGTCCGGAAACGCTTAATTTCCATGTTAGAGCTCATTTAATTTTCGTCAGTATGTACTGTACTTCCTCGATTCACCGCCATGATTTCCTACGGGATACTCTACCTGTGCTGCTAGAACATGTGCCTTTACAAGTACGACACAACACGTGGTTCATGCACGATGGAGCTCCTGCACATTTCAGTCGAAGTGTTCGTACGTTTCTCTACAACAGATTCGGTGACCGATGGATTGGTAGAGGCGGACCAATTCCATGGCCTCCACGCTCTCCTGACCTCAACCCTCTTGACTTTCATTTATGGGGGCATTTGAAAGCTCTTGTCTACGCAACCCCGGTACCAAACGTAGAGACTCTTCGTGCTCGTCTTGTGGACGACTGTGATACAATACGCCATTCTCCAGGGCTGCATCAGCGCATCAGGGATTCCATGCGACGGAGGGTGGATGCATGTATCCTCGCTAACGGAGGACATTTTGAACATTTCCTGTAACAAAGTGTTTGAAGTCACGCTGGTACGTTCTGCTGCTGTGTGTTTCCATTCCATGATTAATGTGGTTTGAAGAGAAGTAGTAAAATGAGCTCTAACATATTTTCTTTCTTTGTGTGTGAGGAATGTTTCCTGAAAGTTTGGCCGTACCTTTTTGTAACACCCTGTATACTGATGCACGTTGTGTATCAGTAAAGGCTTCCCTTTGGTGGTCTCGGCGAACTTTGTTATCTCAGCACCATAACACAGTACTTGTCAGAGATCAACTGCAGTACTGAACTCTGGGTGAAAGCCACGCACATTAATAACTGGTGCGAGGACGGGGAACTCGGTGCAGGAAATGGACTTTGGCTTTCTCCAGAATACGTTGCGGGTAGCGGTGGATATGACGGTTCATCCTACTTCTGTAACACCCTGTCCACTGCCTGCAGTGTCCTGGGCTCCGTGCACATTCCCTCTCCGTACAAGTGTGTTAACGTGCAAGTGTTACAGTCTCCCACAAGACCACCTGCTCCTGACAGCTGATAATGGATCATAAAACCAAACGATTTTAATTGGTAACGAGGTGAATTCTATTAAATTATTAGGGACAGAAAAGGTAAGGGGTGGTTCGAACAAACTAATGTGCTCCTAGGTGACATAATCTTCTAGTAATGCGATAGTCTCCGTAAGACAGAGACTGAACAACACAGAGATATCGTACTGTAGTGGGAACGTCAATGGGAGGGTATAGAAGCTCTCTGTCGCAATATCCAGTCTGATATATAGTCTAAGAATCTCTAAAAAAGTTCGTTATGGTTCAGTAACTCTGATGGAGGAAGGATAGTAGCAAAGTTGGTTTAAAATTGGTGTTTCAGTTTTCTCAGTCTGTTGCCTAAAGTGTCTTTGCGAGTATTGACGCGTTAAACGAATACGGAGAGGTCCTCTTCCCGTACCGGGGTTGAAGAACACGAATCGGAAGTTTTGGCGACCTGGGAATTGCCCCTGCGCGAAGCCAACGGCTAACTGAGCCATAATTGTTGAAAACGTTACTGTTGCCGTGGCTGAGACTACTGGACGCAGCGCGCGATCTTCAAACAGCGCACAAGCTGAGTCACATTCCATCGTCCACCGTTCGAAACATGCTGCGAATAGTTGTGGAATGGCATCCGTACAAACTTCACACCGAGCAACGTTTGTAGCTCGGAACGTAAACATAGTGAGCAATTAAAAAATGTTACCCTCTCATGTGGAAATTAAATTGAGTTTCTTTCAATGGTTTACTCTTTATGGGAGCAATCTCAAGTAGCGGAATTTAATTATAAACAGCTTGTACTTGCAAGTAAATAAAAATACAGTATTGCACATAAATAACCGGAAAGCTCCATTCATGTTGGACTACACTATATAGGATGGAATCACTAACAACCGCAACGTCCGGAGGGTCGTAAACTACAACGTCCTCTTAAAGCGAGTAGCAAAGTCAGACGTCAGGCTGAAATTCGTTGGAAGCATACTAAAAATATTTGTTTCAACCAAAAAGGAGGTGGTTTGCAAAACACCTATTTCACCGAGTCTTGAATATTTCCCCGGAGCCTGCATCTTCATTAGGCAGATTTTTAGAGGAGATAAAGAAGATCCAAAGAAGAGAGGCGCATATTGTAACGGGGTCGCTTATTACGCAATGGAGTGTTACGAAGATGCCCACTGATCTTCAATGGGAAGAGAGGCTTTGTCGTCTCTGCGAGGTTTGCTGTTGAAATTCAAAGTGTGCATGTTCCAAAAACAGCCGAATGACCGTGACGCTGATACGCTATACGCTGATACGCTAATTTTCAACAGTTGTTTCTCCCACGTACTTTTCGAGAATGGACCAGTAAACAGAGATGGAGTGGCACGTTGGAGTTGTCAGAAATATCAAAGTACTCTCGACAACATGCCGTGAGGTTGTGCAGTATAGATGTACATGCAGATGCCGTACTGTTAAGTCATGTTTTCATGCTCACCGACAGAGGTGGGTAGAAGCTGAACCACGAAACTTTTTGTTAAGACTGAACTACCTACAGCACCACATTGCTACGATGAGACGTGCATTGATAATTCCGCAGCGAGTAGCAACATGTAGTGTCCTTACGTCGTAACTAGACGAGCTCTTTTGTTTTTCTTCCTGTTGTTGGCCGAAGAGGACCGGCTTTCACTTACCTTCCCCTCGATATTATGAGGCATGTTATAGTGTCGTATACGAGCTTTTGTATCACACTAGTGATAATACAAAAAAAGAAAGAAAGAAAGAAAGGAAGTGGAGCAGTGGTTAGCACACGGGAATATTCACCTCCTGGAGGACGACGCGACGGTTCAAATACGCGCCCGGGTTTTCCGTGATTTTCCTAAATCACTCCAGGCAAATAGGCAAATGCTTGAATGGTTCCTTCGAAAGGGCTCGGACGATTTCTTTCCCCGTCCTGCAAACAACCCGAACTTGTGCTCCGCTTATAATGACTGCTTTGTCGATGGGAGGTTAAACCCTAATCTTTTTTTTTCTTACCTTCTGAAACTGAGACCCAGTCTGAGGGACCTCTGACGCCTATCTTTGTTAGAGCTATTTCTTATCCAGCGACAGTTCACAATACAAATTTCAAATTTAAAGGGCTGTATCAGAAAAATTCTATATTAGTACGCCTTTCTACGAACGCTCTTTTGCAACACCTATAACCGGAGTCAAGGAATAACCGGACTAGAGCGAGTAGGATTCGCGGTCTTAGGGCATCATAAAAACTTAATTATAATTTCGTGTGGCTCAGACGCCTGGTGTAAGTCATTGTATTGGACACAACTTGGGCTACTTCCGTCTCCTTAATCTGCCCCAGTTATCCAACCGGGATAGGGGACATGCAGTTTAACGTAGAATCCGAGATATGTATTGCTTCTGGCGACTCATCACATCGTTGGTATGTGAAGGCTAGGTTAAAACGAAGACTGAATAATCCGTGGTCCTAAGCTCTCAGTTTCCAGGCATTCACTCATCGATAGACCACCAGGTCCAATATACATGTATAGCGTACATTGTCCACAGCTGGTTTCTACAGGGTAGCAATTATTGAACTATACGAAACAAACGTAAATTAGTTACAAACTACGGCTTTCACACACTTTATTCAACATGTAACCGTCACTACAGATGTTCGGATTTAGGTTATGACATGTCCAATATGCCTGCCCCCATTGGTGATGATGTGGCGCAGACGAATAGCGAAATTCTACGCGACCCGCTGAACTGTCGGAACATCGCTGCTCTCGATGACCTCCTGAATGGCTGTTTTCAGTTCAGAAATAGTTCTGGGGTTATTGCTGTACAACCTGTCTTTAATATAGCCACACAAAAAGGAGTCGCATATGTTCAGATCCGGAAAATATGGCTGCCAATCGATGCCAATGCGAGAGGCCTCTGGGTACACCAGAGGCAGAATGCAGTCCCCAGATGCTCATACCGGGCATTAAACACTCCCCTGCTTCGATAGGGTCGAGCTCCGTCTTGCATGAACCACATGGTATCGGAATGAGGGTCGCTTTGGATAATGGGGATGAAATCATCTACCAAAGCCTTCACGTAAGTTTCAGTAGTCTCCGTGCCATCAAGGAATATCGCATCAGTTATTCGGTGCCTGGACATTGCACACCATACAGTCACCAACTGAGGGTGAAGAGACTCCTCGGTCGCGAAATGGAAATTCTCAGTCCCCCAAATGCGACAATTTTTCTTACCCATCCAAATGAAAGTGGGCTTCGTCGTTAAACCAAACCATATGGCGCATAGTAATTCCCATCTTCTAGGCGCTCAGTCCGGAACCGCGCGACCGCTACGGTCGCCGGTTCGAATCTTGCCTCGGGCATGGATGTGTGTGATGTCCTTAGGTTAGTTAGGTTTAAGTAGTTCTAAGTTCTAGGGGACTGGTGACCACACCAGTTAAGTCCCATAGTGCTCAGAGCCATTTGAACCAATTCCCATCATACCACGCAGCCAACCGAGCAGTTTGAACTTCCTAACGCAAACCGTTCAGAAGTTATGACGATTTTATTTAATATAGTTCAATTATTGTTCAAAAATGGTTCAAATGTCTCTGAGCACTTCTGGACTTAACTGCTGAGGTCATCAGTCCCCTAGAACTTTGAACTACTTAAACATAACTAACCTAAGGACATCACACACATCCATGCCCGAGGCAGGATTCGAACCTGCGACCGTAGCGGTCGCGCGGTTCCAGACTGTAGCGTCTAGAACTTCTCGGCCACACCGGCCGGCTCAATTATTGTCACCCTGTAGGTTTTGATGAGTGACTTTGCGACTGTCGAAATACGTGATATAAATAGCCGCACCTTTTAATTCCTTTTGACTCAGAAACTTAAGTTTTTCAGCCTGCCAAGAGACTGTAGATCTTAGTATGTGACTTAAATTTCAGTTTAATACCTCTACTAGTTCCTGAGATAAAGGAGTCTTACCAGTCGCTCAGACGGAAAGACGGACAACGAAGTGATAATCTGAAAGTTCTGTTTTTGCCGACTGAGGTACGGAACCCTGAAAATGCCAGTCAGTCGAGGCTAATTAACAGAAGAGTGCAGTGCATCAGGTCTCCACCACTGGGAGGCATCTGACAGCTCCCCAAATAAGCCGCGCAAGATACCGCCTGCGGCAAGTATGCTACAACGAAGAGATTGGCACGGCTGAGAGGCGAGCGGCGGATTGCGTCACAGGGGCTGAAAGGCTGATGACAGCGAGTTGGGTTGTACACGCGACTGGAGCTGGCAGCCCCCATAAATCTCCGCCCACGACCGAGGAGTTGCAGCCGCGCGCGACACTGTTAACGTGCCCCATTGTTAACTGTTGCCGTCTCATCCATTAGTGAACACCTACTACCGCGGCGTGGCTCGGAGACGCGTATTGCGGTGCCTTCCATAATGCTCAAAGCTGCCGCGGGCGCAGCCGATCCCAAGTGACGCTGTACAGAGATGCACATCTGACGTGAAATTTGGTGCGCCTGATTATGCGCATCACGGAGCGACAAGATGGCGGACGAAAGGAGAATTTAAGCACATTTCGAGTCTGAAGAGACGTGACATGCCTTAATGGCTTGCGTACTCCGCTCGCCATTAAAATTGCAACACCACGAGGGCGGCGAGCAGTAAACGTCAAATTGGCATGAAGTGTACTGCAAGCTGGATATGCAGATTGTTAGTATTTCGGCACGACCGCACAAAGTAACTAGGAATTAAAGTTAAAATCTTCTGGGTTAATAGGCCGCGTCATGTTTCTCCTAAAATGTTCGACGTTTCGACCCCTCTGCTGGGATCATCTTCAGGATCTTTTGGTGTCCATTACTGCTAGATCACTGTCAGAGACGAGTGTCGCGTCCACTTATAAAGGGGAGTTTTCTGCCGTTAGTGCTGGAGAAATGATAGTATTGGTTAAAATTCAAATGACTACCATTGGTGGGCCATAGTCATAGGCTAATATTCCCGCTCTGATACAGAAGAAGGGGCGTTGGTAGCTCATCTCCTGTGGATACCATTGGCGATCCATCGTCATTGGTTAGAAAGGCACTGTTGCACATTTATACTGGAAAAGGGTTATTGGTTGAAATGCCTGCTACCGCTATTGGTTAGTCGTCATCAGTGGCTAGATTCGAAACAGACAGAGCAAGAGAGGGGGAATGTTTACCCAGAATATTATTGTCCGCCGAGGTGACTTGCAGTGTGTTGTTCATACCGCTCACACATCGAGGCCGCGTATTTACTTCCGTGATGGCGGGGAGCCGCGATGCCGGAAGCCTATAGCCGTCATCTCTATTGAAATAAGATGCATTCTTAGGAATTTCAACCGCTTCTCGGACCTTTCTTCAATATCTTTAGCCAGTACACGTATGTTATTAAAATCGATGTCAGAGCCACAATTCTCGTGATGTTCCGCTACTGCAGATTTTGCACTTCGTTTCAGCCGCATGTACCGTAAGTGTTCCTTAATGCGTTCTTTAACAGTTCTTCCCCTTTCGCCTATATGCACTTTGCCGCAGCCACATGACACTTGATAGACGCCTGCATTGTGGAGGTACTCAGGTGCATCCATTTTCCGTCGGGAAAAGTCTTTTATTTTGTTTTGACTAAAGAAAGATGTCTGAATACCATTTTTCTTTAAAATTCTGCTTATGCGGTCAGTGACCCCGGAAACGAACGGTAACCTGACGGAGTGAGAAGGCGGTTCCTCATCATTCTTATTAGCGCAATAAAGCCACCAATATCCTTTATATAAGGAAATTATACAGACAGTTAGGGGAGACGATAATTTAGTAGTCATGGAGGACTGGAACTGGATAGTAGGAGAAGGAAGGGAAGGAAAAGTCGTAGGTGAATATGGACTGGGAGAAAGGAATGAAAGAGGGAGCCGACTTGTAGAATTTTGCACAGGTTATCATGTAATCATAGCTAAGAGTTGGTTTAAGACCCATGAAAGAAAGTTGTATACGTGGAAGAGACCTGGAGACACCTGAAGGTTTCACATTGATAAGACAGAGATTTAGGAACCAGGTTTTAAATTGCAAAACATTTCCAGGGGCAGATGTGGACTCTGACTACAATTTATTGGTTACGAACTGTAGATTTAAACTGAAGAAAGTGCAAAAGGGTAGGAATTTCGAGTGGAACAGGAAGGGAAATGACAAGCAGTGGTACAAGGTACCCTCCGCCACTCACCTTGCGGTGGCTTGCGGAGTTTCCATGTAGATGTAGATGTATTACGCTATCTTGGGTCATAACCACCGTTAATTTCTTTTCTGTTGTTCTTTCACTGCCAACAACAACGTACTGATACATATTAGATTTTTTTTTTTTTTAATTTTCAGTTGGGTTGCCTGGGATCAGGTTCCATATCAACGGTATTCTGCTTCTAACAGAAGTGCTTTAGCGTCTTCCAGGTATCGCTGCAGCGGTTATCGTGAGAGCTCACCCTTCACACACACACACACACACACACACACACACACACACTAGCCCAGCGTTGCAGATTTTCTGCACCGTTCCCTCACACTATTTACGATGTACGTTAACACATGCGCATAGTTAAGAAGGCGACCGTTTCCATGAGTGCTCCCCAAAATGTTAAGGAGGTCTTCCTCACAATCGTTCCCGTAAAGTGCTGAATTCTATTCGCTTCACAAATGAATTCTAGAGGCTTCAAGTATCTTGCTGTTAGCATTCACGCTTCACTCGCTGTTATCCGTGCTTGATATTCAATGAAACGTCTGTTTAAACGATCTGACACGGACGGACATGATGCTCATGGGTAAGGATTTTGTAGTAGCGGGCAGTAGTGTGATTTTGTGTTACCACATACAAAGAAGCCGTAAAAGCAAATAAGGACAGTTCACACAGAAGCACGTACCTACAGTATGTACGAAACATGCAATCGACGCATCGTAAATAGGGAGACATGAAGTTGCAATATCTGAAGATATGTTGAAAAAATGCCAACGGATGGAGACCGCAATGTAAAGTAAAAGTGGCTACTTATTTAGTAGGTGCGATGGTTTTGTCATAACGCTACTAGAAACTTAAGGAATTAGCCCTCAACTCATAATCACGGAACGGTGCTTACATAGGGTAGCGGTGAGTGAAATCGGCCTAAGAGGTTAGCATGTAAAAGCTGCCCGGTGAATTACCGTGGCGTGCATAATGCTGCGTTCCGCAGGACAAGTTAAAATACTTCTTGCTGCCGGCCTAATGTTAGCTGAGATAATAAAATTAGCAATTCAGTGTCGTTTGGTGTGAAGATGGGATGCAGGAAGTGTAAGGGTTGGGGGGGGGGGGGGGGAATTAAACGAGTGAAGCTTCCACAGGTATCAGAAAAAATCTCTTGGCGATAGAGGAGACACTTTTACAGAAAATTCTGCCGAGAAGAGCTACTGAAACAGTTAGATGGAGGCATTTCTGTCTGAAATGCGGTCATCAACACGCAGTACTTGTGCTGTGAAGAGCTAGGTTAATCCTAATGACATACATCAACGCTGCAGCTTGCAGGCCCTAAGGAGTCGTTGTAGGTGGACTGCTATTTCCATTACATGCAGAGTGCAGAAACCTTCAACAGTGTATATTTTAATGTGGTTTCTCCTTGTTCCTGGCCCCAGTCGTACCTAGCTGCCTTCCCTCATCTGTAATAAGTATGCTCAAGTATCTCTTTCTGTTTGTTTTGAACGCGTTGAGAACACTAGCGGCATGAAAATGCAAAGCGAAGAGTGTAAAACTCATATGGTGGAGTTACAGGCTCTTGGGCCAAGTTCAGGTAGACGCTCGCGGAAGTAATGGAAATTTAGTTGACGAAATATTTACGATTTGAAAAGATCGTTTCGTTATAGCATGACCCCATTAAAATTGTAACGGAGAGAAACGCCACATTTATTTAGGCGAATAGATGGCAGATGCACCAAGGACATTATCTGCTGGATTCTAAGAGATAAGAAAGGAAGAAGTCGACGACCTAAGAGGAGGTGGGTGAATAGAATTATAAAATATGCAGGAATAGCGTGTCTATTTAGGAGCTGGGAGTCGCAATTCATGGAAGTATTAATACAATTAGAAACATTTAAATGAAAAGAATAAATAAAATCAATTCGCTATCGACGTTGCCACGTAATTACGCATCTTTCGTGATAATTTGTCTGAAGGCGGATGTCCTGGCTATCGTGGGAAATCGCCTTTGCCAATTACGCCGTACGAGCACTTCTTGAAAATTGGTCTAGATTGACCATTTTCTAATTTCTATCAAGTAAATTATTCATCTCGCCGTCTCGAAAAGCCAGTCGCTGTAACTTTTATGAATTTGTCGAAAAAACTGTGTCAATTTGTAGCTAGAATGTTTATTTAAAATATTTCTGTAATGTATGTGCTGTCAGACTAGTTGTTCGATAATGTGTTCAGGACAACTCAGCAAGAGCCTTTGCCGTTATGTCTGAAAAAGTGTAGTTAGCTTCCCGATTCGATACAACAAAAATTATTGTCACGATATGAGTTCGGCAACCCAGGGTCTGATGTAAATATACATAATAACGTTTCAACGTGCAGCGTATGAAATGTTCCTGAATAGAAAATGTATTCCACAGGATTTTTGGATATGGCATTTTCCTTGTATTCAGTTAAATGTATTAAACACCCTTAAATATAAAATACGTCTACTCCGTACTGAAAAAAATGATTCATATTCGATAATTGCCTGTAATTCAACGCATCTTTTCATTGCAGATTTTAGCAAAAAGTTCTTCCACTCTTTTCCATCTCACTTAAAATTCTCAGTTCGATAGTTTTTAGTACATCATTTGTGAAACATGATTCACTGATATTTGATTTGTGTCAGGAAAGATGTCCATAGTTGTCATAACGCTCAACCTCGTAAATTGAAAATAAATAAAAGAATAATCGAGCTCTATAGTATTCGAGACACACATTGGTGAGTGCTTACCGATTTACCGATGTGAAACAGTATTATGTGTAGTGTCGAATCGGACTGTCGTAAATCTGAAATCCTGAGAATCATCTGTTCGTGAACAGATTTAATCTTGGGGGATGGATAAAAATTACACTGTAATCCAGTTTTCCAATCTCTGATTAATGGCTCTTCGTGAGTTTCAGGTGTGCGCTGACCAAAGTCGGGTTCCTACAGTAGCTAATTCAGCAAGAGATTGCTATCGACAGGGGAGAAGTTCCGGCACACAAGATTGAGATAAAGGCTGTGAGGTGTCAATTGCTGCGAAAGGCGGCAATCGACGAAACTGTTCAGATGTCTTTAAGCAGTGCACATTGATGAGCTACTTGTTAGACAGTATATTTCAAAAATATTGAAAAATACTGTAACGCACTTACGCACATTACTCACACGTTTTCAAGTTTTTATCGTCCATTGGACTGTGACGATTTTCAGCTCATTTAAATGTCTCGGTCTTAAACAAAAAGTATATAGTATTCTTAATTTGTGTGAAACAGGGAATTAATCTGTGTGATAAGTACGCAAATCAGCAGTATTTTCTTTTGTAATACGTCTATTTAACTGTCACATCCGTTATTTCTAACTCAAAACGACCACAAAATTTGCTCTCTTTGAAACAGAGCTGTCGGTCATAGAATAGAAGTTAGATCCCGCACCGTATAAAGTTGTAACGTACATTAAATTCGGATAATGGTCACACATTTCTTATTTTAGTGACACTGAAATGGGAGAGAGAACTTTCGTATCATTATGAAACATTTTTCTAATAGTGCATGAGTTTAATAATGGAATTTCTCTAAGTTTTTAAATTTGAGGGGTAGCCCGTTTCTCGACGCATGTCTTCATACCTACCCGTCACGTCAACGTCTGAGGGCTTCATAGTCACTGTGGTTCCTCCCATGACGTCAGTAAACGGCCGTTTGCTGCAGCACAGTAATCAAGGATCCGTTTCTCTTGTGATTTTCTTCTTTCTTGGTAAAGATGTTGTCATGTTAGTGGATTTCTATAGCTTTCTTGAACAAACTGGCAGATAGGTCTTTCTTCTCTACAGCAAGAATCTGTGTGTGAGCGAAATTTTTGTAGCTATGTAGTCGGCATCACATGGCGCTTGCTCCAACTCTGCTTCCAGCTTGCAATAACTTTTATGTTTGATGATCCTGGTACTGAAGGATCGTCTGGTATTTCCAATATAGACTTTTCTGTATGTACACAGTGTGCGAGTTATACCCGACATGGCAAGTCAGTCCCTTTCGACCTTCGGCGATGTGATACACACTTTGATCTTCTTGGTTGGTTTGTAAGTAGTCTTTACGCAATACCGTTTGCGCATTAAAGGCCGCTTGTCTCCGTCCTCCTGCAACTGCTGTAGTACCATTGCACCTCAGAATGTATTCCAGATGTTGCATCTTTAGTCCGAGATGCTGTGGCGCACATATTCGTCTTATGAGCATTACTAATGTGCTAATGGTTCCTCATTTGTGGCTCGGGTTTGTGCAGGCATTAGTCCCTGTTTCGTTCTTCGATACATGCTGCGTTCCAGGTTTTCACCATTTCTTGTAACGAGCACATCTAGAAATGGTAGCTGTTGGTCTTTTCTACCTCCATAGAAAATCTTATGTTGGCATGGAGACCGTTCAGGTGTCTTATGAAGTCACCGATTTGTTCCCGCCATAGCTCCACATGACAAAAGTGTCATCAATGTATCTGTACCACACCTTACCTTTACGCGGTGCCAAATCCATCGCCTGTCTTTGAAAAACGCCTCATGAATTAACCGACAACAAATGGACTAAATGGATTACCAAAGGCGATGCTTTTTAGTTGCCCATAGAGATCGCTGTTCTATATAAAGTACATGAAATAGTTTGGTGATGGCCTGTGGGAAAACTGAACTGATATATTCCAGAGAGTGACTGAGTGTCCCTTTGGTAAACAAAGGAGAAACATCAGAGCTGACCAGGATGTCGTGTGGTCCATGTTTTAGCTATATCTTTTCATTGAATTGTCCCGAGTCCTTTACGTATGTGTCGGTTTTTCCCATTTGTTTGGAATTTTTGTTGTATTTTAGGATGTAATGGGAATAAGAGATTTGATGCCAACTGACAAATGTAGTAGCTTAGGCTGTATTTAGCGTAATTCCAGGAAATCAAGAAAGGACTCAGGATTAGTGAAGTGCATAAACTTTCTCATGGAACTAAAAAGAATAAATTAGGTCCAACTTAAAGACTCCCAACCAGATTAGGTTTGGAAAATACCAAAACTTGAACACAGAGGCATGACTCTGAAAAATTAAATGTTTCAGGTTCTCGTCTAGACTGGCCCCGATCTAATTCTGCTTGAATTTTCGCACAATTGTCAGAAAAAATTGCCACTGAGGCACGTCCTAAACAAAAACTATTCCAGTAGTCTTTGCAAGTGATTCGATTTCCTTAAAACAGTGTTGGTGGTATGAACAGTATAATATATTCGTTCCCGTTGATGATGGCTATTGGAACGTGAGAGAGTGTGTGTAACAGAAATATCCAGAAATTTCCGCGTTTTTCCAGTATATTCACGGCCTTTCTCGTAAATGTTGCACAATTATCACATGTCCGGCTCTGCCACACGGAAGAGAATTAATTCATTTTTATTTGCTTGTTGTGGCTGAAATAATTGATTTAATTCGCTTCAATTTTACATTCAGTCTGCGTAATTTCCATGACAATTGTCCCTCCATAGATATAAACTCAATAGGGTTATTACAAGGGAGGTAAAAGCTCAAGTTACGGGAATGTCAAGTGTAGCACAAATAATTGCTGCTACGTTATTCGTGGTTGTAATTTTCTGCAACTGCATGTATTTCAGAGAAAAATTCAGTCGTCAGTTGCAAATACGATTTTATTTTGCTTTACCGGTTTCGAGAAATTAATTTGTGATCTTCAGAAGCCTACAAAATTAGGAGTGTTATAGATCTTTAGACCTCGGCTATATACTTCTGTAAAGTATAAGAACTGTATTACTGAAACTTACCTACTATTGGTTCAACATATATCAGCATCACCTTCAGAGAAGCAAAATACCATGATATATCCAAAAATGTACATGTCTCGTGTGATAACTGTAAACACAAATTGACGGTTTACAGTAACTGAATCGCATCTACATACGTGTCAACCTGTTGAGCTAGCAGCAAAGAACATACATAAAAGCACATAAAAAGTATAACAAAGGCATTTAAAAAAGTTGTACTAGTATATAGGACAGACAGGGAGGACATTTAAGACCCTACTTCGTGTGCACGTACTCAACAAAGACAGTGAGAATGTCATATAAGTCAACGTTTGCAGAACATCTCAAAATCGAGAAACACACCCTTCCTCCTCCATCCCTGCTGAAAATGAAAATTTTGCACATAATCGACAGACAACAAAACGAAATTTTAGAAGAATCTGAAACATATAGACATTCCCATCTAAATCCAGAAGATTTGTTAAAAAATGGTTCAAATGGCTCTGAGCACTATGGGACTCAACTGCTGAGGTCATAAGTCCCCTAGAACTGAGAACTACTTAAACCTAACTAACCTAAGGACATCACACACATCCATGCCCGAGGCAGGATTCGAACCTGCGACCGTAGCAGTCGCGCGGCTCCGGACTGAGCGCCTAGAACCGCTAGACCACCACGGCCGGCGAAGATTTGTTAAATAATCAACTTGTATTAAAATAGACACAAATTTTATTGTATAGCATATCCTATAAAATGTGAAAACTAGCCCATTACTTTTATATATCACAACTATGTGTCATATATTTCAAACGTATTATACATAACTTCTTTATATACCTTATTATACGTATTATATTTTTTAAAGTATGTTCCTTGCTGGTAGCACAATAGCATGATATGAAAGTAGATGTGATTCAGTTACTGCGAATTATCAATCTGCGTTTACAATTAGCTCAAACAATATGTGTATTGTTGGACGTATCATGGCATTTTGCTTCTACGAAGGAGGTAACGTCTCTGCTAAACCAGTACCAAGTAAGTTTGTTGTACTTTACATAAGTTTATAGCCAAAGTCTAACGATTTACAAAATTCTAAATTGCACAAAATTCTGAATTGCACAATTATCACATGTCCGGCTCTGCCACACGGAAGACAATTAATTCATTTTTATTTGCTTGTTGTGGCTGAAATAATTGATTTAATTCGCTTCAATTTTACATTCAGTCTGCGTAATTACGTGCTGGTATGTTAATTACAGTCAAAATGTAAATCAGATAATAATTTTAATTAGTATGTATTGACTGGTGATTTGGTTGATCGGAATGGTGAAGTTTTTAATGACAGGCAAGTTAATTTTCTTCATTATGGAATGATACTATGTACTCTACAGGTAAGAAATTGTATCTCTAGTTTCGATGGCCTAACGGCAAGAACAGTTATCTTTCACAGACAAATAGCAACACTCGAAATCAGTGACAAGCATTTCATGGTCAATTTAAACCAATGTAATAAACTTTTCATAAAATGGTTGGAAAACTCATTTTCGTTTGCTTATACAGTTAGGGACCAATCGCTGTAACAGTCACAACAATAAAACATCCGGCGGCCTCTGAAGTTGAACGACCACATAAAATAACTTGTCGGAGAGGGCTATGTGAGACAGATTCTTTGGATCAATCCGAAGGAAATATAGCTCATACATGAAATAAATAACTTATAAAACACGCCGTCGGCTGAGTCTTTAGTATTACCCGGCAGTCCGAGACCCTCCCAATGTCAGGTTGATAGAGGTAATGGAGAATATCCATAGAAGAGTGGCGAGTTCGTTTATTAGCTGCAATAGTGCCAGGGAGATGTTTATCAAATTTCAATGGCAGACGCAACAAGAGAGGCGTTGTGCATAGCACAGTGAATTACTGTTAAAATTCCGAAAATGTTTCACGGCTATTCGAAAACACACACAGCGAAATAAAATTTCTTAGATGCACCCGTCATAACCATTTCGCTTTGTCTTTTGTAAATTACGATTTTTTTCCTTTCATACTGAAATGTTTTAAGCACCAGTGGCTTGTAGAAGAGTCCACTTTGGTAAATTTCAGGATTTCCCGTTCCTAACAACACAGTAGTCATAACTGAGATCGTCTGAAGTACTTACACATGGAGATTCAAACAAATGTCACATCTGACGAACGTGTGCACACTTTGTGAATGACTTCCCCGGCGGTCCACAAGTCACGATTATGTAAAGCAAATTAAAACTGTATTTTAACCTTACACAAATTATAAACCTAGTGGTTGGACTAAGAGTAATACAATCTTGTATCAGTTGCTCATGTAATGCGTCATTCGAGTCAAATGAAAGTTTTACTCTGTGAACACGTTGAACGAATACTGCCAAACTGATACTCCCGTATTTCCATGTCTATGGGACCAGTTAATTAAAATTTCACCCTTGTGGAGCTAATTTTCACTACCAATAAAAGCCATTCCACCAAATGAAGAAATGCTTGTGTATATGGTGGCTATGTAACGTTGCTGGCACTTTTCAGGTGGAGGTCGCAAGACAGCATCCCTAGAAGACGCGCTCCTGCGGTTTATCGCATGTCTCGGACTCTGAGAACTGTCCGGTCATTGGCATATGAGGTATGGGGGCATCGTACCGATACGTAGCACAGACAGTTAGACAGTGCAATGACTGCACGAATGGTGGCGAGATGGACTGATGGCAACATCGTAGCAAAAAGAGTCCTTCCAGAAGGACTACAACATGGGAAGATCTTAGGATTTAGCAAGAGCAGGCAGCTTTGGCGTTGTCAGTTACTACTGTACTTCAAATGTGCTTTAAACGTAAGTGTATGTACTGCAGTATAGCCAGTTTAACGTTTAGTGCCATCAGACAACATTAAACGCAATCTTTAGTGCTGTCAGTCAACTTTAATCGTAAATCACTATACTGGTAATATATATGTACTTTACGTAACGTCAATGTAAGTTTTCTAAATTATCTCAATTTTTATCCTTTACAGTGAATATTATGATGATGCTCCTCTTCATTTGAAGAGTGAAACCGTAAGTAAAAAATACTAACTACGACTTCTAGCTGTTTCCAGTATCTTACTTACCTTAAGATTAATCATCCGGCTTGTACGAACTGTGGGATGACAACAGATGAAGTCAGGGCAGACGCTAAAGGTGAAGTTTCATAGCGAAACATCGGAAACATATCACTGGAAGCTGACTTGAAGAGCTCGAGTTGTCAGCCGTCGGTTACCGCTGACGACATATTGTAGATAATACACTACTGGCCATTAAAATTGCTACACCACGAAGATGTGCTACAGACGCGAAATTTAACCGACAGGAAGAAGATACTGTGATATGCAAATGATTAGCTTTTCAGAGCATTCACACAAGGTTGGCGCCCGTGAAGACACCTACAACGTGCTGATATGTGGAAAGTTTCCAACCGATTTCTCATACACAAATAGCAGATGACCGGCATTGCCTGGTGAAACGTTGTTGTGATGCCTCGTGTAAGGAGGAGAAATGCGTACCAACACGATCCAGACTTTAATAAAGGTCGGATTGTAGCCTATCGCGATTGCGTTTAATTTATCGCGACATTGCTGCTCGCGTTGGTCGAGATCCAATGACTGTTAGCTGAATATGGAATCGGTGGGTTCAGGAGGGTAATACGGAACCTCGTGCTGGATCCCAATGGCCTCGTATCACTAGCAGTCGAGATGACAGACATCTTATCCGCATGGTTGTAACGGATCGTGCAGCCACGTCTCGATCCCTGAGTCAACAGATGGGGACGTTTGCAAGACAACAACCATCTGCACGAACAGTTCGACGAAGTTTCCAGCAGCATGGACTATCAGCTCGGAGACCATGGCTGCGGTCACCCTTGACGCTGGATCACAGACAGGAGCGCCTGCGATGGTGTACTCCACGACGAACCTGGGTGCACGAATGGCAAAACGTCATTTTTTCTGATGAATCCAGGTTCTGTTTACAGCATCATGATGGTCGCATCCGTGTTTGGTGACATCGTGTTGAACGCACATTGTAAGCGTGTATTTGTCATCGCCATACTGGCGTATCACGTGGCGTGATGGTATGGGGTGCCATTGGTTACACGTCTCGGTCACCTCTTGTTCGCACTGACGGCACTTTGAACAGTGGACGTTAAATTTCAGATGTGTTATGACCCGTGGCTCTACCCTTCATTCGATCCATGCGAAACCCTACATTTCAGCAGGATAATGCACGACCGCATGTTGCTGGTCCTGTACGGGCTTTTCTGGATACAGAAAATGTTCGACAGCTGCCCTGGCCAGCGCATTCTCGAGATTTCTCCTATTGACTACGTCTGCTGATTGGTGGCCGAGCAACTGGCTCGTCACAATACGCCAGTCACTACTCTTGATGAACTGTGGTATGGTGTTGAAGCTGCATGGGCAGCTGTACCTGTACACGCCATTCAAGCTCTGTTTGACCCAATGCCCAGGCGTATGAAGGCCGATATTACGGCCAGAGGTGGTTGTTCTGGGTACTGATTTCTCAGGATCTATGTACCCAATTTGCGTGAAAATGTAATCACATGTCAGTTCTAATATAATATATTTATCCAATGAATACCCGTTTATTATCTGCATTTCTTCTTGGTGTAGCAATTTTAATGGCCTGTAGTGTAGATACTTCCATAGTATACAGCCAGACTTAAAGTGAGAGATTGAGTGGCTGTCTGTGGTGTTCGGCAATTAGCTTCATTTCTACTAGGACGACACCAGCGTGTCTACAGCTGACCTGATGAAAGGTCACAGGAAGCAGCAACTCTCGAGACCCATACCTCCACAATTTCTGAAATCGTTATACGGGGGAATTGTGGAGTATGACAACAGGACTGATTTGGTAATTTTTTTATCGGAGGTTGACTTCTCGCCAGTGTTTGTCAGGAATGGTAAACCCTTTTTACATACTGTACACGATCAGGGTACTAAATAGCATTTTCTAGCAGCGTAATGCAAGACCTCCCTCTGAAGTTTCAACACAAACAGCTGAGGTTTGTACGAATCCTTTTTGTCAACCGCAGAGCGTTTCTGAGATGTGATGATAAGACTTGTACTTCAGTACCAGACTCCAGCCAGTAACCTTTAGGAACATAAACTTACGTGTTTTATGCACGGCAAGAAATTCTTCAAGATGGCATTTTGAAGCTGTTTACTTCCATGCCACACAAAGAGTGAATTCGAGCCTATGGGATCATATCTCATACTGAAGTTGGTGATGATAGGCATCAGTTCCAAATAGAATGAGTATTTAACAATTTAATACTCGTAATGTGATGAACGTTTTACAAAGATTGACATATATCGAGGTAGAGCTTAGTGGTATAACACTTTCCACTTCCGCCGGCGTAAATTCTTCGGTAAAGGAATCGCAGTTCTGTGCATTCGCTGCCTTCGCTTATAACACTTCCTTCTGCGAACGCTGTCTGCTCTAGCCTCTGTGGCAATCCTGACAGCCTCTTTTCTGCCGACGCCCTCTACAGACTATCCTCACTGGTGATGGGACACTTGGTCTTCCCTCTTTCTCCGAACTCGCCACCTACTTCGGTACATCTTTCGTCCGCTTATCACTACCGGGGATAAGTCACTGAAAATTTACTTGTCGCTATCAGGTGGTGAAACCTGCTTCCGGTGTTACGGCATGAGGAAATATTCTGATATTCTGTCCCATGACGCTCTAACTGCTTAGAACTGTTTGGCAGACATCTTTTGTGAATATCAAAGTATCCAGCATATGGTTGTATTGGCTGATGATTTCGATACAGTCAGACACCATGTGGTATCTCGCTCTCAGGGAAGAGTATACCAGGAAAGAGTAAACGGCGTTTGCATGAATTTATTATACAGCTGGAATATTAATCAGCTAATTTCTATCGTGAGACATAATAGAAAACGTCAATCTCTTCACATCATGAGAGTTTACGAAATTGTAAAAATGTTCAAATGTGTGTGAAATCTTACGGGACTTAACTGCTAAGGTCATCAGTTCCTAAACTTACACACTACTTAACCTACATTATCCTACGGACAAACACACACACCCATGCCCGAGGGAGGACTCGAACCTCCGCCGGGATAGGAAATTGTAATTAATCGCTTTGTTATGGAATAAATTGCTCAATGTCGTACACATCATTGCATGAGAGGCACTTTGTTAAGCCAAAACAATTAATGTAACAACCATAGAACACTATGTATACACGAATATAATTCTCGATTTATTTCCTTTTTAT